>NC_058095.1:52923636-53226666 GCF_020171115.1 Neogale vison
GGCCTACCCCTGATGACATCCCCTGAATAAGAATCCAGAACACCCCCAATATACAGACGGGGAGACTGAGGAGGCCCAGAGAGTCAAAGGATGTGTCCGGGCCCACAGTCCTGGGCAGAAGCAGGAATCCGGTCTAACCTCAGCACTGTTCCCTCCCAGCGGAGACAACAGATGCACACAGGCCTCCCACGGTTAGGGGGAGGTGTGCGTGAGTCACTGGATGGATAGGCCATAGGGTGGAGTGTGAGCTCTGAGCAGCTACGGTAGGGGCGCCCTCAAAGATCGCTGGATTGGAGCAGGAAATCCAGTAAGGAGCCCCCAGGCAGTGGTGACCTTCCTTCCCTGACGAGAGAGGCCAACAGAATTGGAACCCACGTATCCAGGCACCCACAATCCCGAGAAAACAACCCTGCCCAGCTCATTTCTGGGCACAGCCTGAAGGAAACGACATGTTCTTGTGCTGTCTACAGAAGCCCAGAGAATGTAGGCAGAGGAGAGCTCACCCGCCAGACAAGTCCCCTCACTGCAGGTCATGTCAGGCCTCCCCGATGCCTCTGGCCATATTGGCAAAAAGAATCGCCAGGTGAAACCGAGGGGCTCAGAGTCAGAGTGTCCCACACCTCTGATTGACCCGTGTAGCCCTAGGTCTCCTCCCCGTGTGTGTGTGTGTGTGTGTGTGTGTGTGTGTGTGTGTGTGTAAAGAGAGCTCATCGGTGGAGGAGATGTCTCGAGCAGGAGCAGGCTTAAGAGGGGTCCAACGCCTGGTTGGCTGGTCATGTTCACGCCCCAGGTTAAGGCAGGCTAGATGGGAGCGGGTGTGCCGCTGCACACTTTTGCCCAGGGTTTATCCTGAGATTCTGCAGGGACGGGTCAAAGACCCAGGTGTGGGGTTAACGCAAACACTAACCCCTGAACCTGACCCTGACCCTGACTGTGAGCCCGACCCAAAACCTAACCCTGGCCCTGACTCTGACTCTGAACCAGACGGAGATCCTGACCCAAATCCTCATCCTAAATCTAAGCCTGATGCTGACCCTGATCCAGACGCTGATCCTAAAACTAACCTGACCTACTCTAACCCTGACTAATCCCTAACCGTGACCCTGACTCTGACCCTAATCATAACACTGACCCTAACCAAATCCTGACCCTAACCCTAACACTGACCGTACTTTGAGCCTGACCTTAACCGTAACACTAAAGGTAACACTACCCATGACCCTAAAAAGACCCTTAACCTAAACCTAATGCTGACCCTAACCCTAACACTAACCCCTACCCAACCCAACCCCTAACCCTGACACTATGCTGTCTAACCCTAAAACTAAACATAACACGACTGCTAACCCTAACCCTAACCAAAAACTCAAACCGTTCCCCTGAAACTAACCCTGACCCTGAACCGAAATTTGACCCTAAAACAAAGCCTGACCCTGACCCTAAACTGACTCTGGCCCTGACCTTCACTTTGACTCTGACCCTGACCCTGACTCTAAACCTAACCCGGACCCTAACACTGACCCAAAACTACCCCTGCCCCTTTCCTGAACCTGGGCCCTAAACCAAAGCCTCACCCTGACCCTAAATCTGACCCTGGCCCTGACCCTAATCCTAAGCTTTACCCAGTCTTAAGCCTGAACCTAAACCTAATCCTGACACTAAGGCTAACGCTAACTCAGACCCAGACCGTGAGCCTGAACAGAACCCTAACACAATTCTAAACATGATCCTGACTATAATCATAACCCAGAATCTAAACGTAAAGCAGACCTTATACTAACCATGACCCTAACCCTGACCTTGACCCTGACCCTAACACTGAACCTGACACTTATCCTAACGCTGACGCGGACCCTTACTCTGACACAAACCTAAACCTGACACTGACTGTGAGCCTGACCATAAACCTAACCCTAACTTAACCCTAACCCTGACCCCTACCTTAGCCTAACGATAACCCTGACCCTAACAACGTCTAACCCTAACCCTGACCCTCACTCAAACCTTAACATTTACCCTAACCGTAAATCAAACCGAAAACCCTGACCCTGACCCTGACTGTGAAGCTGACCCAAACCTAAACAGCCCTAAACCTCACCATGACACTGACCATGAGCCAGACCGGAAACCTAACCAAAACCAAAGCCTAACGCTGACACTGTTTCGGGCCCTGAACTTAAACCTAACCCTGACCTTTCACTAACCCTGACTCAGACCCTAACCGAGAGTCAAACCCTGACTTAACCTTGACCCTAACCAAACCCTGAAATTGACTGTGAGCCTGACCCTAAACCTAACCCTAAATGTAACCCTAAACCCTGACACTTATACTGATGCAGAACCTAAAACTAATGCTGACCCTTATGGTAAAACTAAACCCTACCCTAACCCAAACCCTAACACTGACCCTAACACAGTCTAATGCTAACCCTAATCATAATCTACTTCTAACACTAACCCTAACACCAAACCCTAAACTTACCCTGAACCTAACCCTTACCGTAACCCTAACCCTAACCCTGACCCAAACATAACCCTGATCTTGACACGAACCTTGCCCCTAAACCAAAACGTTACCCTGACCCAAAATCTGACCCTGTCCCTGACTTTCACCCTGACCCTGACACTGAACATGAGCCTAAACCTTACCATAACACTGACCAAGAACCTGACCCTCACACTAACCCTGACCCTGACTGTGAGCCAGACCCTAAATCTAACCATAAACGTAAAGCTGACCCTGACCCTAACACGGGCCATGACCCGAAACCTAACGCTTTCCCTAACCCTAACACACACCGCAAACCCTAACCCTGACCCTGACCCAAACCCTATCTAAACCTAACTCTCAACCTAAATCTAACCCTGCCCCTAACGCTCCCATGAGGTTTTCCTGAAGGATGAGAACTCCTCAGATCCTTGGGAAGAGCTACTCACCCATCCCAGGTGGGGACATAAACTGGGATATCACCAGACAGATAGAGGCATATGTGTTTGAGCTCTCCCATGCACACACACACACACACACACACACACACACCCCGCTCTGCCCGGTAGGGGCAGAGGTGGACACCAAGGGAAAATGGAGCGGGGATGGAAAGCATGGAGAGGGCCTACCCCTGATGGCATTTCCTGAAGAAGAAGCCAAAACACCCCCAATGTGCAGACGGGGAGAATAAGGAAGCCCTGAGAGTCACAGGAGGTGTCCGGGCTCAGAGTCCTGTGCAGAAGCAGGAACCAGGTCTAACCCCAGCTCTTTTCCCTCCGAGCGGAGACACCAGCTGCACCCAGGCCTTGCAGGGTTTGGGGGGAGGCAGTGTGTGGGTCACTGGATGGACAGGGCATGGGGTGGAGGGTGAGCCCTGAGCAGCTGGGGTAGAGGCGTCCTAAGGGAGCTCTGGATGGGAGCAGGAAGTCCGGTAAGGAGCCCCCAGGCAGTGGAGACCTTACGTCCCTGACGACAGAGCCCAACGGAATTGGAACCCACGTATCCAGGCACCCACATTCCAGAGTAAACCACCCTGCCCAGCTCATTTCTGGGCACAGCCTGAAGGAAACGACATGTTCTTGTGCTGTCTACAGAAGCCCAGAGAATGCAGGAAGAGGGGAGCTTGCCCGCCAGACAAGTCCCCTCACTGCAGGTCATGTCAGGCCTCCCCGACGCCTCTGGCCATATTGGCAAAAAGAATCGCCAGGTGAAACCGAGGGGCTCAGAGTCAGAGTGTCCCACACCACTGATTGACCCGTGTAGCCCTAGGTCTCCTCCCCGTGAAGGAGTGTGTGTGTGTGTGTGTAGAGAGCTAATCGGGGGAGGAGATGTCCCGAGCAGGAGCAGACTTAAGAGGGGTCCAATGCCTGGTTGGCAGGTCATGTTCACACCCCAGGTTGAGGCAGGCTAGCTGGGAGCGGGTGTACCGCTGCACACTTTTGCCCAGGGTTTTTCCTGAGACCCTGCAGGGACGGGTCAATGACCCAGGTGTGGGTTTAACACAAACACTAACCACTGACCCTGACCCTGACCCTGAGTGTGAGCCCGACCCAAAAACTAACCCTAGCCCTGACCCTGACTCTCCCCAGACCGAGATCCTGACCCAAACCATAATCCTAAACCTAAGCCTGTTGCTGAGCCTGATCCAGAACCTGATTCTAAAACTAACCTGACCTACTCTAACCCTGACTCATCCCTAACCGTGACCCTGACTCTGACCCTAATCATAACGCTGACCCTGAACAAATCCTGACCCGAACCCTAACACTGACCGTACTTTGAGCCTGAACTTAACCGTAACCCTAAAGGTAACATACCCATGACCCTAAGAAGAACCTTAACCTAAACCTAATGCTGACCCTAACCTTAACACTAACCCCTACCCAACCCAACCCCTAACCCTGACACTATGCTGTCTAACCCTAAAACTAAACATAACCCGACTGCTAACCCTAACCCTAACCAATAACTCAAACCGTTCCCCTAAAACTAAACCTGACCGTGAACCAAAAATTGACCCTAAAACAAAGCCTGACCCTGACCCTAAACTGACTCTGGCCCTGACCTTCACTTTGACTGCGACAGTGACCCTGACTCTAAACGTAACCCTACCCTAACACTGACCCAAAACTACCTCTGCCCCTTTCCTGAACCTGGACCCTAAACAAAAGCCTCACCCTGACTCTAAATCTGACCCTGGCCCTGATCATCACGCTGTCCCTGAACCTGACCCTAATCCTAAGCCTGACTCAGTCCTAAGCCTGACTCTAACCATAACCCTGACCCTAACCCGAACCCTAACTCAGACCCAGACCGTGAGCCTGAACAGTACCCTAACCCAATTCTAAACATGATCCTGACTATAATCATAACCCAGAATCTAAACGTAAAGCAGACCTTATATTTCCTATGACCCTAACTCTGACCTTGAACCTGACCCTAACACTGAAACTGACCCTAATCCTAACCCTGACCCTGACCCTTTCTCTGACACAAACCCTAACCCTGACACTGATTGTGAGCCTGACCGTAAACCTAACTCTAAATGTAACCCTAAACCCTGACCCTTATACGGACCCAGAACCTAAAATTAAGGCTGACCCTTATGGTAAAACTAAACCCTACCTAACCCAAACCCTAACCCTGACCCTAATACAGTCTAACCATAACGATAATCATAACCCTACTTCTAACACTAACCCTAACACCAAACCCTAACCTTACCATGAACCTAACCCTTACCCTAACCCTAAACCTGACCCAAATATAACCCTGATATTGACACAAACCTTGCCCCTAAACCAAAACCTAACCCTGACCCAAAATCTGACCCTGTCCCGGACTTTACCCTGACCCTGACACTTACCATGATGCTAAACCTAACCCTCACCCTAACACTGACCCAGAACCTGACCCTCACACTAACCCTGACCCTGACTGTGAGCCAGACCCTAAAACTAACCATAAACGTAAAGCTGACCCTGACCCTAACACGGGCCATGACCCGAAAACTAACGTTGTCGCTAACCCTAACACAAGCCACTAACCCTAACCCTGACCCTGACCCAATCCCTGTCGAAAGCTAGCTCTCAACCTAACTCTAACCCTGCCCCTAACCCTCCCATGAGGTTTTCCTGGAGGATGAGAGCTCCTCAGATCCTTGGGGAGAGATACTCACCCCATCCCAAGTGGGGACATATCTGGACAGATAGAGGCATATGTGTTTGAGCGCTCCTATTCACAGACACACACACACACACACACACACACACACACCCCGCTCTGCCCTACTAGGGGTCAGAGGTGGACACCAAGAGAAAATGGTGGGTAAAAGGATGAAAGAAGAAAGAGGTTGGAGACAGCTCGGGCATGGGTCAGGGGCATCAGGACTCCTTGCCAGGACCGAGATCCAAAGCATGGGGAGTGGAGACAGGATGAGCTGATGGTAAAGGGGTCACAAAGGGGCCCAAGGGCTTTGCAAGGGCACTGGGTGGAGACAGTGTCTGTGGTCTGATGTCCATCACCACCCTGGACTACTGGAAGTAGGAAGAGGTATCCACCCTGTGTGAACAGAGCTAAAACACCGAAGGCCTCCCCTTACTCTTCTATCCAAGGGGCCATATGGACAGGGTGTCCGTAGTCGCCCACAGGCTTTTAATAGAGCCTGAATCTCTATCAGAGACACACTGTGCTCTCAGTCTTGGGTACATGCTTTCTACTCCCTCGAGGTCCTTCTGAGCAGAAGACAGCCTGGAGGCTCTAGGGGCTGACATTGTGAGCTTGCAGAATGTGGCAGAGCACTAGGCCCCTGGCCTGGGGATCAAGGTCATGACCCTCCTTGTTGTAGCTTCAGGGTCCCCATAGGGAAGAGGTTCCAGAGTCCGTGCTCTGCTCAGGGTGAGAAGGCCTTACTTACCAAAGAAACAAGCACCAGCACAGGAGAGGGAAACAGGGACAAGGGAGACAGCGGCGGTTTCATCCATCAGCCCTGGAGCCCACAGATCCTGCTCCTGCAAAACACACGAAAACAGACACAGACCCTGACACAGAGACAAAGACAAAGACAAAGACAGAGACAGACACTGAACACAGGAGAGAAAGAAAGCAGAAGTGCCAGACTTTCCTCCATCAGCTTGGAAATGACAGCCAAATATTTTGTCCCCTTATCAGTCCCACGGTGCATCCCTCCTAGGAGGACTGATGCAGGAATGCCCGCGGACCACTATGGGGGATGGTAAGTACATGGGCACAGACGAGGCCATTGGACCTCAACCTAATGGAAGTCCCGGGAAGTCTGTGTCCACAAGGTCAGAAGCCATGCACTGAACCCTTGCCAAGAGGGATGGGATACAGGCAGGAGGAGGGTGGTTTTGCTGGATCCCAGAGGAGATCCAGGCCTCTCTGGGCTATATTCCATTCCCCCGCCCATCACCAAGCACACCCGTGCCTTGGCAAGTGTGTGCACCAGCCTCCTGGCAGAGTGGGGATATAACGCATGGAGAGGGCCTACCACTGATGGCATCCCCTGAAGAAGAAGCCAGAACACCACCAATGTGCAGACGGGGAGACTGAGGAGGCCCTGAGAGTCACAGGATGTGTCTGGGCTCACAGTCCTGGACAGGAGCAGGACCCGGTCTAACCCCATCTCTGTTCCCTCCCAGTGGAGACAACAGCTGCACCCAGGCTTTCCAGAGGTTGGGGGAGGTGTGTGTGAGTCACTGGATGGACAAAACATGGGGTGGAGGGTGAGCCCTGAGCAGCTGTGGTAGGGGAGCACTCAGGGAGCTCTGGATGGGAGCAGGAATTCCGGTAAGGAGCCCCCAGGCAGTGGTGACATTCGTTCCCTGACGACAGAGCCTAACAGATTGGGAACCCACGTATCCAGGCACCCACATTCCAGAGTAAACCACCCTGCCCAGCTCATTTCTGAGCACAGCCTGAAGGAAACGACATGTTCTTGTGCTGTCTATTGAAGCCCAGAGAATGCAGGCAGAGGAGAGCTCGCCCGCCAGACAAGTCCAGTCTCTGGGCAGGTCATGTCAGGCCTCCCCGACGCCTCTGGCCATATTGGCAAAAAGAATCACCAGGTGAAACCGAGGGGCTCAGAGTCAGAGTGTCCCACACTTTCTGATTGAACCCTGGAGCCCTATGTCTTCCCCCTTTATCTGTGTGTGTGTGTGTGTGTGTGTGTGTGTAAAGAGAGCTTATAGGGGGTGGAGATTCCCCGAGCAGGAACAGGCTTATGAGGGGTCCAATGCCTGGTTGGCAGTTCATGTTCACGCCCCAGGTTAAGGCAGGCTATCTGGGAGCGGGTATGCCGCTGCACCCTTTTGCCCAGGTTTTATCCTGAGACCCTGCAGGGACTCGTCAATGACCAAGGTGTGGGGTTAATGCTAACACTAACCACTGACACTGACCCTGACCCTGACTGTGAGCTCGACCCAAAACCTAACCCTAGCCCTGAACCTGACTCTCCCCTGACCGAGATCCTGACCCAAACCATAATCCTAAACCTAAGCCTGATGATGACCCTGACCCAGACCCTGATTTTAAAACTAACCTAACCTATTCTAACCCTGACTCACCCCTAACCGTGACCCTGACTCTGACCCTAATCTTAATGCTGACCCTAACCAAATCCTGACCCGAACCCTAACACTGACCGTACTTGGA
Organism: Neogale vison; assembly: GCF_020171115.1. Lineage (NCBI taxonomy): Eukaryota > Metazoa > Chordata > Mammalia > Carnivora > Mustelidae > Neogale > Neogale vison. Next base: position 52,931,798 of record NC_058095.1, read on the forward strand.
GCCTAACCTTAACCGTAACACTAAAGGTAACATTCCCATGACCCTAAAAAGAACCTTAACCTAAACCTAATGCTGACCCTAACCCTAACACTAACCCCTACCCAACCCAACCCCTAACCCTGACACTATGCTGTCTAACCCTAAAACTAAACATAACCCGACTGCTAACCCTAACCCTAACCAAAAACTCAAACCGTTCCCCTGAAACTAACCCTGACCCTGAACCGAAATTTGACCCTAAAACAAAGCCTGACCCTGACCCTAAACTGACTCTGGCCCTGACCTTCACTTTGACTCTGACCCTAACACTGACACTAAACCTAACCCGGACCCTAACACTGACCCAAACTACCCCTGCCCCTTTCCTGAACCTGGGCCCTAAACCAAAGCCTCACCCTGACTCTAAATCTGACCCTGGCCTGATCATCACGCTGTCCCTGACCCTGACCCTAATCCTAAGCCTGGCCCTAACCCTAACCCTGACCCTAACCCGAACCCTTACTCAGACCCAGACCGTGAGCCTAAACAGCAACCTAACCCAATTCTAAACATGATCCTGACTATAATCATAACCCAGAATCTAAACGTAAAGCAGACCTTATACTAACCATGACCCTAATTCTGACCTTGACCCTGACCCTAACACTGAAACTGACCCTAATCCTAACCCTGACCCTGACCCTTTCTCTGACACAAACCCTAACCCTGACACTGACTGTGAGCCTGACCGTAAACCTAACTCTAAATGTAACCCTGAACCCTGACCCTTATACGGACCCAGAACCTGAAATTAAGGCTGACCCTTATGGTACCCAGAACCTGAAATTAAGGCTGACCCTTATGGTAAAACTAAACCCTACACTAACCCAAACCCTAACCCTGACCCTAACACAGTCTAACCCTAACCATAATCATAACCCTACTTCTAACACTAACCCTAACACCAAACCCTAACCTTACCCTGAACCTAACCCTTACCCTAACCCTAACCATAACCCTAAACCTGACCCAAACATAACCCTGATCTTGACACAAACCTTGCCCCTATACCAAAACCTAACCCTGACCCAAAATCTGACCCTGTCCCGGACTTTACCCTGACCCTGACACTTACCATGACGCTAAACCTAACCCTCACCCTAACACTGACCCAGAACCTGACCCTCACACTAACCCTGACCCTGAATGTGAGCCAGACCCTAAATCTAACCATAAACGTAAAGCTGACCCTGACCCTAACACGGTCCATGACCCGAAAACTAACGTTGTCGCTAACCCTAACACAAGCCACTAACCCTAACTCTGACCCTGACCCAAACCCTGTCGAAACCTAGATCTCAACCTAACTCTAACCCTGCCCCTAACCCTCCCATGAGGTTTGCCTGGAGGATGAGAGCTCCTCAGATCCTTGGGGAGAGCTACTCACCCCATCCCATGTGGGGACATATCCAGACAGATAGAGGCATAAGTGTTTGAGCGTTCCTATTCACACACACACACACACACACACACACACACACGCACACACACCGCTCTGCCCAGCTAGGGGTCAGAGGTGGACACCAAGGGAAATTGGGGGGTAAAAGGGTGAAAGAAGAAAGACGTTGGAGACAGCTCGGCCATGGGTCAGGGGCATCAGGACTCCTTGACAGGACCGAGATCCAAAGCATGGGGAGTGGAGAGAGGACGAGCTGATGGTCAAGGGGTCCCCAAAGACCCCAAGGGTTTTGCAAGGGCACTGGGTGGGGATAGTGTCTGTGGTTTGATGTCCATCACCACCCTGGACTACTGGAAGTAGGAAGAGGTAAACACCCTGTGTGAACAGAGCTACATCACTGAAGGCCTCCCCTTACTCTTCTATCCATGGGGCCATATTGACAGGGTGTCCCTAGTCGCCCACAGGCTTATAAAAGAGCCTGTTGGCCTTGAATCTCTATCTGAGACCCACTGTGCTCCCAGTCTAGGGTATATGCTTTCTACACCCTCGAGGTCCTTCTGATCAGAAAACAGCCTGCAGGCTCAGAGGGCTGACATTTTGAGCTTGCAGAATGTGGCAGATCACTAGGCCCCTGGCCTGGGGACCAAGGTCATGACCCTCCTTGTTGCAGCTTCAGGGTCCCCATAGGGAAGAGGTTCCAGAGGCCGTGCTCTGCTCAGGGTGAGAAGGCTTTACTTACCAAGGAAACAGGCACCAGCACAGGAGATGGAAACAGGGACAAGGGAGACAGCGGCGGTTTCGTCCATCAGCCCTGGAGCCCACAGATCCTACTCCTGTAAAACACACCAAAACAGACACAGACCCAGACACAGAGACAAAGACAAAGACAGAGACAGACACTGAACACAGAAGAGAAAGAACCAGCAGAAGTGCCAAACTTTCCTCCATCAGCTTGGAAATGACACCGAAACATTTTGTCCACTTATCAGTCCCACCGGGCATCCCTCCTAGGAGGACGGATGCGGAAATGCCCGCGGACCACTATGGGGGCTGGCCAGTACATGGGTGCAGACGAGGCTCTTGGACCCCAACCTAATGGAAGTCCCGGGAAGTCTGTGTCCACAAGGTCAGAAGCCATGCACTGCAACTTTGCCCCGGTGGATGGGATACAGGCAGGAGGAGGGTGGTTTTGCTGGATCCCAGAGGAGATCCAGGCCTCACTGGGCTATATTCCATATCCCCGCCCATCACCAAGCACACCCCTGCCTTGGCAAGTGTGTGCACCCGACTCCTGGGAGAACGGGGATGGAAAGCATGGAGAGGGCCTACCCCTGATGACATCCCCTGAATAAGAATCCAGAACACCCCCAATATACAGACGGGGAGACTGAGGAGGCCCAGAGAGTCAAAGGATGTGTCCGGGCTCACAGTCCTGGGCAGAAGCAGGAATCCGGTCTAACCCCAGCTCTGTTCCCTCCCAGCGGAGACAACAGCTGCACACAGGCCTCCCACGGTTAGGGGGAGGTGTGCGTGAGTCACTGGATGGATAGGCCATAGGGTGGAGTGTGAGCTCTGAGCAGCTACGGTAGGGGCGCCCTCAGAGAGCGCTGGATTGGAGCAGGAAATCCAGTAAGGAGCCCCCAGGCAGTGGTGACCTTCCTTCCCTGACGAGAGAGCCCAACGGAATTGGAACCCACGTATCCAGGCACCCACAATCCCGAGAAAACAACCCTGGGCAGCTCATTTCTGGGCACCGCCTGAAGGAAACGACATGTTCTTGTGCTGTCTACAGAAGCCCAAAGAATGTAGGCAGAGGAGAGCTCACCCGCCAGACAAGTCCCCTCACTGCAGGTCATGTCAGGCCTCCCCGACGCCTCTGGCCATATTGGCAAAAAGAATCGCCAGGTGAAACCGAGGGGCTCAGAGTCAGAGTGTCCCACACCTCTGATTGACCCGTGTAGCCCTAGGTCTCCTCCCGTGTGTGTGTGTGTGTGTGTGTGTGTGTGTGTGTAAAGAGAGCTCATCGGGGGAGGAGATGTCTCGAGCAGGAGCAGGCTTAAGAGGGGTCCAACGCCTGGTTGGCTGGTCATGTTCACGCCCCAGGTTAAGGCAGGCTAGATGGGAGCGGGTGTGCCGCTGCACACTTTTGCCCAGGGTTTATCCTGAGATTCTGCAGGGACGGGTCAAAGACCCAGGTGTGGGGTTAACGCAAACACTAACCCCTGAACCTGACTCTGACCCTGACTGTGAGCCCGACCCAAAACCTAACCCTGGCCCTTATTCTGACTCTGAACCAGACGGAGATCCTGACCCAAATCCTCATCCTAAATCTAAGCCTGATGCTGACCCTGATCCAGACGCTGATCCTAAAACTAACCTGAAATACTCTAACCCTGACTAATCCCTAACCGTGACCCTGACTCTGACCCTAATCATAACGCTGACCCTAACCAAATCCTGACCCGAACCCTAACACTGACCGTACTTTGAGCCTGGCCTTAACCGTAACACTAAAGGTAACACTACCCATGACCCTAAAAAGACCCTTAACCTAAACCTAATGCTGACCCTAACCCTAAAACTAACCCCTACCCAACCCAACCCCTAACCCTGACACTATGCTGTCTAAACCTAAAACTAAACATAACACGACTGCTAACCCTAACCCTAACCAAAAACTCAAACCGTTCCCCTGAAACTAACCCTGACCCTGAACCGAAATTTGACCCTAAAACAAAGCCTGACCCTGACCCTAAACTGACTCTGGCCCTGACCTTCACTTTGACTCTGACCCTGACCCTGACTCTAAACCTAACCCGGACCCTAACACTGACCCAAAACTACCCCTGCCCCTTTCCTGAACCTGGGCCCTAAACCAAAGACTCACCCTGACCCTAAATCTGACCCTGGCCCTGACCCTAATCCTAAGCCTTACCCAGTGTTAAGCCTGAGCCTAAACCTAATCCTGACACTAAGGCTAACGCGAACTCAGACCCAGACCGTGAGCCTGAACAGAACCCTAACACAATTCTAAACATGATCCTGACTATAATCATAACCCAGAATCTAAACGTAAAGCAGACCTTATACTAACCATGACCCTAACCCTGACCTTGACCCTGACCCTAACACTGAACCTGACACTTATCCTAATGCTGACGCTGACCCTTACTCTGACACAAACCTAAACCTGACACTGACTGTGAGCCTGACCATAAACCTAACCCTAACTTAACCCTAACCCTGACCCCTACCTTAGCCTAAGATAACACTGACCCTAACAATGTCTAACCCTAACCCTGACCCTCACTCAACCTTAACATTTACCCTAACCCTAAATCAAACCGAAAACCCTGACCCTGACCCTGACCCTGACTGTGAAGCTGACCCATACCTAAACAGCCCTAAACCTCACCATGACACTGACCATGAGCCAGACCCGAAACCTAACCAAAACCAAAGCCTAACGCTGACACTGTTTCGGACCTTGAACTTAAACCTAACCCTGACCATTCACTAACCCTGACTCAGACCCTAACCGAGAGTCAAACCATGACTTAATCTTGACCCTAACCGAACCCTGAAATTGACTTTAAGCCTGATCCTAAACCTAACCCTAAATGTAACCCTAACCCTGACGCTTATACTGATGCAGAACCTAAAACTAACGCTGACCCATATGGTAAAACTAAACCCTACCCTAACCTAAAACTAACGCTGACCCATATGGTAAAACTAAACCCTACCCTAACCCAAACCCTAACACTGACCCTAACACAGTCTAATGCTAACCCTAATCATAACCCTACTTCTAACACTAACCCTAACACCAAACGCTAAACTTACCCTGAACCTAACCCTTACCATAACCCTAACCCTAACCCTGACCCAAACATAACCCTGATCTTGACACGAACCTTGCCCCTAAACCAAAACCTTACCCTGACCCAAAATCTGACCCTGTCCCTGACTTTCACCCTGACCCTGACACTGAACATGAGCCTAAACCTTACCATAACACTGACCAAGAACCTGACCCTCACACTAACCCTGAGCCTGACTGTGAGCCAGACCCTAAAACTAACCATAAACGTAAAGCTGACCCTGACCCTAACACGGGCCATGACCCGAAAACTAACGCTTTCCCTAACCCTAACACACACCGCAAACCCTAACCCTGACCCTGACCCAAACCCTATTTAAACCTAACTCTCAACCTAAATCTAACCCTGCCCCTAACGCTCCCATGAGGTTTTCCTGAAGGATGAGAGCTCCTCAGATCCTTGGGAAGAGCTACTCACCCATCCCAAGTGGGGACATATCCAGACAGATAGAGGCATATGTGTTTGAGCGCTCCTATTCACACACACACACACACACACACACACACACGCACACACCTCTCTGCCCAGCTAGGGGTCAGAGGTGGACAACAAGGGAAAATGGTGGGTAAAAGGGTGAAAGATGAAAGATGTTGGAGACAGCTCGGTCATGGGTCAGGGGCATCGGGACTCCTTGCCAGGACCGAGATCCAAAGCATGGGGAGTGGAGACAGGATGAGCTGATGGTCAAGGGTTCACAAAGGGGCCCAAGGGCTTTGCAGGGGCACTGGGTGGAGACAGTGTCTGTGGTCTGATGTCCATCACCACCCTGGACTACTGGAAGTAGGAAGAGGTATCCACCCTGTGTGAACAGAGCTACAACACCGAAGGCCTCCCCTTACTCTTCTATCCATGGGGCCATATTGACAGGGTGTCCCTAGTCTCCCACAGGCTTTTAATAGTGCCTGAATCTCTATCTGAGGCACACTGTGCTCTCAGTCCTGGGTACATGCTTTCTACTCCCTCGAGGTCCTTCTGAGCAGAAGACAGCCTGGAGGCTCAGGGAGCTGACATTGTGTGCTTGCAGAATGTGGCAAGCACTAGGCCCCTGGCCTGGGGACCAAGGTCAGGACCCTCCTTGTTGCAGCTTCAGGGTCCCCATAGGGAAGAGGTTCCAGAGTCCATGCTCTGCTCAGGGTGAGAAGGCCTTACATAGCAAGGAACGAAGAACCAGCACAGGAGAGGGAAACAGGGACAAGGCAGACAGAGGCAGTATCGTCCATCAGCCCTGGAGCCCACAGATCCTGCTCCTGTAAAACACACGAAAGCAGACACAGACCCTGACACAGAGACAAAGACAAAGACAAAGACAGAGACAGACACTGAACACTGGAGAGAAAGAAAGCAGAAATGCCAGACTTTCCTCCATCAGCTTGGAAATGACAGCCAAACATTTTGTCCCCATATCAGTCCCACGGTGCATCCCTCCTAGGAGGACTGATGCAGGAATTCCCGCGGACCACTATGGGGGCTGGTAAGTACATGGGCACAGACGAGGCCATTGTAATTCAAGCTAATGGAAGTCCTGGGAAGTCTGTGTCCACAAGGTCAGAAGCCATGCACTGAACCCTTGCCACGATGGATGGGATACAGGCAGGAGGAGGGTGGTTTTGCTGGATCCCAGAGGAGATCCAGGCCTCTCTGGGCTATATTCCATTCCCCCGCCCATCACCAAGCACACCCGTGCCTTGGCAAGTGTGTGCACCAGACTCCTGGCAGAGTGGGGATGTAACACATGGAGAGGGCCTACCACTGATGGCATCCCCTGAAGAAGAAGCCAGAACACCACCAATGTGCAGACGGGGAGACTGAGGAGGCCCTGAGAGTCACATGATGTGTCCGGGCTCACAGTCCTGGACAGGAGCAGGACCCGGTCTAACCCCATCTCTGTTCCCTCCCAGTGGAGACAACAGCTGCACCCAGGCTTTCCAGGGGTTGGGGGAGGTGTGTGTGAGTCACTGGATGGACAGGACATGGGGTGGAGTGTGAGCCCTGAGCAGCTGTGGTAGGGGAGCACTCAGGGAGCTCTGGATGGGAGCAGGAAGTCCGGTAAGGAGCCCCCAGGCAGTGGTGACATTCGTTCCTGACGACAGAGCATAATGGATTTGGAACACACGTATCCAGGCACCCACATTCCAGAGTAAACCACCCTGCCCAGCTCATTTCTGGGCACAGCCTGAAGGAAACGACATGTTCTTGTGCTGTCTACTAAAACCCAGAGAATGCAGGCAGAGGAGAGCTCGCCCGCCAGACAAGTCCATTCTCTGGGCAGGCCAGTTCAGGCCTCCCCGACGCCTCTGGCCATATTGGCAAAAAGAATCACCAGGTGAAACCGAGGGGCTCAGAGTCTGAGTGTCCCACACTTTCTGATTGAACCCTGGAGCCCTAGGTCTCCTCCCTTTCTGTGTGTGTGTGTGTGTGTGTGTGTGTGTGTGTGTGTAAAGAGAGCTCATAGGGGGTGGAGATTCCCCGAGCAGGAACAGGCTTATGAGGGGTCCAATGCCTGGTTGTCAGGTCATGTTCACACCCCAGGTTAATGCAGGCTATCTGGGAGCGGGTGTGCCGCTGCACCCTTTTGCCCAGGGTTTATCCTAAGACCCTGCAGGGACTGGTCAATGACCCAGGTATGGGGTTAACGCTAACACTAACCACTGACACTGACCCTGACCCTGACGGTGAGCCCGACCCAAAACCTAACCCTAGCCCTGACTCTGACTCTGACCCTGACCGAGATCCTGACCCAAACCCTAATCCCATATCTAAGCCTGATGCTGACCCTGATCCAGACCCTGATCCTAAACCTAACCTGACCTACTCTAACTCTGACTCATCCCTAACCGTTACCCTGACTCTTACCCTAATCATAATCCAGACGCTAACCAAATCTTGACCCTAACCCTAACACTGACCGTACTTTGAGCCTGAACTTAACCGTAACCCTAAAGGTAACCCTAACCCTGACCCTAATAAAGACCCTTAACCTAAGCCTAATGCTGACCCTAACCCTAACACTAACCCCTATCCAACCCAACCCCTAACCCTGACACTATGCTGTCTAACCCTAAAACTAAACATAACCCTACTACTAACCCTAACCCTATCCAAAAACTCAAACGGTTCCCTGAAACTAAGCCTGACCCTGAACTGAAATTTGACCATAAAACAAAGCCTGACCCTGACCGTAAACTGACTTTGGTCCTGTCCTTCAGTTGATTCTGACCCTGACCCTGACCCTGACTCTAAATCTAACCCTGACCCTAACACTGACCCCAAAACTACCCCTGGACCTGTCCTGAACCTGGACCCTAAACCAAAGCCTCACCCTGACACTAAATCTGACCCTGGCCCTGACCTTCATGCTGTCCCTGACCCTGACCCTATTCTATGCATGACCCAGTCCTAAGCATGACGCTAACACTAACCCTGACACTAACCCTAACCCTAACTCAGTACCAGACCGTACGCCTGAACAGAACCCTAACAGAATTCTAAACATGATCCTGACTATAATCATGACCCAGAATCTAAACGTAAAGCAGACCTTATCCTAACCATGACCCGAACCCTGACCTTGACCCTGACCCTAACACTGAACCTGACCCTAATCCTAACCCTGACCCTGACCCTTACTCTGACACAAACCCTAACCCTGACACTGACTGTGAGCCTGACCATAAACCTAACCCTAACCAAACCCTAACACTGAACCTTACCTTAAGCCTAATGATAACCCTGACCCTAACAATGTCTAAACCTAACCCTGACCCTCACTCTAACCCTAACATTAACCCTAACCCTAAATCTAACCGAAAACCCTGACCCTGACCCTGTGAACCTGACCCAAACCTAACCAACCCTGAACCTCACCATTACCCTGACCATGAGCCTGACCCGAACCAAAACCTAAACCAAAGACTAACGCTGACACGGATTCGGAACCTGAACATAAACCTAACCCTGACCTTACACTAAACCTGACTCAGACCCTAACCGAGAGTCTGACCCTGACCTAAACTTGACCCTAACCCGAACCCTGACATTGACTGTGAGCCTGACCCTAAACCTAACCCTAAATGTAACCCTAAACCCTGACCCTTATACGGACGCAGAACCTAAAACTAACGCTGACCCTAATGGTAAAACTAAACACTACCCTAACCCAAACTGTAACCCTGACCCTAACACAGTCTAGCACTAACCCTAACCATAACCCTACTTCTAACACTAACGCTAACACCAAACTCTAACCTTACACTGAACCTAACCCTGACCCTAACCCTAACCCTAACCCTAACCCTGAAGCAAACATAACCCTCATCCTGACACGAACCTTTTCTCCTAAAGAAAAATATGACGCTGACCCAAAATCTGACCCTGTCCCTGACCTTCACCCTGACCCTGACACTGACCCTGACCCTAAACATAACCTTCACCCTAATACTGACAGAGAACCTGACCGTCACACTAACCGTGACCCTGACTGTGAGTCAGACCTTAAATCTAACCATAAATGTAAATCTGACCCTGACCCTAACCCTAACGGGCCATGACCCAAAACCTAACGCTGTCCCTAACCCTAACACAAACCCCTAACCCTAACCCTGACCCTGACCCAAACCCTGTCTAAACCTAACTCTCAACCTAACTCTAACCCTACCCTTAACCGTCCCATGAGGTTTGCCTGGAGGATGAGAGCTCGTCAGATCCTTGGGGAGATCTACTCACCCGATCCCATGTGGGGACATTTTCTGGGACATCACCAGACAGAGAGAAGCATATGTGTTTGAGCACACCCATGCACACACACACACACACACACACACACCCCGCTCTGCCCAGCTAGGGGCCAGAGGTGGACACCAAGGGAAAATGGTGGGTAACAAGGGTGAAAGAAGAAAGAGGTTGGAGACAGCTCGGCCATGGGGTCAGGGGCATCACGACTCCTGGCCAGGAACGAGATCCAAAGCATGGGGAGTGGAGACAGGATGAGCTGATGGTCAAGGAGTCCCCAAGGGGCCCAAGAGTTTTGCAAGGGCACTGGGTGGGGACAGTGTCTGGGGTCTGGTGTACCACCCTGGACTACTGGAAGTAGGAAGAGGTAACCACCCTGGGTGAACAGAGCTACAACACTGAAGGACTCCCCTTACTATTCTATCCATGGGGCCATATAGACAGAGTGTCCCTAGTCTCCCACAGGCTTGTAAAAGAGGCTGTTGGCTTGAATCTCTATCCGAGACCCACTGTTCTCCCAGTCTTGGGTACATGCATTCTACTCCTTTGAGGTCCTTCTGAGCAGAAGACAGCCTGGAGGATCGGGGGGCTTATTGTGAGCTTACAGAATGTGACAGAGCACTAGGCCCCTGGCCTGGGGACCAAGGTCAGGACCCTCTTTGTTGCAGCCTCAGGGTCCCCATTGGGAAGAGGTTCCAGAGTCCGTGCTCTGCTCAGGGTGAGAAGGCCTTACTTACCAAGGAAATAAGCACGAGCACAGGAGAGGGAAACAGGGACAAAGGAGACAGCGGCGGTTTCGTCCATCAGCCCTGGAGCCCACAGATCCTGCTCCTGTGAGACACACCAAACCAGACACAGACCCTGACACAGAGACAAAGACAAAGACAAAGACAGAGAAGACAGTGAACACAGGAGAGAAAGAAGGCAGAAGTGCCAGACTTTCCTCCATCAGCTTGGAAATGACAGCCAAACATTTTCTCCCTTTATCAGTCCCACGGGCCATCCCTCCTAGGAGGATGGATGCGGGAATGCCCGCGGACCACTATGGGGGCTGGTAAGTACATGGGCACAGACGAGGCCCTTGGACCTCAACCCAATGGAAGTCCCGGGAAGTCTGTGTCCACAAGGTCAGAAGCCATCCATTGCAATCTTGCCACGAGGGATGGGATACAGGCAGGAGGAGGGTGGTTTTGCTGGATCCCAGAGGTGATCCAGGCCTCTCTGGGCTATATTCCATTCCCCCGCCCATCACCAAGCACACCCGTGCCTTGGCAAGTGTGTGCACCAGACTCCTGGGAGAGCGGGGATGGAATGCATAGAGAGGGCTTACTCCTGATAGCATCCCCTGAAGAAGAAGCCAGAACACCCCCAATGTACAGATGGGGAGACTGAGGAGGCCTTGAGAGTCATAGGATATGTTCGGGCTCACAGTCCTGGGCAGTAGCAGGAACCCGGTCTAACCCCAGCTCTGTTCCCTCCCAGCAGAGACAACAGCTGCACCCAGGCCTCCCAGGGTTTGTGGGGATGCTGTGTGTGGGTCACTGGATGGACAGGGCATGGGGTGGAGTGTGAGCCCTGAACAGCTGCGGTAGAGGCGCCATCAGGAACCTCTTGAGGGGAGCAGGAAGTCCAGTAAGGAGACCCCAGGCAGTGGTGACCTTCCTTCCCTGACAACAGAGCCCAACGAAATTGGAACCCACGTATCCAGGCACCCACATTCCAGAGAAAACCACCCTGCCCAGCTCATTTCTGGGCACAGCCTGAAGGAAACGATAGGTTCTTGTGCTCTCTACCAAAGCCCTGAGAATGCAGGCAGAAAAGAGCTCGCCCGCCAGACAAGTCCCCTCACTGGGCAGTTCAAGTCAGGCCTCCCCGACGCCTTTGGCCGTATTGGCAAAAAGAATCGCAAGGTGAAACCGGGGGGCTCAGAGTCAGATAGTCCCACACCTTCTGATTGACACGTGTAGCCCTAGGTCTCCTCCCCGTGTGTGTGTGTGTGTGTGTGTGTTTGACTCTGTGTGTGTGTGTGTGTGTGTGTGTGTGTGTCTGTGTGTCTGTGTGTCTGTGTGTAAAGAGAGCTCATCGGGAGTGGAGATTGCCTGAGAAGGAGCAGGCTTATGAGGGGTCTAATGCCTGGTTGGCAGGTCATGATCATGCCCCAAGTTAGGGCAGACTAGGTGGGAGCGAATGTGGGGGCTGGACCCTTTTGCCCAGGGTTTATCCTGAGAACCTGCAGGGATGGGTCAATGACCCAAGTGCGGGGCTAACCCTAATACTAACCCCTGACCCTGACCCTGACCCTGACTGTGAGCCTGATCCAAAACCTAACCCTACAAAAAAAAAAAAAAAAAAAAAAAAAAAACCTAACCCTAGCCCTGACCCTGACTCTGACCCTGACCGAGATCCTGACCCAAACCCTAATCATAAATCTAAGCCTGATGCTGACCCTGATTCAGACCCTCAACCTAAAACTAACCTGACCTTATTCTAACCCTGATTCATCCCTAACCGTGACCCTGACTCTGACCCTAATAATAACCCTGACCCAAACCAAATCCTGAACCTAACCGTAACACTGACCCAACTTTGAGCCTGACCTTAACCGTACCCTAAGGGTAACCATAACCCTGACCCTAATAAGGACCCTGAACCTAAACCTACCACTGACTCTAACACTAACCCCTACCCAACACAACCCCTAACTATGACACTATGCTGTCTAACCCTAAAACTAAACATAACCCTACTGCTAACCATAACCCTAACTAAAAACTCAAACCGTTCCCCTGAAACTAACCCTGACACTGAAGCAAAATTTGACCCTAAACAATGCCTGACCCTGACCCTAAACAGACTCTGGCCCTGACCTTCAATTTGACCCTGACATTGACCCTGACTCTAAACCTAACCCTGACTCTAACACTTACCCAAAACTAACCCTGCCCCTGACACGAACCTGGACCCTTAAGCAAAGCCTCATCATGACCCTTTATCTGACTCTGGCCCTGACCTTCAACCTGACCCTGACCCTGACCCTAATTCAAAGCCTGACATAGTCCTAAGCCTGACCCTAACCCTGATCGTGACTGTGTTCCCGACCCTAACCATAATCCTAAAGGTAACCCTATCCCTTATCTAATACCGACCATGAACCTAAACCGAATGCTGAGGCTGAACCTAACACTAAACCCTACCCTAACCCAAACCCTAACCCAAACCTTAACGCTGTCTAACCCTAACCCTAACAATAACCCTACTTCTAACCCTAATCCTAACTCCAAACCCAAACCTTTGCCCTAAACCTAACCCTGACACTGAACCGAACATTGACCCTAAACCAAATCCTGACCCTGACCATAAACCGGACCCCGGCCCAGACCTTCACCTGACCCTGACCCAAAACCTAACCCTGAAAATAGCACTGACCAAAAACTATCCCTGTCCCTGAGCTGAACGTGGACCCTAAACCAAAACCAGATCCTGACCCTAAACCTGACACTGGCCCTGAACTTCACCCTGACCCTGACCCAGACCCTGACCATAAACCAAAACCAGACCCTAACGGTGACCCTGACCCTGACCCTAAAACTAACCCTGAAGCTGACTGTGAGTGTGACCCTGAACCTGACCCTTATATGGACCAAGACACGAAACATAACAATTACCCTAACCCTACCACTAAACCCTAAAACTAACGCTGACTTTGAACCTAACCTGGTCTAACCCTAACCCTCAAAGTAACTCTAATTCTCACAATAAACCCATAATTTAACCCTAACCCTGACCCTATCCCTGACTCTGAGATAACCTTAACCCTGAACTTTGCCTAAACTTGACCCTGATCCGAACCTTGACCCTAAACAGAACCCTAGCCCTCACCCTAAACCTAACCATGGTCCTGACCCTAAAGCTGGCCCTAACATTGACACTGACGCTGACCTTAAACCTAACTCTGACCCAGACCGTGAGCCTGACCAGAACCCTAACCCTAATGCTAACCTGGTCCTGACCCTAATCATAACCCAGAATCTAAATGTAAAGCTGACCTTATCCTAACCATGACCCTAACCCTGAGCCTTACCCTTACACTGAACCTGACCCTAATTCTAACCCTGACCCTGATCATTACTCTGACACTAACCCTAACCCTGACACCGACTGTGAGCCTGACCATAAACCTAAACCTGAACCTAACACTAACCCTGAACCCTACCCTAAGCCTAACAATAACCCTCACCCTAACAATGTCTAACCTTAAACCTGAACCTAACTCTACACCTAACCTTAACCCTAAGTCAAAAACTAACCAAAACCCTGAACCTAACCGTGACTGTGAGTTTGACCCAAACCATAACCAGCCCTGACCCTGACCCAGACCCTGACCATGAGCCAGACCCGAACCCTAACCTAAACCAAAGCCTAACACTGACCCTGATTCGGACCATGAACTTAAACCTAACCCTGACCTTACACTAACCCTGACTCAGACCCTAACCGAGAGTGTGACCCTGACCTAAACTTGACACTACCCCTAAACCTGTACATGACTGTGAGCCTGACCCTAACCCTAACCCTAAATGTAACCCTAAACGCTGACCCTAGTACGGACCCAGAACCTAAAACTAATGCTGACCCTAACGGTAAAACGAAACCCTACCCTAACCCAAACCCTAACCCTGACCCTAACACAGTATAACCCTAACCGTAACCGTACTTCTAACCCTAACCGTAACACCAAACCCTAATCTTTCAGCTGAACCTAACCCTCTCCCTGACCCTAACCCCAACCCTAAACCTGACAAAACCTAACTCTGAACCGAACCTTGCCAATAAACCAAAACCTGAACCTGACCCTAAATTTATCCCTGTACCTGACCTTCACCCTGACCCTGACACTGACCCTGACCGTAAACCTAACCCTCACCCTAACACTGATCCAGACCATGACCCTCACACTAACACTGACCTTGACTGTGCCCCTGACACTAAACCTAACGATAAATGTAAACCTGACCCTGACCCTAACACGGGCCATGACCCGAAACCTAAAGCTGACCCTGACCCTAACACTAAATCCTAACCCTAACCCTGACCCTGACCCAGACCCAAACCCTGTCTAAACCTATCCCTCCACCTAACTATAGCCCTACCATAAACCTCCCATGAGGTTTGCCTGGAGGATGAGAGTCCTCAGATCCTTGGGGAGAGCTACGCACTCCATCCCATGTGGGGACATGACCTCGGACATCCCCAGACAGCAAGAGGAACATGTGTTTGAGTGCTCGCATGCACAGACACACACGGACACACACACACACACGGACACACACACACACACACACCCAGCTCTACCCAGCTAGGGGTCAGAGGTGGACACCAAGGGAAAATGGTGGGTAAAAAGGGTGAAAGAAAAATGAGGCTTGAGACAGCTCCGCCATGGGGTCAGGGGCATCAGGACTCCTGGACAGGAATGAAATCCAAAGGCTAGGGAGGGGAGACAGGAAGGGCTGATGGTCAAGGGGTCCACAAGGGGAAAAGGAGCTTTGTAAGGGCACTGGGTGGGAATAGTGTTTGGAGTCTGGTGTCCATCATCACCCTGGACTACTGGAAGTAGGAAGAGGTAACCAACCTGTGTGAACAGAGCTACAAAACCGAAGGCCTCCCCTTACTCTTCTATCAATGGGGCCATAGAGACAGGGTGTCCCTAATCTCCCAAAGGCTTGTAGAAGAGCCTGTTGGCCTTGAATCTCTATCCGAGACCCACTGTGCTCCCAGTCTTGCGTAAATGCTTTCTACTCCCTCGAGGTCCTTCTGAGCAGAAGACGGCCTGGAGGCTCCTGGGACTGACATTGTGAGCTTGCAGAATGAGGCAGAGCACTAGGCCCCTGGCTGGGGACCAAGGTCAGGACCCTCCTTGTGGCAGCCTCAGGGTACCCATTGGGAAGAGGTTCCAGAGTCAGTGCTCTGCTCAGGGTGAGAAGGCCTTACTTAGCAAGGAACCAAGCACCAGCACAGGAGAGGGAAACAGGGACAAGGGAGACAACGGTGGTTTTGCCCATCAGCCCTGGAGACCACAGATCCTGCTCCTGTGAGACACACAAAAACAGAGACAGACGCAGACACAGTCAAAAGGACAAAGACATAGACAGAGATATACACTGAACACAAGAGAGAGGGAACCAGAAGAAGTGCCAGACTTTCCTCCATCAGCTTGGAAATGACAGCCAAACATTTTGTCCCCTTTTCAGTTCCACGGGCCATCCATCCTAAAAGGATGGATGCGGGAATGCCCTCAGACCACTGTGGGGGCTGGCCAGTGAATGGGCACAGACGAGGGCCTTGGACCTCAACCTAATGGATGTCCCTGGAAGTCTGTGTCAACAAGGTCAGAAGCCATGCACTGCAACTTTGCCATGTGGGATGGGATACAGGCAGGAGGAGGGTGGTTTTGCTGGATCCCAGAGCAGATCCAGGCCTTCTGGGCTATGTTCCATTCGCCCGCCCATCCCCAGGAATACCCGTGCCTTGCCAAGTATCTGGACCAGACTCCTAGGAAAGCGGGGATGGAACACATGGAGAGGGCCTACCCCTGAAGGCGTTCCCAGAAGAAGATGCCAGAACACCACCAATGTGCAGACGGGTAGACTGAGGAGGGCCTGAGAGCCACAGGATGTGTGCGGGCTCACAGTCCTGGGCAGGAGCAGGAGCCTGGTCTGAATTCAGCTCTGTGCCCTCTCTGCAGAGACAACAGCAGCACCCAGGTCTCCCAGGGGTTGGAGGGAGGCTGTGTGTGGGTCACTGGATGGACAGGGCATGGGGTGGAGTGTGAGCCCTGAGCAGCTGTGGTAGGGGAGCCCTCAGGGAGCTCTGGATGGGAGCAGGAAGTCCCGTAAGGAGCCCCAGGCAGTGTTGACCTTACTTCCCTGACGACAGAGCCCAACGGAATTGGAACCCACGTATCCAGGCACCCACATTCCAGAGAAAACCACCCTGCCCAGCTCATTTCTGGGCACAGCCTGAAGGAAACGACATGTTCTTGTGCTGTCGACCGAAGCCCAGAGAATGCAGGCAGAGGAGAGCTCGCCCACCAGACAAGTCCCCTCACTGGGCAGGTCATGTCAGGCTTCCCCGTTGCCTCTGTCCCTTTTGGCAAAATAATTGCAAGGTGAAAACGAGGGGCTCAGAGTCAGAGAATCCCCCACCTTCTGATTGAACCGTGTAGCCCTAGGACTCCTCTCCATGTGTTTGTCTCTGTGTGTGTGTGTTTGTGTGTAAAAAGAAATAATCGGGGATGGAGATGCCCTGAGCAGGAGCAGGCTTATGAGGGATCCGATTCCTGGTTGGCCGGTCATGATCACGACCCAGGTTAGGGCAGACTAGGTGGGAGCGAATGTGGGGGCTGGACCCTTTTGCCCAGGGTTTATCCTGAGACCCTGCAGGGACGAGTCAATGACCCAAGTGCGGGGTTAACCCTAATACTAACCCCTGACCCTGACCTGGCACTGACCCTGACTGTGAGCCTGACCCAAAACCTAACCCTAGCCCTGACACTGACTCTGACCCTGACCCTGACCGAGATCCTGACCCAATCCCTAATTTTAAATCTAAGCCTAATTCTGACCCTGATCCAGACCCTGAACCTAAACCTAACCTGACCTTACTCAAACCCTGACTCATCCCTAACCGTGACCCTGACTCTTACCCTAATCATAACCCTGACCCTAACCAAATCCTTAACCTAACCGTAACACTGACCCAACTTTGATCCTGACCTTAACTGTAACCCTAAATGTAACCCTAACCCTGACCCTAATAAGGACCCTGAAACTAAGGCTAACACTGACCCTAACCCTAACACTAACCCCTACACAACACAACCCTTAACCATGACACAACGCTGTCTAACCCTAAAACTAAACATAACCCTACTGCTAACCCTAACCCTAACCCTAACCAAAAACTCAAACTATTCCCCTGAAACAAAACCTGACCCTGAAACAAAATTTGACCCTAAAACAAAGCCTGACCATGACCCTAAACAGACTCTGGCCCTGACCTTCACTTTGACTCTGACCCTGACCCTGACTCTAAACCTAAAACTGACTCTAACACTTACCCAAAACTAACCCTGCCCCTGACACGAACCTGGACCTTAAACCAAAGCCACATCATGACCCTTTATGTGACCCTGGCCCTGACCTTCACCCTGACCCTGACCCTGACCCTAATTCAAAGCCTGACACAGTCCTATGCCTGACCCTAACCATAACCCTGACCGTGACTGTGTTCCCGACCCTAACGGTAATCCTAAAGGTAACCCTATCCATGATCTATACCGACCATGAACCTAAACCGAATGCTGAGGCTAAACCTAACACTAAACCCTACCCTAACCCAAACCCTAACCCAAACCTTAACGCTGTCTAACCCTAACCCTAACCATAACCCTACTTCTAACCCTAATCCTAACTCCAAACCCAAACCTTTGCCCTAAACCTAACCCTGACACTGAACCGAACATTGACCCTAAACCAAATCCTGACCCTGACCATAAACCGGACCCCGGCCCAGACCTTCACCTGACCCTGACCCTAAACCTAACCCTGACAATAGCACTGACCAAAACTAACCCTGTCCCAGAGCTGAACATGGACCCTAAACCAAAACCAGATCCTGACCCTAAACCTGACACTGGCCCTGATGTTCACCCTGACACTGACCCAGACCCTGAACATAAACCTATACCTGACCCTAATGGTGACCCTGACCTTGACCCTAACACTAACCCTGAATCTGACTGTGAGTCTGACCATAACTCTAACCCTAAACGTAACCCTGAACATGACTCTGACATGGACCATGACATGAAAAATAACAATGACCCTAACCCTACCACTAACCCCTAAAGCTAATGCTGACCCTGACCCTAACCAGGTCTAACCCTAACCCTCAAAGTAACTCTAATTCTCACACTAGCCCCATACTTTAACCCTAAACCTGATCCTATCCCTGACTCTGAGATAACCTTAACCCTGAACTTTGCCTAAACTTGACCCTGATTCGAACCTTGACCCTAAACAGAACCCTGGCCCTCACCCTAAACCTAACCCTGGCCCTGACCCTAAACCTGACCCTAACACTGACACTGACGCTGAACTTAAACCGAATTCTGACCCAGACCGTGAGCCTGACCAGAACCCTAACCCTAATGCTCACCTGGTCCTGACCCTAATCATAACCCAGAATCTAAACGTAAAGCTGACCTTATCCTAACCATGACCCTAAACCTGAGCCTTACCCTGACCCTTACACTGAACCTGACCCTAATCCTAACCCTGACCCTGATCATTACTCTGACACTAACCGTAACCCTGACACCGACTGTGAGCCTGACCATAAACCTAAACCTGAACCTAACACTACCCTGACCCCTACCCTAAGCCTAACTATAACCCTCACCCTAACAATGTCTAACCCTAAACCTGACTCTAACTCTACACCTAAACTTAACCCTAAGCCAAAAACAAACCGAAAATGCTGACACTAACCATGTGAGTTTGACCCTACCCTAACCCAAACCCTAACCCTGACCCTAACACAGTCTAACGCTAACTCTAACCGTAACCGTACTTCTAACCCTAACCGTAACACCAAACCCTAATCTTTCCCCTGAACCTAACCCTCTCCCTGAACCTAACCCTAACCCTAAACCTGACCCAAAACTAACCCTGACACTGACCCGAAACTTGCCCCTATACCATACCTGACACTGGCCCTAAATCTGACCCGGTCCCTGACCATCACCCTGACACTGACCCTGACCCTAAACCTAACCCTCACCCTAACACTGACCCAGACCCTGACCCTCACACCAACCCTGACCCTGACTGTGAGCCTGATTCTAAACCTAACCATAAATGTAAACCTGACCCTGACCCTAACACGGGCCATGACCCGAAACCTAACGTTGACACTAACCCTAACACTAACCCCTAACCCTAACCCTGACCCAAACCCTGTCTAAACCTAACCCTCAACCTAACTCTAACCCTAACCCTAATTCTCCCATGAGGTTTGCATGAGGATGAGAGCTTCTCAGATCCTTTGGGAGAGCTACCCACCCCATCCCATATGGGGACATGACTTCGAACATCCCCAGATAGCTAGAGGCATATGTGTTTGAGCACTCGCATGCAAGACTCACATACACACACACACCGCTCTGCCCAGATAGGGGTCAGAGGTGGACACCAAGGGAAAATGGTGGGTAAAAAGGGTGAAAGAAGAAAGAGGTTGGAGACAGCTCGGCCATGGGGTCAGGGGTATCAGGACTCCTGACCAGGACCGAGATCCAAAGCATGGGGAGGGGAGACAGGACGAGCTGATGGTCAAGGGGTCCCCAAGGGGACCAGGGGCTATGAAAGGGAACTGGGTGGGGACAGTGTCTGTGGTCTGTTGTCCATCACCACCCTGGACTACTGGAAGTAGGAAGAGGTAACCACCCTGTGTGGACAGAGCTACAAAACCGAAGGCCTCCCCTTACTCTTCTATCAATGGGGCCATAGAGACAGGGTATCCCTCGTCTCCCAAAGGCTTGTAGAAGAGCCTGTTGCCTTGAATCTCTATCCGAGACCCACTGTGCTCCCAGTCTTGCGTAAATGCTTTCTACTCCCTCGAGGTCCTTCTGAGCAGAAGACGGCCTGGAGGCTAGAGGGACTGACATTGTGAGCTTGCAGAATGTGGCAGAGCACTAGGCCCCTGGCCTGGGGACCAAGGTCAGGACCCTCCTTGTTGCAGCCTCAGGGTCCCCATTGGGAAGAGGTTACAGGGTCCGTGCTCTGCTCAGGGTGAGAAGGCATTACTTAGCAAGGAACCAATCACCAGCACAGGAGAGGGAAACAGGGACAAGGGAGACACTGGCGGTTTCACCCATCAGCCCTGGAGCCCACAGATCTTACTCCTGTGAGACACACATGAACAGAGACAGATGCAGATGCAGACACAGAGACAAAGACAAAGACAGAGACAGAGACAGACACTGAACACAGGAGAGAGGGAACCAGCAGAACTGCCAGACTTTCCTCCATCAGCTTGGAAATGACAGCCAAACCTTTTGTCCCCTTATCAGTCCCACGGGCCATCCATCCTACGAGGATGGATTCGGGAATGCCCGTGGACCACTGTGGGGGCTCACCAGTACATGGGAGCAGACTAGGTCCTTGGTACTCAACCTAATGGAAGGCCCTGAAGTCTGTGTCCACAAAGAAAGAAGCCATGAACTTCAACCTTGTCATGGTGGATGGGATTCAGGCAGGAGGAGGGTGGTTTTGCTGGATCCCAGAGTAGATCCTGGCCTCTCTGGGCTATGTTCCATTCCCCCGCTCATCCTCAGGCACACCCGTGCCTTGCCAAGTGTGTGCACCAGACTCCTGTGAGAGCGGGGATAGAATGCATGGAGAGGGCCTACCCCTGATGGCATCCCCAGAAGAAGAAGCCAGAACACCCCCAATATCCAGTCAGGGAGGCTGAGGAGGCCCTGAGAGCCACAGGGTGTGTGTGGGCTCACAGTCCTGGGCAGGAGCAGGAGCCCAGCCTGAACCCAGCTCTTTGCCCTCCCGGCGGGGACAACAGCTGCACTCAGGCCTCCCACGGTTTGGGGGGAGGCTGTGTTGGGATCACTGGATGGACAGGCATGGGATGGAGTGTTTGCCTTGAGCAGCTGGGGGAGGGGAGCCCTCAGGGAAGTGTGCTGGGAGCAGGAAGTCCGGTAAGGTGCCCCCAGGCAGTGGTGACCTCACTTCCTGATGACAGAAACCAACAGAATTGGAACCCACGTATCCAGGCACCCACATTCCAGAGTAAACACCCCAGGCCAGCTCATTTCTGGGCACATCTTGAAGGAAGCGTCATGTCCTTGTGCTGTCTACCAAAGCCCAGAGAATGCTGGCAGAGGAGAGCTCACCCACCAGACACGCCCCCTTACTGGGCAGGTCATGTCAGACTTTCCCCATGCCTCTGCCCTTTGGCTAAAAGAATCAAAAGGTGACACCGAGGGGCTCAGAGTCAGAGAGTCCTACACCTTCTGATCAACCCGTGTGTGTGTGTGTGTGTGTGTATGTGTGTGTGTGTGTATAAAGAATGTTCATCGGGGATGGAGACGCCCTGAGCAGGATTAGGCTGATGAGAGGTCAGATGCCTGGTGGGCAGGTCATGTTCACACCGCAGGTTAAATCTGTCTAGGTGGGATCGGGTGTGGGGGCTGCACTCTTCTGCTCAGGGTTTATCCTAAGACCGTGCAGGGAGGGGTCAATGACCCAAGTGCGGGGCTAACCCTAATACTGAGCCCTAAACCTGACACTGACCTTGACTGTGAACCTGACCCAAAACCTAACCCTAGGCCTGACCCTGACCTTGACGCTGACCGAGATCCTGACCCCGACCCTAATCCTAAATCTAAGCCTGATGCTGACCCTGATCCGGACCCTGAACCTAAACCTAACCCTGACCTTACCCTAACCCTTACTCATCCGTAACCGTGACCCTGACCATGGCCCTAATCCTAACCCTGACCCTGACCTAACCCTATCTTAACCCTAAACCTGACCATGACTGTGAGCCTAACCCTAACACTAACCTTAAAGGTAAGCCTAACCCTGACCCTATTACGGAATCTGAACCTAAACCTAACGCTGATCCAAACCTTAACAATATCCCCTACCCTAAACCAAACCCTAACCCTGTCCCTAATGCTGTCTGATCCTAACCCTAAACATAACCCTACTTCTAATTTTACACCTAACCCCAAACCCAAACCATTTCCCTGAACCTAACCCTGACCCTGAACCGAAACTTGACCCTAAACCAAAGCCTGTCCCTGACCCTAAACCTGATCCTGGCCCTGACCTTCACCCTGACCCTTACCCTGACCCTGACCCTAAGCCTAAACCTGACCCTAACACTGACCCAAATCTACCCCTGTCCCTAACTCGAACCTGGTCCCTAAACCAAAGTCTGACGCTGACCCTCAACCTGACCCTGACCTTGACTTTCACCCAGACCCTAAACCTAACCCTGACCCTCACAGTGACCTTGACCCTGACAGTGAATTGACCCTAACCCTAATCCTAAATGTAACCCTGAAACAGACCCTAACAAGGGCCCTGACCAAAAACCTAATGCTGACCTTAACCCTAACACTAACCCCTAACCATAACCCTGACCCTGACCCTAACTCGGAATAAACCTAATCCTCAACATAACTCTAACCCTACCCTAACCAGAAACTTTAACACTAAACGTGACAGTATCCTTGACCCTGTCCATACCTTAACCCTGAACTTTGCCTATACCTGACCCAGAACCTAATCTTAACTCTAAAAAGAACCCTGACCCTGACCCTAAACCGAACCCTGGCCCTGACCCTAACACTGACCCTAACTGACCCTGACCCTACCGTAATCCTAACTCTGACCCAGACCGTGAGCCTGACCGGAACCGTAAACCTAAAGCTAACCCTGATCCTACCGTAATCCTAAGCCAGAAACCAAACGTAAATCTGACCTTACCCTAACCAAGACTCTAACGCTGACCCAGACCCTGACCCTATCACTGAAACTGAACCTAATCGAAACACTGACCCTGACCCTTACTCTGACACAAACCCTGAACCTGAAGAGGATGTGAGCCTGACCCTAAAACTAACCCTGAACCTAAACCTGTCCCTGACCCCTACCTTAACCCTAATGCTAACCCTGACCCTAATGACGTCTAACCCTAACCCTAACCTAACACTAACCCTAAAATTAACCCTAATCCTACCACTAACCCTAACCCTGACACTGACCCGGACTGTGAGACTGACCCAAACCATAATCCTAGCCATAACCCTGACCCTGTGCCAGATCAGGATCCTGACCTGAACTCTAAGCCTAAACCTAAGCCTGATGCTGACCCTGATCCATACCCTGAACCTAAACCTAACCCTGACCTTACCCTAACCATGACTGATCCCTAACCATGACCCTGACCTTGACTCTAATCCTAACCCTGACACTGATGTAACCATGACCCTAACCCTAACCCGGACAGTGACAGTGAGCTGACCCTAACACTAACCCTAAAGGTAACCCTAACCCTGACCCTAATATGGACCCTGAACCTATACCTAACACTGACCCTAACCCTAACACTAACCCCTAACCTAACCCAAACCTTAACCCTTACCCTAACACTGTCTAACCCTAACCCTAACCCTAACGCCACTTCTAACCCTAACCCTAACACCAAACCCAAACGTTTCCCCTGAACCTAAACCTGACCCTGAACCGAACCTTGACCCTAAACAAAAGCCTGACACTGAACCTCAACCTGACCCTGGGCATGACCTTCACCCTGACCCTGACCCTAACACTGACCCTAAACATAACCCTGACACTGACAGTGAGCCTGACCGTAACCCTAACCCTAAATGTAACCCTGACCTGACCCTAGCACAGGCCCTGACCCGAAACCTAACTCTGACCCTAACACTAACACTAACCCCTAACCATAACCCTGACCCTGACCCTAACCCGGTCTAAACCTAACCCTCAACCTAACACTAACCCTAACCCTAACCCCAAATTTAATCCTAACCCAGACCCTGTCACTGACCCTGACCATAACCTTCTGCCTGAACTTTGCCTAAACCTGACCCTGAAAGTAGCCTTGATCCTAAACAGAAGCCTGACCCTGACCAAACCCTAACGCCAAATTTAACCCTAACCCAGAAGCTATCACTGACACTGACCATAACCTTATCCCTGAACTCTGCCTATGCCTGACCCTGAACGTAACCTTGACCCTAAACAGAAGCCTGACCCTGACCCTAAACCGAATCCAGGCACTGACCTAAACCCTGACCCTAAAACTGACCCTGACCTGAACCGCAAACCTATTCTGACCCAGACTGTGAGTCGAACAAGAACCCTAAGGCTAAAGTTAACCCTAATGCTGACCCTAATCCTAACACAGAACCTAGACGTAAAGCTGATCATGCCCGAACCATGACACTAAACCTGACCCTGACCCTACTCCTAACACTGTACCTGACCCTAATCTTAACCCTGACCCTTACTCTGACACTAACCGTAACCCTGACACTGACTGTGAGCCTGACCCTAAACATAACCCTAACCTAACACTAACCCTGACCCCTACCCTAAACCTAACACCAACTCTGACCCTAACGACATCTAACACAAAACCTGACCCTAACTCTAACCTTACCCTTAAGCCTAACCATAACACTAACCCCTACCCTAACCCAAACCCTAACCATGACCCTAACTTTGGCTAACCCTAACCCTAACCCTAACCATAACCCTACTTCTAACCCTAACCCTAACCCAAAACCCAAACCTTTCCCCTGAACCTAACCCTGACCATGACCCTAACACTAACCCTAACCCTGAACCAAACCTAACCCTGACCATGACCTGAACCTTGCCCGAACCAAAACCTGACCCTGACCCTAAATCTGAACCTGGCCCTGAACTTCATCCTGACCCTGACCCTGACACTAAACTGAACCCTGACCCTAACACTGACCCTAACACTACCCTGACCCTAACCTTAAACCTAAACCGAACCCTGGCCCTGACCCTAACACTAACCCTGGCCCTGACCCTGACCTTGTCTCTGAACATAACCCTGGCCCTAACCCTAACTCTAACCTTAACCCTGACCGTGAACCTGACCCTCACCCTAACCCTAACGGTAACCACCTAGGACAAACCCTAACCTTCCCTGTCCTCCTTCCCACCCACTGACTCAAGCCAGGGCTAAATCCAAGGACAGGCTGGACCTCTGTCTCAGGGAACAACCAGGAAGTCCAAGCAGGGGGAGAGAGAAGTGGAAGGGGCCCACTGATTTCCCTGCCCTGGCTTGGCCTCCACTGATGTCTCCAAGTCCTCTGGCTCAACCCCACCTTGAGCGGGACCCTGGGAGGGATTCTGAATTCTAGGCCAACTGGGTGGGGAGTACTAGATGACCTTTGCATCCCCAGATGTCCAACCCACCTGGCCATGTACCCTGAGCCTTGCTTCCCAGAATAGGCACGGTTTCGGTGCTCAGCAGACTATGGGGCCACAGACCACCTGGCAGTGGTGAGGGACCATGGGGGACCATCGGGAACAGCGCAATGGTCGCATACACATCCACCACAAGGCTGGGTCATGGTACAGGTGCTGTGTACATGTCTCCTGTGCACATCTGGCCCTCTCGGAATGGAGGTCTTTGTGCCTGGTGCACCAGTTATGGGTCAGAGGTGGAGACATACTGGGAAAATGGTGGGTAACAAGCGGGAAAGAAGAAAGAGGTTGGAAACAGCTCGGCCATGGGGTCAGGGGCATCAGGACTCCTGGCCAGGACCAAGATCCAAAGCATGGGGAGGGGAGACAGGATGAGCTGATGGTCAAGGGGTCCCCAAGGGGCCCAGGGGGTTTGCCAGGGCACTGGGTGGGGACAGCGTCTGGGGCATGGTGTCCATCAGCACCCTGGACTACTGGAAGTAGGAAGAGGTAACCACCCAGTGTGGACAGGGCTACAACACCGAAGTCCTCCCCTAACACTTCTATCATTGGGGCCATAGAGACAGGGTGTCCCTCGTCTCCCAAAGGCTTGTATAAAAGCCTATTGGCCTGAATATCTATCCCTGACTCACTGTGCTCCCAGGCTTGGGAAAATGCTTTGTACTCCCTCAAGGTCCTTCTGAGCAGAAGACAGCCTTGAGGTTCGGTGGGCTGATATTGCAGGCTTGCTGAATGTGCAGAACACTTGGCCCCTGGCCTGGGGACCAAGGTCAGGACCCTCCTTGTTGCAGCCTCAGGGTCCCCATTGGGAAGAGGTTCCAGAGTCAGTGTTCTGCTCAGGGTGAGAAGGCCTTACTTAGCAAGGAACCAAGCACCAGCACAGGAGAGGGAAACAGGGACAAAGGAGACTTCGGAGGTTTCTACCATCAGCCCTGGAGACCACAGATCCTGCTCCTGTGAGACACACAAAAACAGAGACAGATACAGACACAGAGACAAAGACAAAGACAGAGAGAGACACTGAACACAGGTGAGAGGGAACCAGCAGAAGTCCCAGACTTTCCTCCATCAGCATGGAAATGACAGTCAAACATTTTGTCCCCTTCTCAGTCCCACGGGCCATACACCCTGGGAGGATGGATTCGGGAATGCCCGGGGGCCACTATGGGGGGCTGGCCAGCACATGGGCGCAGACAATGCACTTGGACCTCAACCTAATGGAAGCCCCGGTAAGTCTGTGTGACCAAGGTCAGAGGCCATGCACTGCAACCTTGCCACGGGGCAGGAGGATGGTGGCTTTGCCTAGATCCCAGAGCAGATCCAGGCCTCTCTGGGCTATGTTCCATTCCCCTGCCCAGCCCCAGGCTCTCAGGTGACTTGCCAACTGTGTGTACGTGCCTCCTGGGAGAGCGGGGATAGAACGTATAGAGAGGTCCTACCCCTGATGGCATCCCCAGAAGAAGAAGCCAGAACACCCCCAATGTGCAGACGGGGAGATTGGGGAGGCCCTGGGAGCCACAGGGTGTGTGCGGGCTCACAGTCCTGGGTAGGAGCAGGAGCCCGGTCTGAACTCCGGTCTGTGCCCTATCAGCAGGGACAACAGCTGCACCCAGGCCTCTCAGGGACTGAGGGGAGGATGTGTGGGGGTCACTGGATAGACAGGGCATGGGGTGGAGGGTGAGCCTTGAGCAGCTAGGGGAGGGGCGCCCTCTGGGAGTTCTGGTGGGAACAGGAAGTCCCATAAGGAGCCCCCAGGCAGTGGTGACCTCACTTCCCTGACGACAGAGCCCAACGGAATCGGAACCCACGTATACAGGCACCCACAATCCAGAGAAAACCACGCTGCCCAGCTAATTTCTGGGCACATCCTGAAGGAAGCGACATGTTCTTGTGCTGTTTACCGAAGCCCAGAGGATGCAGGCAGAGGAGAGCTCGCCCACCAGACACGCCCCCTCACTGGGCAGGTCATGTTAGGCTTCCCCGACACCTCTGGCCCTTCGGCAAAAAGAATCAAAAGGTGACACTGGGGGGGCTCAGAGTCAGAGAGTCCCAAACCTTCTGATCGACCTGTGTGGGCTTTGGTCTTCTCACCGTGTGTGTGTGCGTGTGTGTGTGTGTGTGTGTGTGTGTGTAAAGAGAGCTCATCTATTTGGAGACGACACGAGCAGAAACCGGCTGATAAGGGGTCAGATGCCTGATGGGCAGGTCATATACATGCCCAGCTGAAGGCTGGCTAGGTGGGATCTGGTGTGGGGGCCACACTCTTCTGCCCAGGTTTATCATGAGACCCTGCAGTAATGGGTCAATGACCCAGGTGTGGGGCTAACCAAAACACTAACACCTAACCCGGACCCTGACCCTGACTGTGAGCCTGACTCAAACCCTAACCCTAGCCGTGACCCTGACCTTGTCCCTGACAGTGATCCCGAACTGAACCCTAAGACTAAACCTAAGCCTGACGCTGACAATTATCCGGACCCTGAACCTAAACCTAAACCTGACCTTACCCTAACCCTGCTCATCCCTAACTGTGACCCTGACTCTGACCCTAATCCTAAACCTGACCCTGACCTAACCATGACTCTAACCCTAACCCTGACCATGACTGTGAGCATGAAACTAACACTAACCCTAAAGGTAACTCTAAATCTGACCCTAATACGAACCCTGAACCTAAATCTATGCTGACCCTAACCCTACCACTAACGCCTACCCTAACTCAAACCCTAACCCTTACCCTAACACTGTATAAACCTAACCCTAACCATAATCCTACTTCTAACCCTAACCCTAACCCCAAACCCAAACCTTTCTCTGAACGTATCCCTGACCCAGAAATGAAACTTGACCCTAAACCAAAGCCTGACCATGACCCTAAACCTGAACCTGACACTGGCCTTCACCCTGACCTTGACACTGAACCTAAACCTAAACCTGACCCTAACAGTGACCCTGAACTTGACCCTAACACTAACCCTGACCGTGACTGCGAGCCTGACCCTAAAACTAACCCTAAATATAACCCTGAACCTGACTCTAAAACGGGACCTGACCCGAAACCTAACGATGACACTAACCCTAACACAAACCCCTAACCATAACCCTGACCCTGACCCTAACCTGGTCTAACCCTATCCCTCAACCTAACTCTAACACTAACCCAAAACCCAAAATTTAACCTAACTCTGATCCTATCCCTGACCCTTACCATAAACCTAACCCTGAACTTTGCCTAAACCTAATGCTGATCTTAACCCTGAATCTGACCCTAATCCTAACCATGACCCTTTCTCTGACACTAACCATGACACTGAATGTGAGCCTGACCTTAAACCTGACCCTGAACCTGACCCTAATCCTAACCTAACTCTAACACTAATCCCTAACCCTAACCCTGACCCTCACCCTAACCCGGTCTAACCCTAAACCTCAAGATAACTCTATCCCTCACCCTAACCCCAAACTTTAACCCTAACTGTGACCCTATCCCTGACCCTGACCATAAACCTAACGCTGAACTTTGCCTACACCTGACCCTGACCCTAACCTTGACCCTAAACAGAAACCTAACCCTAACCCTAAATAGAACCCTGGCCCTGACCTAACCCTGACCCTAACACAGACCCTGACCGTAAACCTAACTCTGACCCAGACCCTGAGCCTGACCAGAACACTAACCCTAAAGCTAACCCTGATCCTGACCCTAATACTAACCCAGAACCTAAACGTAAGCTGACCTTACCTTAATCATGACACAAACAATGACCCTGACCCTAATCCTAACACTGAACCAGACCGTAATCCTAACCCTGATCCTTACTCTGAAACTAACCCTAACCCTGACACTGATGTAAGCCTGACACTAAACCTGACCCTGAACCTAACCCTATCACTGACCCCACCCTAAACCTAATGCTAACCCTGACCCTAACGATGTCTAAACCTAACCCTGACCCTAACTCTAACCCTAAACTTAACCCTAACCCTAACACTAACATCTAACCCAGACCCTGAACCTGAATGTGAGCCTGACCCATATTCAAATCCTAGGACTGACACTGACCCTGACAGTGAGCCTGAAACTAACCCTAACACTAACACTAACACTAACCCTTACCCAGACCGTGAGACTGATCCGAACCCAAACCATAAACCTAACCCGGATCCTGAACCTAACCCTAACCCAGAACCTAAACCTAACCCTGACTTACCCTAACCATGACACCAACCGTGACCCTGAGCGGACCCTAACACTGAACCGGACCCTTATCCTAACCCTGAACTTAACCTTGTACTGACCCTAACCCTAACCCTACGCTAAACCTTACCCTAATGACGTCTAAACCAAACCCTGACCCTACCTCTAAGTCAACCCCTAACCCTGACCCTAACACTAACACCTAACCCAGACCCTGACCCTGACTGTTAGCCTGACCCAAACCCTAACCCTAGCCCTGACCCTGACCCTACCGAGATCCTGACCTGAACCCTAACCCGAAACCAAGCCAGACGCTGACCCTGATCCAACACTAACCTAAACCTAACCCTGACATTACCCTAAACCTGACTCATCCCTAACTGTGACCCTGACCGTAACCCTAATCTAAACCTGACGATGACCTAAACCTGACCATAACCCTAAACCTAACCCTAACCTTAAAGGTTACCCAAATCCTGACCCTAATATAGACCCTGAACCTAAACCTAACGCTGACCCTAACCCCAAAAATGACCCCTACCCTAACCCAAACCCTAACCCTGAATGTAACGCTGTCTAACCCTAACCCTAACCATAACCTTACTTCTAACCCTAACCCTAACCAAAGCACAAATCGTTCCCATGATCCTAACCCAGACCCTGAACAGAAACTTGACACTAAACCTAACTCTGACCCTAAACCTAACTCTGACCCTAACACTGACCCAAATCTAAACCTCTCCCTGACCCGAAGCTGGAAGCTAAACCAAAGCCTGACCCTGACCGTCAACCTGATCCTGGCCCTGACCTTCACCCTAAACCTAACCCTGACCCTAACAGTGACTCTGTCCCCAACCCTACCCTAATGCTAACCATAACCCTAATGATGTCTAACCCTGACCCTGACCCTAACTCTAACCCTATAACTACCCCTAACCCTAACACTAACACCTAACCCTGACCTTGACACTGAATGTGAACCTGACCCAAACCCTTACCCTAGACTTGACCCTGACCATGACCATGACCCTGACGTGATCCTGATCTGAACCATAACCCTAAACCTAAGCCTGACACTGACCCTGATTTGGACCCTGAACCTAAACCTAACCCTGACCTTAAACCTAACTATGACTCATCCTTAACCGTAACCCTGATCCTGATCCTAATCGTAGCCATGACCCTGACCTAATCCTGACCCTAACCCTAACACTGACCATGACTATGAGCCTGACCCTAACACTAACCCTAAATGTAACACTAAACCTGACCCTAATAAGGACCCTGAACCTAAACCTAATGCTGACACTCACCCTAACACTAATCCCTACACTAACTCAAACCCTAACACTTATCCTAACACTGTCTAAACCTAACCCTAAACATAACCCTACTTCTAACCCTAACCCTAACCCCAAACCCAAACCTTTCCCCTGAACATAACCCTGATCCTGAACCAAACCTTGACCCTAACAAAATCCTGACCCTGACCCTAAACCTGACCCTGGCCCTTACCTTCACCCTTAACCTGACCCTGACCCTAAACTAAACCCTGACCCTAACAGTGACCCTGACCCTGACCCTAAAACTAAACCTGACCCTGACTGTGAGCCTGACCCTAAACCCAACCCTAAATGTATCCCTGACCCTGAACCTAACACGGGCACTGACCCAAAAACTAATGCTGACACTAACGCTAACATTAACTCCTAACCCTAACCATGACCCTGAACTGAAACTTGACCTTAAACCAAAGCCTGACCCTGACCCTAAACCTAACCGTGACACTAACACGGGCCCAAATCTAACCCTGTCCCTGACCCGAACCGGGACCTTAACCAAAGCCTGATCCTGACAGTCAACAGGACCCTGGCCTTGTCCTTCACCCTGACCCTGAACCTGACCCCAAACCTAACCCAGACCCTAATATTGACCATAACCCTGACTCTAACAGTAACCTTGACCCTGACTGTGACATGACCCTAACCCTAACACTAAACATAACCCTGACCCTGACCCTAACATGGGCCCTGACCCATAACCTAACGCTTACCCTAACCCTAACACTAACCCCTAACCCTAACTCTGACCCTGACCCTAACCCGGTCTATCCCTAACTAACCCTCAACCTAACTCTAACACTGACCCTAACCCCAAAATATATCCCTAACCGCGACCCTATCCCTATCCCTGACCATAAAAGTAACCCTGAACTTTGCCTAAACCTGACCCTGACCCTAACCTTGACTGTAAACAGAACCCTGACACTGAACCTAAACAGAACCCTGGCCCTGACCCTACCGCTGACCCGAACACTGATTCTGACGATGAACGTTAACCTCACTCTGAACCAGAACTTGAGCCTGACCAGAACCCTAACCCTAAAGCTAACCCTGATCCTGACCCTAATACTAACCCAGAACCTAAACGTAAAGCTGACCTTACCCTAACCATGACCCACACCCTGACCCGGACCCTGATCCCAATACTGAACCAGACCCTAATCCTAACCCTGACCCTTACTCTGACACTAACCCTAATCCTGACACTGATGTGAACCTGACACTAAACCAAACCCTGAACTTAACCATATCCCTGACCCCAAACCCTAACCCTAGCCTTGACAATGACCCAGACCATGACCCTGACCATTATCCTGACCCGAATGCTAACCCTAAATCTAAGCCTGATGTTGAACCTGATCCGGACCCTGAACCTAAACCTAACCCTAACCTTACCCTAAACATGACTCATCCCTAACCGTGATCCTGACCCTGACCGTAATCATAACCCTGACCCTGACCTAACGCTGACCAAAACGCGAAACTTGACCCTGACTAGGAGACTGGCCCTAACCCTAACCCTAAATGTAACCCTGACCCTGACCTTAACTCGGGCCGGACCCGAAACCTAAAGCTAACCCTAACCCTAACCCCTAACCCTAACCCAGACCCTGACCCTAACCCGGTCTAACCCTAACCCTCAACCTAACTCTAACCCTAATCTGACCCTAATCCTAAACATGACACTAATCCTAAACCATAAATCCATAACCCTACTTCTAACCCTAACCCTAAACCTAACACCAAACCCAAAACTTTCCCCTGAACCTAACCCGGACACTGACCCTAATCTTAAAACTGACACTGACCCTTCCTCTGACACTAACCCTAACCCTGACACTGAATGTGAACATGACCATAAACCTAACCCTGAACCTGACACTAATTCTAACCCAGAACCTAAACGTAAAGCTGTCCTTACCCTAACCATGACCCTAATCCTGACCTGGACCATGACCCTGACCCTAACACTGATCCAGACCCTAATCCTAACCCTGACACTGACGTTACTCTGACCCTAACCCTAACACTGCCACTGACTGTGAGCCTGACCCTAAACGTAACCCAGAACCTAACCATCACCCTGACCCCTACCTTAACCCTAAGGCTACCACTGACGCTAATGATGTCTAACCCTAACCCTGACCCTTACTCTAACCCTAACCTTAATCTTGACCCTAACACTAACCCCTAACCCTGATGTGGATCTTGACTGTGGGGCTGACCCACACCCTAATCCTAGCCGTGACACTACCATGACCCCGACAGTGATCCAGACCCGTACCCTAACCCTAAACCTAAGCCTGGGGCTGACCCTGATGTGGACCCAGTACCTAAACCTAAACCTACCTTACCTTAACCCTGACCCAGACCCTAACCGTGACTCTGAACCTGACTTAACCCTGACCCAAAACCTAACCCTGACCATACTGTGAGCCTGACCCTAACCCTAACCTTAAAGGTAACCCTTACCCTGACCCTAATAGGGACCCAGAACGTAAACGTAACGCTGACCCTCTCGGTAACACTAAACCCTACCCTAACCCAAACCCTAACCCTGACCCTAACGCTGTCTAACCCTAACCCTAACCATAACCGTACTTCTAACCCTAACCCTAACACCAAACCCAAACCTTTCCCCTGAACTTAAACCTGAAACTGAACCGAAACTTGACCCTAAACCAAAGCCTGACCCTGACACTAAAACAGAACCTGGCTCTGACCTTCACCCTGTCGCTGACACTGACCCTGACCCTAAACTTAACCCTGAACCTAACAGTGACCCTGAACCTGACCTTAGCACTAACCCTGACTCTGACTGTGAGCCTGACCCTAACCCTAACCCTAAAAGTAACCCTAACCCTGAACCTAACACAGGTCTTGAACCAAAACCTAACGCTAACACTAACCCTAACACTAACCCCTAACCATAACCCTGACCCTGACCTTAACGCGGTCTAAGCGTAACCCTCAACATAACTCTAACCTTAACCCTAACTCAAAACTTACATGCTAACCCTGACCCTATACCTGACCCTGACCATAACCCTAACCATAAACTTTGCCCAAATCTGACCCTGATCCTAACCTTGACCCTAAACAGAACCCTGACCCTAACCCGAAACCAAACCCTGGCTCTGACCTAACCCTCATCCTAACACTGACCCTGACCCTGGCCATAAACCTAAATCTGACCCAGACCGTGAGCCTGACGAGCACCCTAACCCTAAAGCTAACGCTGATCCTGACCCTAATCCTAACCAAGAACCTAAACGAAAAGATGACCTTACCCTAAGCTTGACCCTAACCCTGACCCTGACACTGACCCTAACACTGAACCTGACCCTAAAACTAACCCTGACCCTGATTGTGAGCCTGAACCCAACCCTAACCCTAAAAGTAACCCAAACCCTGACCCTAGCACGGGTCTTGAACCAAAATCTAATGCTAACACTAACCCTAACACTAACCCCTAACCATAACCCTGACCCTGATCTTAACGCGGTCTAAGCTTAACCCTCAACATAACTCTAAACCTAACCCAAACCCCAAACTTTTACATTAACTCTGACCCTATACCTGACCCTGACCATAAACCTAACCCTGAACGTTGCCTAAACATGACCCTGATCCTAACCTTGACCCTATACAGAACCCTGACCCAAACCCAACCGAAACCTGGCTCTGACCTAACCCTGATCCTAACACTGGCCCTGACGCTGGCCATAAACTTAAATCTGAGCCAGACCGTGAGCCTGACCAGAACCCAGACCCTAAAGCAGAACTTAAATGTAAAGCTGACCTTACCCTAAACTTGACCCTAACCCTGACCCTGACACTGACCCTAACACTGAACCTGACCCTAAAACTAACCCTGACACTGACCTTTAATCTGACACAAACCCTTACCCAGACACTGACTGTGAGCCTAACCCTAAACATTACCCTGAACCTAACCCTAACCCTGACCCCTACCCTAACCCTAACCTTAACCCTGACCCTAAAGACATCTAACCCTAACCCTCACTTTAACTCTAACCCTAACCTTACTCTAACCCTAACACTAACCCCTAACCCTGACCCTGACTGTGAGCCTGACCCAAACCCTAATCCTAGCCCTGACCCCAACCCTCATCCACTAAATCAGCCTGATATCAGAATTATACACGTCTGGATCTGTACTGGAGCAGACGACGCCAGTGGGCAGGTAAAGCAGAGTGGGAAAGTCGTACTGATATCGGAAGATAAACAAACGGGTGAGGGAGCCACCAGAGGTGACCCGTTGGAAAGTAATATCCCAATACGAGAGTGCCCTGCACCTGGGGACCAGTATTAACTTGGGAGTCTGGTAGAAAGCACTCAAAAAGAGCAAAGGATCACCGGGGGGGGGGGGAAATTGTGGGAATCGGGGTGTTAGGGTCGGGGCTTAAGTCCCCAGACCCAGGACAGCCACCCCTGGCACAGAGCCAGAGAGAGTGTGACAGAGAAACCAGGTCTTGGTACCTGAACCACCAGCGCGCCTGAGAGTGCATGGCGCCCGGCTCCCTTGAAGGGCTGGGAGTCTCGCCAGCCAACAGAAGCACAGCCTTTTTGCAGTCCCCACGCAAGTGCCCTGCCGTGCCATCAAAGTCCGAGTCCTGCCCGGCGCCCTCCCGAGAGAGGTGCACAGAAACGCCAGTCAGGTGCTCTTGGACCGGAAAAACCAGGCACTCCCAGCCCAGGCCAGCGGGAAAATCTCAGTGTGCGATCACTGCTTGGAACTTCTCTGGCGGTCTAGAGCTGCCCAGACAGCTGCCCGCTGCCATGGTTTTGGGTACAAGCAAAAAATCCTGAGTCCCCAGGGACCGCGACAGGGAACCTGCTCTGCCAGCTGCCAAGGGGGGATTTATATGGGCTCTGCAGCCAGACTGAGGCTTCTCTCTGGGAGGGAGGTCAGGGTGCAGTTTGCTTTCCTCTAAACCTACAAAAACCATCAAAAGCGGTCAAGGCGAGAGATAAAAACAAAAGTGAACAAATATAAAAACCTCCAGAGAACAAAAGCCTGAAAAAACCAGTTTCCTCAGATCCCACCCCCTTGACGGGGGCGGGAGGACTTAGCTGAGAGAACTTCAGGGACTGAAAACCCACGTGGCAGGCCCCTCCCCCAGAAAACCAACCGGGAAAGGAAAAAAAAAAATGACAAGAGAACAACCACCACTACTTCATAATTTTTATTATTAATTCGATCCCACTCTTCTGGTTCATTTTTTTAATATGGTTAATTTTTTATTATTATATAGATAATTTTTTAACCTATTTACCATCACAGTGAGATGTCCAGTACATCAAATTCCATAATAACCTTCTCACCTGAACTTTTTGATACATACACCTGTGTTTTCCTTTTGCACTTCTATTTTTTTAAATTTTTTTTAAATTTTAGTTTAGTTTAGTTTATTCTTTTTTAATTTTTATTTTCTAATATTCATATAGAGTTAAACTTCAAGGTAATCCCATTTCCCCAATCAATGCCACCCCTATAGGTAAACCAATTCCTAATCCCCCCTTATCTTAGGAAAGTTGAGTCCTTTAACAAAGATATCAAGATACATCCAGGAAGGTTCAAAACAAACTTCCTCACTCACACTGAGAATTTACAACCACTCTCCCATCTTTTTCTTCCACCATTATTTCTGGGTTTTTGTGTTTGTCCTGAGAGTATATAAATCTTACACTCAGGGTTCTTTTTGATGAGGTTCTTCCTTTATTTGCATATATATATATGCAAATATATATTATATATATATATATATATTTATCTTGTCATATACTTTTATCAGTCTTTTTGTTTGTCTGTGTCTGTTTGTATACTTCATAAATCTTACCTTGGGGCCCATTTGGGCGAAACCTTCTCTTTTATCTCACCTTTCTTTCCTATCTCTCTCCCTCTCTCTTTTTTTCTTTTCCTTTTCTTTTTCCTCTCATTTGAGTGGGGAACCCTGATTGCTCAGAAGCATTCCAGGGTGCACCTTGACTGCACAACAGTTGATACACCCACCTACACCCGTTCAGGCATCTCTCACCAAAATAACTAGGAGGAGGAATGCCCAACAGAAGAAAAATAGAGAGGATGGACCTTCGGCAACAGAGCTAATGGCTATCAACATAGACAATATATTGGAAAGAGAATTCAGGCTAACAATTATCCAAGCAATAGCTAGGTTGGAGAAAGCCATGGATGACCAAACGGAATTGATTAGGGCCGAACTGAAAACGACCAGAGATCGTGTTTTCAATATTAGAGAAGAGCTGGAAGCTAGCAGGGATGAACTTCACAATGCTCTCAATGAGTTCCAATCTAATCTAAATTCTCTCAACACTAGAGTAACTGAGACAGAAGATAGAATTAGTGATCTGGAGGACAAACAGATAGAAAGGAACAGGAGGAAGCCTGGAACAAACAGCTTAGAAGCCACAAAAACAGAATCAGGGAAATAAATGATGCCATGAAACGTTCCAATGTCAGAATTATTTGAATCCCTGAAGGGGAGGAGAAAGAAAGAAGTCTACAAGATATAGTGGAATGAGTTCTTCATGAAAATTTTCCAAATCTCGTTAATGGAATCAGAGTTTATGTACTAGAGGGTGAAAGGTTTCCCCCCATGATTACAGAGTCTCGAAAGTCCTCGAGACACCTAACAGTAAGGATGGAGAATTATAATTGTAGGCAGAACCTCTTGAAAGCAGCTAGGACAAAGAAGATCCTTACGTACGGAGGAAAGTCCATCAGAATAATGTCAGACCTGTCCACAGAGACCTAGAAAGCCAGAAAGGGCTGGCAAGATATATTCAGGGCACTGAATGAGAAGAACATGCAGCCAAGAATACTTTATTCAGCAAGACTGACATTCAAAATGGATGGAGAGATAAAGAGTTTCCAAGACCGGCAAGGCTTAAAAGACTATGCAACCACCAAGCCGATACTGCAGGAAATATTAAGGGGGCTTCTTTAAAGGAGGAAAAAGCCCAAGAATAGCATTGAACAGAAATATAGAGACAATCTACACAAAGACTTCAAAGGTAACACGATGTCAATAAAAACCTCTCTATCAATAATCACCCTCAATGTGAGTGGCCTAAATGCACCCAGAAAATTGCACAGTGTTACATACTGGATAAAACAACAGGACCCATCCATATGTTGTCTACAAGAGACCCATTTTGAACCTAAAGATACACCCAGGCTGAAAGTGAAGGGATGGAGAAGCATCTTTCATGCCAATGGGCCTCAAAAGAAGGCTGGGGTAGTGATTCTCATATCAGACAAATTAGATATTAAACGAAAGACTGTAAGATACAGAAGGACACTACATCATTCTTAAAGGGACGATCCACCAATATGGTCTAACAATTGTAAATATCTATGCTCCCAATATGGGAGCAGCCAATTACAGAAAAATACTGTTAAACAATATAAAGAGTCATATTGATATGAATACACTAATCGTTGGAGATCTTAACAAGCCTCTCTCAGAAACAGACAGATCATTGATGAAGAAAATCAGTAAATAAACAAGAGCATTGAATGACACACTGGACCAGATGGACCTCATAGATATATACAGAACATTCCACCCTAAAACAACAGAATACTCATTCTTCTCAAGTGCACATGGAACTTTCTCCAAAATAGACCACATACTGGGTCTCAAATCAGGACTCAACGATACCAAAGACTGAGATTATTCCCTGCACATTCTCAGATCACAATGCTTTGAAACTGAAGCTCAATCACAAGGCAAAGTTCCGAAGGAACTCAAACACCTGGAAGATAAAGACCACCCTGCTTAAGAATGCTTGGATCAACCAGGAGATCAAAGAAGAGCTGAAGCAATTCATGGAAACCAGTGAGAATAAAGACACGTCAATCCAAAACCTATGGGATACAGCAAAGGCAGGCCTAAGGGAGAAATACATAGCCATCCAAGCCTCCCTCAAAAAAATTGAAAAATCCAGACTACAGCAGCTGTCTCTACAACCTAAAGAACTGTAGAATCAACAACAAATCAAACCAACTCCACACATAAGAAGGGAAATAATCAAGATTAGAACTGAGATCGATGAGGTAGAAACCAGAGATACTGTAGAACATATCAATGAAACTAGAATCTGGTTTTTTCAAAGAATCAATAAGATAGATAAACCACTGGTGACACTAATTCAAAAGAAAAGAGAGAAAGATCAAACACATAAAATTATGAATGAAAAAGGAGAGATCACAACAAACACCAAGGAAGTAGAAAGAATTACCAGAAGTTATTATCAACAGTTAAATGCCAATAAGCTACGCAACCTAGATGAAATGGAAGCATTTCTGGAAAACTATAAACTCCCAAAATTGAACCAGGAAGAAATTGACAACCTGATTAGACCAATATCTAGTAACTAGATTGAAGCGGTGATCAAAAACCTCCCAAAAAACAAAAGCCCAGGACCTGATGGATTCCCTGGGGAATTCTACCAAACTTTCAAAGGAGAAATAACACCTATTCTCTGAAGCTGTTTCCAAAAATTGAAGCAGAAGGAAAACTTCCTGAATATTTCTATGGAGCCAGTATTACCCTGAACCCCAAACCAGGCAAAGACCCTATCAAAAAGGAGAATTTCAGAACAATATCAATGATGAATATGGATGCCAAGATTCTCAACAAGATCCTAGAAAACAAGATCCAACAGCACATTAAAAAGATTATCCACTATGACCGGGTGGGATTCATCCCTGGGCTACAAGGATGATTCAACATTCCCAAATCAAGCAATGTGATACAACAAATTAATAAGAGAAGAGAGAAGAACCACATAGTCCTCTTAATTGATGCAGAAAAAGCTTTTGACAAAATTCAACATCTGTTCCTGATTAAAACGCTTCAAAGTATAGGGATAGAGGGAACATTCCTGAACTTCATCAAATCTATCTATAAAAGACCCACAGCAAATATCATCCTCAATGGGAAAAACCTTACAGCCTTCCCATTGAGATCAGGAACACGACAAGGATGCCCACTCTCACCACTCTTGTTCAACATACTATTAGTAGTTCTATCAACAGCAATCAGACAAGAAAGAGAAATAAAAGGTATCCAAATTGGTAATGGAGAAGTCAAACTCTCTCTCTTTGCAGATGATATGATTCTTTTTATTCCCCCAATTTATTTATTTTCAGAAAAACAGTATTCATTATTTGTTCACCACACCCAGTGCTCCATGCAAGCCGTGCCCTCTATAATACCCACCAACTGGTACCCCAACCTCCCACCCCTCCGCCACTTCACTCCCCTCAGATTGTTTTTCAGAGTCCATAGTCTCTCATGGTTCACCACCCCTTCCAATTTACCCAAAAGCACATACCCTCCCCAATGTCCACAACCCTACACCCCTTCTCCCAACCCCCCTGCCCCCAACAACCCACAGTTTGTTTCGTGAGATTAAGAGTCACTTATGGTTTGTCTCCCTCCCTGTCCCATCTTGTTTCATGGATTCTTCTCCTACCCACTTAAGCCCCCATGTTTCATCACTACTTCCTCATATCAGGGAGATCATATGATAGTTGTCTTTCTCCGCTTGACTTATTTCGCTAAGCATGATACGCTCTAGTTCCATCCATGTTGTCGCAAATGGCAAGATTTCGTTTCTTTTGATGGCTGCATAGTATTCCATGGTGTATATATACCACATATTCTTGATCCATTCATCTGTTGATGGACATCTAGGTTCTTTCCATAGTTTGGCTATTGTGGACATTGCTGCTATAAACATTCGGGTGCGCGTGCCCCTTTGGATCACTACGTTTGTATCTTTAGGGTAAATACCCAGTAGTGCAATTGCTGGGTCATAGGGCAGTTCTATTTTCAACATTTTGAGGAACCTCCATGCTGTTTTCCAGAGTGGTTGCACCAGCTTGCATTCCCACCAACAGTGTAGGAGGGTTCCCCTTTCTCCGCATCCTCGCCAGCATCTGTCATTTCCTGACTTGTTGATTTTAGCCATTCTGACTGGTGTGAGGTGATATCTCATTGTGGTTTTGATTTGTATTTCCCTGATGCCGAGTGATATGGAGCACTTTTTCATGTGTCTGTTGGCCATCTGGATGTCTTCTTGGCAGAAACGTCTGTTCATGTCCTCTGCCCATTTCTTGATTGGATTATTTGTTCTTTGGGTATTGAGTTTGTTAAGTTCTTTATAGATTTTGGACACTAGTCTTTTATCTGATATCATTTACAAATATCTTCTCCCATTCTGTCAGCTGTCTTTTGATTTTGTTAACTGTTTCCTTTGCTGTGCAAAAGCTTTTGATCTTGATGAAATCCCAGCAGTTCATTTTTGCCTTTGATTCCCTTGCTTTTGGCGATGTTCCTAGGAAGATGTTGCTGCGGCTGAGGTCGAAGAGGTTGGTGCCTGTGTTCTCCTCAAGGATTTTGATGGATTCCTTTCTCACATTGAGGTCCTTAATCCATTTTGAGTTTATTTTTGTGTGTGGTGTAAGGAAATGGTCCAGTTTCATTTTTCTGCACGTGGCTGTCCAATATTTCCAACACCATTTATTGAAGAGGCTGTCTTTATTCCATTGGACATTCTTTCCTGTTTTGTCAAAGATTAGTTGACCATAGAGTTGAGGGTCTATTTCTGGGATCTCTACTCTGTTCCATTGATCTATGTGTCTATTTTTGTGCCAATACCATGCTGTCTTGATGATGACAGCTTTGTAATAGAGCTTGAAGTCCGGAATTGTGATGCCACCAACTTTGGCTTTCTTTTTCAATATCCCTTTGGCTATTCGAGGTCTTTTCTGGTTCCATATAAATTTTAAAATTATTTGTATCATTTCTTTGAAAAAGATGGATGGTACTTTGATAGGAATTGCATTAAATGTGTAGATTGCTTTAGGTAGCATAGACATTTTCACAATATTTATTCTTCCAATCCAGGAGCATGGAACATTTTTCCATTTCTTTGTGTCTTCCTCAATTTCTTTCATGAGTACTTTATAGTTTTCTGAGTATAGATTCTGTGCCTCTTTGGTTAGGTTTATTCCTAGGTATCTTATGGTTTGGGGTGCAATTGTAAATGGGATTGACTCCTTAATTTCTCTTTCTTCTGTCTTGTTGGTGGTGTAGAGAAATGCAACTGATTTCTGTGCATCGATCTTATATCCTGACACTTTACTGAATTCCTCTACAAGTTCTAGCAGTTTTGGAGTGGAGTCTTTTGGGTTTTCTACATAGAGTATCATATCATCTGCGAAGAGTGATAATTTGACTTCTTCTTTGCCGATTTGGATGCCTTTAATTTCCTTTTGTTGTCTGATTGCTGAGGCTAGGACTTCTAGTACTATGTTGAATAGCAGTGGTGATAATGGACATCCCTGCCATGTTCCTGACCTTAGTGGAAAAGCTTTCAGTTTTTCTCCATTGAGAATGATATTTATGGTGGGTTTTTCATAGATGGCTTTGATGATATTGAGGTATGTGCCCTCTATCCCTACACTTTGAAGGGTTTTGATCAGGAAGGGATGCTGTACTTTGTCAAATGCTTTTTCAGCATCTATTGAGAGTATCATATGGTTCTTGTTCTTTCTTTTATTGATGTGTTGTATCACATTGATTGATTTGCGGATGTTGATCCAACCTTGCAGTTGGGATCTGGGATAAATCCCACTTGGTCGTGGTGAATAATCCTTTTAATGTACTGTTGAATCCTATTGGCTAGTATTTTGGTGAGAATTTTTGCATCTGTGTTCATCAAGGATATTGGTCTATAGCTCTCTTTTTTGATGGGATCCTTGTCTGGTGTTGGGATCAAGGTGATGTTGGCCTCATAAAATGAGTTAGGAAGTTTTCCTTACATTTCTATTTTTTGGAACAGTTTCAGGAGAATAGGAATTAGTTCTTCTTTAAATGTTTGGTAGAATTCCCCCGGGAAGCCGTCTGGCCCTGGGCTTTTGTTTGTTTGGAGATTTTTAATGACTGTTTCAATCTCCTTACTGGTTATGGGTCTGTTCAGGCTTTCTATTTCTTCCTGGTTCAATTTTGGTAGTTTATATGTTTCTAGGAATGCATCCATTTCTTCCAGATTGTCAAATTTGTTGGTGTAGAGTTGCTCATAGTATGTTCTTATAGTAGTTTGTATTTCTTTGGTGTTAGTTGTGATCTCTCCTCTTTCATTCATGATTTTATTTATTTAGGTCCTTTCTCTTTTCTTTTTGATAAGTCTGGCCAGGGGTTTATCAATTTTATTAATTCTTTCAAAGAAGAACCAGCTCCTAGTTTGTTTGATTTGTTCTATTGTTTTTTTGGTTTCTATTTCATTGAATTCTACTCTGATCTTTATGATTTCTCTTCTCCTGCTGGGCTTAGGGTTTCTTTCTTGTTCTTTCTCCAGCTCCTTTAGGTGTAGGGTTAGGTTGTGTACCTGAGACCTTTCTTGTTTCTTGAGAAAAGCTTGTACCGCTATATATTTTCCCCTCAGGACTGCCTTTGTTGTGTCCCACAGATTTTGAACCGTTGTATTTTCATTATCATTTGTTTCCATGATTTTTTTCAATTCTTCTTTAATTTCCCGGTTGACCCACTC
This sequence comes from Neogale vison, assembly GCF_020171115.1. Classification (NCBI taxonomy): domain Eukaryota; kingdom Metazoa; phylum Chordata; class Mammalia; order Carnivora; family Mustelidae; genus Neogale; species Neogale vison. The sequence continues at coordinate 52,976,068 of NC_058095.1, forward strand.
ATTCTTTAGAAGGATGCTGTTTAGTCTCCATGTATTTGGGTTCTTTCCAAACTTCCTCTTGTGGTTGTGTTCTAGCTTCAGAGCATTGTGGTCTGAAAATATGCAGGGAATGATCCCAATCTTTTGATACTGGTTGAGTCCTGATTTAGGACCGAGGATGTGATCTATTCTGGAGAATGTTCCATGTGCACTAGGGAAGAATGTGTATTCTGTTGCTTTGGGATGAAATGTTCTGAATATATGTGTGATGTACATCTCATCCAGTGTGATGTACATCTCATCCAGTGTATCATTTAAGGCCTTTATTTCCCTGTTGATCTTTTGCTTGGATGATCTGTCCATTTCAGTGAGGGGAGTGTTAAAGTCCCCTACTATTATTGTATTATTGTTGATGTGTTTCTTTGATTTTGTTATTAATTGGTTTATATAGTTGGCTGCGCCCACGTTGGGGGCATAGATATTTAAAATTGTTAGATCTTCTTGTTGGACAGACCCTTTGAGTATGATATAGTGTCCTTCTTCATCTCTTATTATAGACTTTGGCTTAAAATCTAATTGATCTGATACAAGAATTGCCACTCCTGCTTTTTTTCTGATGTCCATTAGCATGGTAAATTCTTTTCCACCCCCTCATTTTAAATCTGGAGGTGTCTTTGGGCTTAAAATGAGTTTCTTGGAGGCAACATATAGATGGGTTTTGTTTTTTTATCCATTCTGATACCCTGTGTCTTTTGTTTGGGGCATTTAGCCCATTAACATTCAGGGTAACTATTGAGAGATATGATTTTAGTGCCATTTTATTGCCTTTAAGGTGACTGTTACTGTATATTGTCTCTGTTCCTTTCTGATCTACCACTTGTAGGCTCTCTCTTTGCTTAGAGGACCCCTTTCAGTATTTCCTGTAGAGCTGGTTTGGTGTTTGCAAATTCTTTCAGTTTTTGTTTGAGATGACATGATTCTTTATATGGAAAACCCGAGAGACTTCTCCCACAAACTACTAGAACTCATACAGCAATTCAGCAATGTGGCAGGATACAAAGTCAATATACAGAAATCAGTGGCTTTCTTTTACATCGACAATGCAAATACAGAAAGAGAAATTAGAGAATCGATTCCATTTACTATAGCACCAAGAACCATAAGATAGCTGGGAATAAACCTAACCAAAGAGGTAAAGAATCTGTACTTGAGGCACAACAGAACACTTATGAAAGAAATTGAAGAAGACACAAAAAGATGGAAGACAGTTCCATGCTCTTGGATCAGAAGAATAAGCATTGTTAAAATGTCTATACTGCCTCGAGCAATCTATACTTTTAATGCTATTCCGATCAAAATTCCACCAGTATTCTTCAAAGAGCTGGAGCAAATAATCCTAAAATTTGTATGGAATCAGAAGAGACCCCGCATCGCTAAGGAAATGTTGAAAAACAAAAATAAAAAGGGGGGATCATGTTACTTAATTTCAAGCTTTACTACAAAGCTGTGATCACCAAGACAGCATGGTACTGGCATAAAAACAGACACATAGACCAGTGGAACAGAGTAGAGAGCCCAGATATGGACCCTCAAATCTACAGTCAAATAATCTTTGACAAAACAGGAAAAAAATATACAGTGGAGAAAAGACAGTCTCTTCAATAAATGGTGCTGGGAAAACTGGGCAGCAATATGTAGAAGAATGAAACTCGACCATTCTCTTACACCGTACACAAAGATAAACTCAAAATGGATAAAAGACCTCAACATGAGACAGAATTCCACCAGAATCCTAGAGGAGAACGCAGACAGTAATCTCTTCGATATCAGCCACAGCAACTTCTTTTCCAAGATTTGTCTCCAAAGGCAAAGGAAACAAAAGCGAAGATGAACTTTTGGGAGTTCATCAAAATCAAAACCTTCTGCACAGCAAAGGAAACAGTCAAGAAAACAAAGAGGCACCCCATGGAATGGGAGAAGATATTTGCAAATGACAGTACAGAAAAAAGGTTGATATCCAGGATCTATAATGAACTCCTCAAACTCAACACACACAAAACAGACAATCTTATAAAAAAATGGGCAGAAGATATGGACAGACACTTCTCCAATGAAGACATACAAATGGCTATCAGACACATGAAAAAATGTTCATCATCACTAGCCATCAGGGAGATTCAAGTTAAAACTACATTGAGATATCACCTTACACCAGTTAGAATGGCCAAAATCAGCAAGACAGGAAACAACATGTGTTGGAGAGGATGTGGAGAAAGGGGACCCCTCTTACACTGTTGGTCGGAATGCAAGTTGGTGCAGCCTCTTTGGAGAACAGTGTGGAGATTCCTCAAGAAATTAAAAATAGAACTTCCCTATGACCCTGACATTGCACTCATGGGTATTTAACCCAAAGATACAGATGTAGTGAAAAGTAGTTTCAATGTTTATAGCAGCAATGGCCATGGTCGCCAAACTGTGGAAAGAACCAAGATGTCCTTCAATGGACGAATGGAAAAGGAAGATGTGGTCCATATACACTATGGGGTATTATGCCTCCATCAGAAAGGACGAATACCCAACTTTTGTAGCAACCTGGATGGAACTGGAAGAGATTATGCTGAGTGAAATAAGTCAAGCAGAGAGAGTCAATTATCATATGGTTTCACTTATTTGTGGATCATAACAAATAGCATGGAGGACATGGGGAGATAGAGAGGAGAAGGGAATTGGGCGAAATTGGAAGGGGAGGTGAACCATGAGAGACTATGGACTCTGAAAAACAATCTGAGGGTTTTGAAGTGGCTGGGGGTGGGAGGTCGGGGCTCCAGGTGGTGGGTATTATAGAGCGCAAGGATTGCATGGAGCACTGGGTGTGGTGCAAAAATAATGAATACTGTTATGCTGAAAATAAAAAAATAAATTTAAAAAAACATGGAAAAAAAAAGAAATATGTTCTCATTCATCTATCCTGAATCTTCAGTGATATGGAATTCCTACAGGAGATGTGCAAATACTACCTCCTCATGTCTTCTCCACTCTATGTGAGTGAACTTCTTACTGACTCTCTTGATTTTGGCTGATATGATGATCCCAGCATTGTGTGATCAATCCCTGTGTCATGCTCTACAAAGCGTGTGGCGCCTGCCCAGTGTCTCCCTCTCTCTCTCGCACCTCCCCCTCAAAATAAATAAATAAATAAATAAATAAAGCATGTCCACTCAGAGATCCATTTGTAAAAATGCCCAATATTCTTTACTCTAGTTTACTGGCCCTAAAAAGAATGTGTTGACCGAAAACACTATTTTGGAGAGAATGTCCGTTTATAAGATAACCCTGCAATAACTCAGGATTCTGCTAACAGAAGCCACCTGAAGTTCAGATGTTTTGTTTGGAGCAGGGACTTGCAGAACCTTCTCCATATGTGCCACTAAGTAGTTTTCCCCAAACAACAAACTCTAGATATTCTGGATAAGGGTACATCTTCAATTTAATAAAAAAGAAGAGGGTATCTTTGCCTCCAGAAGAAAGATAGAAGCCAGCAAAAGAGGCACCCAAGTCAAGCCCTGAACCTCAACCCAGGCGGAAGTATCAGAACCAGGACAACTTACTGCTGTGATGCACATCCATCAGGGAGATGACAGGGGTTACACTCCTGTACGTGTTGCACTTGAATCTGCACTGAAGAGACAGAGGCCGGATACATTGGATGCTGCCAAGGAGGCCAAGTCTCCTGTTCCTTGAAGCACCACCTATAAAAACAGAGTGAACCATGAGAGACTATGGACTCTGAAAAACAGTCTAAGGGGTTTGAAGTGGCGGGGGTGGGAGGTTGGGGTACCAGGTGGTGGGTATTATAGAGGGCACGGCTTGGATGGAGCACTGGGTGTGGTGAAAAAATAATGAATACTGTTTTTCTGAAAATAAATAAATTGGAAAAAAAAAAACAGAGATAGCATTTAGCTGTGGTGTCAGGACCCATACTCGGGAAGACACAATGTCATACAAAACTGAAAGCATGCTCCTCCCTTACAACAGAGAGCACAAGCTCAAAGAGGTCAAAACCACAGGAACCTGAAATTGTTGAAAGACTTAGCATTGCTGCTGGTAGACCTTCAAATAATACATGCATGGTAAATTGGCTACCAGGAGTTCCATGATATCTATTCCAGTCCCAAGCAGGAGGATGTTTGCCAGGTGATGGCACAGAGGTCACTCACCATTTGCAACTAGTGACGAGAATCTAAGTAAAGTTCCTGCTGCACCAAGAACCCGAACAGGAGATCTGTAGAAACCTTATTTCAACTGCATTTTGCATGATCATACTAGGGTTTCTTACTTCTATTTGAAACTTCTTTCACTTTTGACAAGCATTCTCATTAATCTACCCTGTAACTTCAGTGACACAGAACTCCCATAGGAGAGGTGCATATACTCTACCTTCTCCATGTCCTTTCTATTCTACATGAGTGACTCTGTTAGTCTGTCTTTCTTTCTTTTTTCACAACTCTATTTGTCTGAAATGAGCCTCTTGTCTTTCATTTCTAAGACATGCCTCTCATGGACCCTGGAACTCAAAAGAAGAAATAAAAAACCAACAACTAATCACCATCCAAAATGAATGTGAAGTATACCTTGGAGATTGAAGATTGTTTCACTCCTAACCAGCGACTATTCTACTGACCCAAAGGGCAAGCCTTCCAACAACCAGCTTCTAGAGGATTCTGGGAAGATTTGGGGTATAGTTCTTATAGGATTTTCCCAAACAGAATACACTGCCAGCCTCCAAGTTGAGATCCCCAAACCTGATTGTGAATTAAATAGATTCAGAGCTTCACAGGACACATTGTGAGGCACAGAAATGCCTGGCAGTGGTGACAGTGGGTACCAGTCAACATAGGTGATGGATTTCAATTCAACGGATTTGGGATGGTTTCTTAGCTGCAAGAAGGCAGCCGCAAGCTCACTTGGTGTCTTATCATCTATTCTAACTAAGCCTGGCAGGCACAGTGATGGACCATTCCATACAGATTTTGAAAACCTGCGTTGCTGGAACTTTTCATGAGGAATCTCTAGAGTGAAATTTCAGTAGTGTGTCCAAGCCAAAGCCAACCAAGATACTCCCATCAGACTTGACTGCAATACCTGTCAATTTGAGTTGATTCCTCTTCTTGAGGTCCCCCAAATATCCTGAGGTTTCTATACCTGCCAACAATTAAATTTCCCTACTCATCTGGCAAGGTTCCTGGGCACTGTGTCATCGTGGTGTGAAGCCTCTATTTCCAAGGGGCTCCACAAAGCCACCCTTAATTCCTGAAAATTGTCTGGTCATTGTCTGAGTCTAATACACGTTACTCTCAAATTGGACATTTCACGCAATCCTTTGGTAAAATAACCAATGTTTCCAGCAGTGTCCTGTTACAAGAAAAAGGCACTTGTGCTGAACCTACGCCAATAATCCCAAGAACCTTGGAAGAAAGAATTATCCCTGAGAGTTTCTGAATGATGGAGGGTTCAGAGAGGGAGAGAAATTAAATGCTCCCATTTGCTCACACAGAAATATTTCATCGCATTTCTGTAGATCATGGATACTTTCTGATAAAGTTTCCCTCAATCTGGAAGAATAAAGATTAAAGAACCAGCAATGTTTCAAACAAGAGTCACAAAGGTAGGCTCATCTTCCTCAACTCACTCAGTCCCCCCCTTATTAATTCTTGTTTGGCTTGAATGCAGCTTTTCCATGAGTTCTGCAAATCTGCACCCAGTTGAGTTTGAGGATTTTCATGATCAGACACTAAGACACCATGAGACACATCACAGTGTAAAGTCACAGGCATTTAGTGGTACAGTAGGAATGAAAAGCCTGTGGACACACACTTAATGAGATATATTTTCACCAAACATTGAAGGCAAGACATCAGCATGGAAGCAGAGAGGCCACAAGACCTTCATCTCAGTCCCTAGGGCATGGCGTGTCCATGAGTTTCCGTATCTTCAAGCCAAACCCACTCATATCTTCTGAGCTAAGGGTTCTGCTTCTAGAATTTTCTCCCAAGGAGAAAACCAGAGGGGTTGTAAAGGATTTGAAACAGTGTTCATGGAGGCTTCCTGGATGATGGTGACACTATGCAGCCCACCGCCTTGCCCGAGGCCCACAAAACTTTTTAGTGCCCACTTTGTATCCACCATGGTCAGGCAGGTCTAGCCCTTTCTCTCCTGGATGCACAGCACACCCTCTCCTGGTGTCCACCAGGCCACTCAGCCTCTGTGTTCCATGTCCTTGATGGATCTCTTTGGAAGATGGTAACCTGCATAGGCGTGGAAGGAGAAAATATACTCCTTCTCAACCTTACTCCCTCCTTGCACCCATCCAAGGTTTGTGCAGGGGGAGCAGAGATGCAGGGACATGCAGATGGGATTCTTCTTCTGTGGAGCTTTCAAGAATCCCCTTGCACAGAGCCTGAGCCTTAGTGCTTAGCAGGATATTTTGGTCTATAACCCCACCACCCACCCAAGCCACAAGGCAGCATTCCACCTGCCAGCCTCCACAGAAAGAACTCCTGCACCCTAGCTAGCTTCCCTTCATCCAACGCCCAAGTGCTGACCGAGGCATTCGAAAGGAGACTGGATTAGGAGACACACACACTGTACCCAGGTGCCTGACTGTGCTCCACACCACACCTTCTACTTCAGGGTTGTGGTGATGGCAGAATTCCCGCTGTGTGCTTATTGCCCTGAGACATGCCAACCCTCCATGTGTCATAGAGTGCAGAGCCGGGCTTCAGTCCCCCTGTGATCTGGCTGTCTGATGTAGCTGCCTGGACCTGACCACCTCCCTCCCTGAATCCAGTCCTTTCCTATGAGCATATGCCTGGGCCCTGAAACTCTGGCTCTCTTCTGGTGCCCCAGGCCCTGGTTGCAGGCCGTCAACAGGCAGTTGAGGATCCACAGACTCTGGCTTGCTGGACCTGTTCTCCCATAAACCCAACCATCATGGTGACCAATGTGGACCCAAGTGACAGATAGGACTGCAGCCCCCACCTTCCTGCTCAACCTCAGGGGCACTTCTAAAGCAAGGCACATCAGACCCAAATACCTGCTCCCAGCCCCCTCCCCAGCAGCCAAATAACCCCTAGGGACAGATGTATAGGGAAGCCAACACAATCTACAATCCAGGCTTTGCATATCACTCAGCGTCTCATGATACACAGTTGAATCAGAGAAGGATTCAGCACAACAGCACAAACAACACTTGAGTAGTGAGCAAATGTGTTTCTCCCAGGGTGGCAACACTTCCAGATACCCTGCAGTCAGACTGGTTGTCAGCTTACCTATGCTACAGTAAGAGCCCTGCTCTGACATTGATGAGCAAGCCACAGACCAAGAGTACTTCTGCAGGTAAATAGGCCCAAATATATCCTGGATCCTTTCATTTTGTTGTTTTGATTTTGCTCCAAAGTCCAGGGAGATATCTCTGGGCATGGATAGGGCTCTCCATTCAAGAGCACAGGAGGTAAATAAGCCATATGTTCCCCTCAACACCACTCCTGTGTTAGGCCGGGTCAAGCTATTACCTGTGTGCTACCTTGTGACATCAGCAGGGCCAATGCACAGCCTGCTCCCTGGATGTGGAGAGAACAGGGATGTAGTCCTTGAACCACACATTCTGAAGCCAGAACTCTAAGGGATCTAGGCATGTGGGCAGGTTGTAGCACAGAAACTGGCAGGCATAATGCTGTTTTGAAAGCCACCCAGGCTCCTGGCAGCCTCAGAGAGGGGGTTCAGTGCCTGTTCTGCACTCCAGACTGCCCCTGCTCTTTCCTGGCTCAGAACTAAGCTGGAACCCCTGTGGCCCCTGCAAGGTCAGGTGGCATAAAAAGGACCTAGAGTGTTTGGGGTGGCCCTGGGAAGGGAACCCACTGATGCAGATCCCAGAATTAGGATGGAGGACATGGCAGGGGCTCACTGATATGGGAAACCACAGCAGATTGCTGTGGGAAGAGGGAGCCCAGTGTCTGTGGAGGGTGTTCACATCACTGCCTCAACAGCTTTGTCCTTGGTAAATGACTGAATCTGTCTGTGCCCCACATCTTCTATAGAACTGGGCCTCACAGCGTTTTGTCCCCCATAATTTGGTGAGGAGAAACCAAGACAATGAACAATAAGCACTTCACCAGTGCTTGGAAAAGAAGCGGCATCCATGAAGACATCTCTCCCTAGCATCGCTTGGTAGAAAATGTGTTTTAGAACCCCTGGCTCAGCTGGTCATGTTGTTTTGAACATCAGAGAAAAAGCACCTGGCTTCAGGAAGCCTCCCTCCAACATAGTGACTCAGAGCCACCCTGATACAGTTAGACAACCTCCTCTCCAGGGACATTCCTGCCAGTCTGGTAAATATCACGCTGTATAGTCACACTACCCTGCAAGCTCTGCCCCAGGAATCTGTGGATCCAGCAAGTTTGTGGCTCCCATTTGGGCCCAGCTGTCCACCCCGTGTCACCAGGACAGTGGACCTGGGCCTGTGGCCTTACCTCGCTTCTCAGTGGTGATGATGGTGGCCTCTAGGGGCTCCCCCAGCCCTGCCTCATCTTGGTCAACAGTCTGAAGATGTACGCTGATTCTGGAACCAGCTCAGTGGCCGTGAATCTCCCCACCATGGCACCCATCTCCACTGCTGTTGGCCAGGCAGTAGATGATCTGATATCCTGTGGGTGGGACAGGAGGACCATGCATCAGTCTCATAATCCCCTTGAACCCCACATTCCCACCACCCTGCCACCACCATTCTGCCGTGTTTCTGCCATGTCCTCCTCCTCTGCCAGCATCTGAGAGGAATGGCACAGCCACATTGGCAAATGGAGCATCTGAGTGCTGGGCCTCCATGACTCTCATTCCCCTTCATCCAACCCACCACCAAGATGTGGAAACAGTTTCATCTTTAGTGATTCAATACTTACATCAAACACCAGTACTTATCATATCAGCAATTTAAAACATCCCAAAAAACCAAGTTCCAGAAACAGATGCATTTTGTGCTAAATTCTACCATTCAGGGAAGGATTCGTAGCAGTCATTTTCCCACTTCTCCAAAAACTAGAAGAGAAAGCTTCTAAACTCATTTTCTGAGGCCAACATAACCCTAATGCAAAAATAAATGAATGTGAAAATAAACGAGGACCCCCCAAGAAAAGAGTCTTACAGTCCAATATCCCTGATGACCATATAAGCAAAAATGTTCAACAAAATACTAGCAACTCAAGTTCACCAATATGCTGAGAAAATCATATACTATGATCAAGTGGGATCTTGCAGGAATGCAATGATGCTTTACAGGTACACACTGATCAAAGTGATACAGCACATTAAGAAAATAAAGAATAAAAATGATGTGATCAACTTGAGATCCATGAAAGCATTTGACATACTTTAATATCCGTTTGCAATCAAAATTCTCAACAGTGTGTAGACCAGGAACATACCACAACACCGAAAAGGGCATATATGGGGTGCTTGGGTGGCTCAGGGGGTCAAAGCCTCTCCCTTAAGCTCAGGTCATTATCCCAGGTTCCTGGATCAAGCCCCGCATCATGTTCTCTGCTCAGCAGGGAGCCTGCTCCTTCCTCTCTCTGCCTACTTGCCATCTCTCTCTCTCAAATAAATCAATCAAATCAAATAAAATCAAATCAAATCAATAATAAATAAATAAAATAAATAAAAAATAAATAAAATTAAATTTAAAAAATAGAATAAAATAAGATAAATGTTTTTTAAAAAGGCCATATATGACAACCACACAGATTATGTCACATCCAATAGTGTAAAGTTTTAGCTGTTTCTATTTCCTCTAAGATCACCTCAGTTAGGAACATTGCCTATCTTTCCTTGCCACTTTTGTTGAACACAATGTTGAAAATCCAAGGCAGAACAATTATGCAAGAAGATAATCAGAAGGCATCAAAACTGGAAAAAAAAGAAGTAAAATGGTCACTACTTGCAGATGATATAGAATATAAGGAAAACCTAAAAGAAGCCAGTGAAGAAATTGTTCAGTAAGGGGGCAGGACTAAATTCAGTAAGGGGGCAGGATAAAATATCACTACCCCAAAATCTGCTGCGTTTCTATATGCTAATAACAAATCATCAGAAAATTAGGAAGATAATCCCACCTGAAGTTACATGAAAAAGAATGAAACACCCAGGAATATATTTCACCAAGAGGTAAAGTCTTGTATGATGAAAACGACAAGACGGGAAGGAAAGAAACTGAAGGCAACACACATAAATCAAGAGACACCGCATATTCATGGGTGAGAAAAATTAATAATGGTAAAATGTCCATACTTCTCTAAGCCATCTACAGTTTCATTGCAATTCCTGTCAAAATTCTAAGGACAATTTTCACAGAAAGAGAAGAAAGTTTCTAAAAATTTGTATGATGCCACAAAAGACTCTGAATACCAGAGCAATCTAGAGAAAGAAGAACCACACTAAAGGCATCGTGCTTGCTCATTTCAAACTAATGACAAAGCTAGAGTAATCTAAACAATCTAGCATTGTCATAACAACAGACACACACATCACCAGGAGACAGGAGAGAACCCAGAAGTAAACACACACATCTATGGTCCAGGACCTTATGACAAAGGAGCTAAGAATAAACAAGGGGGAAAAAGAGTCTCTTTCATCAGTGGTGCTGGGATCACTGGAGAGCCACATGCAAAAGAACAAAACAGCACCATTCTCTTACAACATACACAAAAATTAACTCAAAATGGGTCAAACAATTGAATGTAAGTCCTGGAACTATAAAACCTGTAGCAGAAAAGACAGGGTTTGGAAAGGCCCTTGAAGAAAGGTCTTGGCAGTGGTGCTTTTAAGCGGATACAAAAGTAAAAATAAATGAAGAAGCAAAGTGTGGGCCTACATCTAACTATACAACATCCAAACAACAATGGAAACCATCAACAAAATAAAATAGTAACCTAAGGTAAAACATTTGTAAATTATATATCCAGTCAGGGGTTAATATTCAAAATATAAAGAACTCATGCAACTCAAAAACAAAACAAAACAAAACACACAAAAGCACCAAAAACCCCACAAGTTATCTAGTGTATCACCCCACAAGTTATCTAGTGTATTAGGATAAGTTCCAAATAGACATTTTCCTAAAGAAGACATACAGATGTTCTACTTGAACATGAAAAGTTGCTCATCATTAATCATCAGAGAAGTGCAAATCAAACCAGAATGAGGCCCTACTTCATACCTGTCAGAAGGGCCATTATCAAAAACAGGAGAAATAGCAGGTTTTGGTAAAGATGTGGAGTAGAGGAAAACTCTAGTCCATTATTACGGGGAGTATAAATGGGTGCGGCCATTATGGAAAACAGTATAGAAGTTCCTCAAAAAAATGAGAAATAGAGCAACCAAAGGAACAAGGAGTTCCCTTTCTGAGTATTTATCTGAAGGGAATGAAAACACTAATTCACAAAGGTATATTCACCCTTGTGTACACTGCAGGATTATTTACAACAGTGAAAATAAAGAAACAACCTAAATGCCATCAGTGGATGAATGAATAAAGAAATTGTGGTTGATAAACACAGTGGAATTCTACTCAGCCATAATAAGGATGAAATCTTTTGATTTACAGCATCATTGCCCTTGAAAGCATTATGCTAAATAAAACAGGCCAGACAGAAAGACAAATACTAGAAATCACTTACATGTAGAACCTTAAAACAAGACCAAAACAAAAATGTGAGTTCAGAGACAGAACGGACGGGGTCTGGAAGAAGTTTAGGGTTGGAGCTGGGAGAAATGGATGAAGTTGTCAAAAGGAAAAAAGAAAACAAACCCAAATATAGCATCTTTTTTTTAATTAAGTAATCTGTACCCCCAACATGACTCAAACTCAAAACCTGGAGATCAAAAGTCAAACACTCCACCGACCCTGCCAACCAGGGTCCTGGAATTGTCGCATCTTTCGATACTCAGGGTATGGAGAAAGGGGGAACTAATTTAATTTATGATATTTTGAGGGCTAGCTATTTTTTGGTAAATGTACAAATGAAAGAACACATTCTTCAGGATCACACACTCAGGACTGTATCTAGTTCTAATATTTATCATGATACTGAGAAAGTAACTTGCCCTTTTAATTTAATTATTTATTTGAGAGACAGAGAAGGGGGGGACATAAGCAGGGGAAGGGACAGAGGGAGACGGAGAAGAAGACTCCACACTGAGCAGGGAGTCTAACCTGGGGTTTGATCCCAGGAACCTGGGATTATGTCCTGAGCTAAAGGCAAACTTCAACAACTTAACCACCCCAGTGTCCCTTCTTAACCTCTTTACTGCCCGTTTCCCCACCTCTGAGGATATTACGGATATTTGCTTTTAGAACAGCTTCTATTTTTAATTTAATAATAATTTTTAGATTTGAATGAAATAGAGGTCAATTAGAATAATACGTATGAGAGTAGGCCCTCAAAAATGTTTTTAAAAATCTTATTCTGGGGGTATCTGGGTGGCACGGTCAGTTAAACAGCTGACTCTTGATTTGGGCTCAAATCAAGTTCCCAACTTCTGGGAAAGAGCCCCACACCAGGCTCCACACTCAGTAGGGACCCTGCTGGAAGATTCCCTCTCTCCCTCTGACCCTCCCCTCTCTAGCATATGCTTGTACATGCAATCTCTTTCTGTCCCTACAATAAATAAATATGTCTTAAAAAATCTAATCTTGAACATTTGGTGGTTGTATAATCATTTGCATTATTGGGCAGTATCTCCTAGTTTACAAAGCACTTTTATACATACTTTCTTAATGGAGTCAGGATATGGTCCTGGGAGAAGAATTTATTGTGTTTATTTATATAGGAAAATAAAGAAAACCAGACTTAGAGGAGGGCTGTGCTTTGCTCATGACTGCAGAGCTAAAAGATGATCTTCTGATTTTCAGTCCAATGGAGAAAGAAAAAAAAATCCAGACACTGTAACAAGAGCCAATGAAGGGCACTAGAAACTGATAATGGAATCAATGCAGTAAGATGATGCAATAATTATAAATATTTACCCACCCAGCAGTGGAGCAACTAAATATGGAGAGCATATATGAACAGACCTAAGAGAACCAATCAGTACTAATACCATAGGGAACTTTAATATCTCACTCTTCTCACAATGATACACCATCCAGACAGAAGATCACAAAGGAAACATCAGCCTCAGACAACCTGTTACTTAGATGGACTTGACAGATACACACAGAACCCTCCATCCAAAAGCAGCACATGGAATCCACTTCTCTCAAGAGCACCTAGAACATTCTCCACCATAGGTCATATGTGAGGCCACAAGACAAGTCAATAAACTCCAGAAACCTAGGATTTACCCAAATGATGAGTGAAACCAAATCGACCGTCTTTTCCAAACACAGTGGTATAGAACTAGAAATCAATTACAAGAAGAAAACTGGAAATTCATAAACACAGAGACTAAACAACATGCTACTGAACAGCCAATTGAATTCATGGGCAAACTGAAATAGAACACAGAAATACTTTGATACAAATGAAAAAATAATACAATCTAACAAAAGTTATGGAATGCAGTAAAATGGGTTCTAAAATGGGGCACCCGATTAGTCAGTGGAGCGCTGTGACTCTTGATCTCGCGGTTTTGGGTTTCAACCCCACTCTGGGCATAGAGATCGCTTTAATTTTTTGAAGATGTCATTTATTTATTTGACACAGATGGAGAGAGAGAGAGACTGAGCAAATTGGAAGGAGCAGCAGGCAGTAGAAGAGGGTGAAAGTGGCTCCCCATGCTAACCAGAGAGCTGATGCAGTGCTCAATTCCAGGACCCTAAATTCATGACCTGAGCCAAAGTCCAATGCCTAACAGATTGAGCCACACAGGTAACCCTTAGAGTTAACTTAAAAAAAAGTGGTTCTAAGAAGGAAGTTTATAGTGATACAGGCCTAACTCAAGAAACAAGAAACATCTCAAATAAACAACCTAACTTGATATACCTCGAGGAAACAGAAAAAGAACAAATGAAGTCCAAAGTTAGTAGAACAAAGGAAGGAACACATCGGAACTGAAATAAGTGAAATACAGATTGAAAAGACAACAGAAAGATTAAAATAAATAAATAAATAAATAAATAAATAAAACAAGAACAGCAGATCAACAAAGAACTGGTTCTTTGAAAAGAACAAAGCTGACAGAGTCTCAGCCAGACTCAAGCTAACAAAAAAGAAAGAGGACTCATCATCAGAAATGAAAGAGATGTTCCCTGATACCATAGATATGCAAAGGCTCATAAGAAAGTCCTATGAACAATCACACCCCAACAAGATGGATAATCCAAATGAAAAGGATACATTCCCAGAAACATACAACCTGCCAAGACTGAATCCTGAAGAAACAGAAATTCTGAACAGACCAATGCCCATTAGGGAGATTAAATAAGAAACCAAAAACTTCCAACAAGCAAAAGTCCAGGACCCCATGGTTTCACTGGTGAATTCTATGAATCATCCACAGGAAAAAAAATGAATACCAAACCTTCTCCAACTCTGCCAGAAAAACAAGAGGAAGGAATGCTCCCCACCTCATTTTATGAGGTTAGCATGGCCCTTATCTAAACCTCCCAATGTGCCCCAAGAAAATGTCAGACTAGTATGTGTCATAAACATAAACATAAAAATCGTCCCACAAATCAAACTAATGTGCCGCATTCACAAAACGAAGGATCAGCATTATAGGACCATTTCAACATATGCAGAAAAAGCATTCGATAGCACTGCTATCAAATCACTGCCCCCCCATCTGTGCTTCTGCTGCCTGGCTGGTCCCCACACACCATACCACGGCCACCCCACTCTGCCATCCCCCCACTGCCACCCTGCTGTGCCCCACACACCCACCTCTGTCCCTTCCACCCCCCATTGCTGACAGGATGCTGCCACCAGTGCTGCCACCCTCCACCCTGATACTCCACAGCAGTGCCCCTTTGTCCCACAACAGCTAACCCTCGCCATAGCTGCCCTGCTGCCCTGTGTGTTGCAACAGATGCCCTGCTCTGTCACCCCCAGTGCCCCTACCACTCCCTTGTGCACTCCCAGGACTCTGCCACCCTGCTTCGCCACTTTCCAGTGCTTCTACTGGCCTGGTGCCTGTGTTTCCAACAACACCACCACTGCTAACGTGGTCACCCTGCTACTCCTGCCCATATCCACCGCCCCACCCTGCCCCCAAGCCATGCCATGCCACTGTCAGGCAGCTGCTGCCCTGCTGGTCCCTCCCAACCACATCGGGGCAAATCCCTCCCTGCTTCACCTCCACGTCTGCTGCCATCCAACTGCACTTCCTTAAGTCACTGCCTTTCTCAAGTCACTGCTGCCTCAGCCCCCCACTGTCATTTCTTCACTGCATACTGTCCCCTGCTTCTGCAGCTGTGCAGGGCACCTGCCCTTCCCACACAGATATTAACCTGATGCTCTTGCCCTGCTGGTCCCAACAAACACCCCCGAAATGCTACCGCCTGTCGTGCCCCCATCCCTGCTCCAGTGCCTCCAGATTCCCTCCCCGTTGACCAGCTGCGGCCGCCCCACTCGTCCCAGCTTTCTCCCAATGCTGCTCCTTGCTGGGTGCCCCCACCTCGTGACCCGGCCGTCTGCAGCACACCCTTCATTCTGTCCACATTACCACCGCTGCTGTTGTTAAGCTTCTGCCCTGTGCCCCAGGCCACTGCTGACCTTCACTGTCCAGTCCCCACTGACAAGCACTAAGGCCCTACACCGCCCTTCATGCCCTTCCTGTGCAGTTGCTGTGCCACTGCCTCCCAGCTGGTTCTGTCCCCCCCTTCTCCCCACGCCACTATCCGCCTGCCACCCCACATGCACCCGTGCAGCCGTGCTTTCCCACCCCGCCCATCCCCATGCTCATTACTGTCCTGCTGCCCCACCACATTGCTGCCACCATCCCTCTATGCTCTCCCCGCACCTCTACACTGCCGGGTGCCCAACACCCCGACTACCAATCCCCTGCCCTCACTGTCATTGCCCCCTTACCACCACCCTGCTTCTGATCTGCTGCCGCCCTGTGTGCCAGTCTTGCCCTATGTCCTGCTGTCGCCCTGTCTCCCGTTGCTGCTGGTCTTCATAGTCCAGGCATATGCAGCCCTGCCCTGTTGACTTGCATGCTTGCCCCACCTGCCACGCTGCCCCCATGCTGTTCCAGCCACCCCCCCCACAGCTACCATTTAGTGCGACCCCTGTCCCCCACTCCAGAGCCTTCCCGATTCCCTACCCCTGTTGCCACGCTGCTGCCACCCCACGAGTCCTACTCCACCTTTCACGCACTGGTACCACCAGGCTGCCCCCACAACATGAGCCGCTCCCACCATGCTGCACCGCCGTTCACAGTGCCTCACTTACAACCACCATTGCCTCTCCGTTGCTATCCTGGGTCCCCAATGTTTCTGCTATCAGTGGTGCCGCCCTGGAGACATGCACCAAGCCCAGCAAAGCCAGGCCCTTGCTTCGCTGCCTGACCCACCACACCATGATATTGGTGTCCCGCTTATACCCAGCTAGTCCTGCCCAGGCCCAAGTGACTGTACCGCCTAGCTACTCCCCTTCCCCCACTCCAATGCCTCCTGTCTGCCAAGCATGTGGCTGCCTAGCACGTCCACCACACGCCGCACTGGTACCAGCTTGCTGCCCCCCAAAAATGCACCCCTGCCACCCTGCTGTGCCCCCCAGGTCCCCTTAATGCTGCGCCACCTCTGTCCTGTGCCCACGGCCTCTGCTGTGCTTCACTGCCCCACATTGTTGGCAGGCACTATTAGCAGGCCCAGTAAGCCAGCCAAGCTGTCACTGTGCGGCTGCCGCAGGACTGGTCCCACACTTCCTACCCTGCCCTGCCGCCTATATTCCATCCCCCCAACAGGTGCCACACAGCTGCCCCACTCGGGTGTCACGCAGCTTCCCCTTACCTCAAGAGGCTTCCCCTCCCTGTACCAGTGCTGCCTGGTGACACCCCCAGTCCCTCCCCCGCTGGCCCCGCCAGTTAGAACAGACTGTTCTAACCTTTCTGCCACCTCCTTGCCCCCATGGAGCTTGGCAGCCTTGCCTGCCACACCATGAAACTGACGCCCCGCTGATGCCAGGCTGGTCCCTCCACTCCACTCACCATGACTGAGTACCTGTTTCCCCCTCCACTGCTCCACTGCCTCACCGTGGCCATGCGCATTACTGCTTCACACGGCCGCCCCCCTGCCCCTCTCATGCTGCCACCATCTTTCTGCCCCCCACATGTACCCTTGCCACCCTGCTGTACCCTCCCACACAAACCTCTTTACCACTGCTGCCGCCACACCACTGTTGCCCTGTGTCCCAGCTTCTACTGTGCTTAGGTGCCCCACCACCTTGACGTAAACAAAGGGCCCACCCCCCATGCCGGCCCCACTGATGCTGCCCGTCCCCTTGATATGTATGATAGACTTGCACACCCTGCCCTCCTTACTACTGTTACCCCAAACCCATTGACGTGCACGCTGGGCCCGCCAACCACGCCGTCCTCACTGTTGCTGCCCCACCTCCTTGACCTGCACAATGGCCCCGCCCACCACACCCACCCCGCCGCTGATGCCCCACCCCCTTGACGTGCACAATGCGCCCGCCCACCATGCCATCCTAACTACTGCTGCACTGCTGCCTTGGGCTGCTCCCACCCTCTCACCTCCTCTGTGGCCGCCGAGATTCCACCCATGCTCCACAGGTGCCACACAGCTCCCACTGCTCCCTGGGCCAGAACTGCCTGCCCCCATCCCTGCTTCTGGTGACCCCTGCTCCCTCCCCTGTGATCCCGTCCCCCTTCCTCAGTGTTGTCTGCTGGCTGCCAACTCCTAATGCCCATGCAGCCCCGCCAACCGTGCCATGACCTTGACTTCCGCTGATGCCCGGCTGGTCCGCCTCCCCCCACACGCCACGACTGCCTAACGGCTTCCCCCTCCCCCTGCTCCATTGCCTCCCTGCTGCCAGTTGCATTACCACGCTACTTCCACCCTGAATATCTGCCCCCCTCCCCACGCAGCTCACATTGCTACTGCCACATGCACCCCTGCCACCTGCTGTGTCCCTCACACTGCCCGCCTTACCTCAGCTTCAGGGGCTCTGTGGCTGCCCTGTACCCCTGGTCTCTGCCAAGCTTCGGTGCCCCACCCCCTTCACGTGCAGGATGATCCCACCCACCACGCCCTCCTAACTGCTGCTGCCTTGCCCCCTTGACATGCACAATGGGCCCACCCACCACGCCTTCCTAACTGTTGCTGCCCCGCCCCCATGACGTGCACAATGGGCCCGCCCACCACGCTCACCTAACTGTTCCTGCCCCGCCCCCATGACATGCACAATGGGCCCGCCCACCACGCTCACATAACTGTTGCTGCACCGCCCCCATGATATGCACAATGAGCCCGCCCACCACGCTCACCTAACTGTTGCTGCCCCTCCCCCATCATGTGCACAGGGGCCTGCCCAACATGCCCTAATAACCCTTGCAGCCCAGCCCCTTTGATGTGCGCTGTGGGCCCGCCCACTATGCCCGCCTAACTGCTGCTGCCCCGCCCCCGTGACGTGCACTCTGAGCCCACCCACCATGCTCGCCTAACTGCTGCTGCCCCGCCCCCATGACATGCACAATGGGCCCGCCCACCACGACCTCCTAACTGCTGCTGCCCCGCCCCCGTGACGTGGACTCTGAGCCCACCCACCACGCTTGCCTAACTGCTGCTGCCCCGCCCCCATGACATGCTCTCTGGGCCCGCCCATCACGCCCTCCTAACTGCTGCTGCCCTGCCCCCGTGACGGGCACTCTGAGCCCGCCCATCACACCCGCCCAGCTGCTACTGCTGCTGAGCCGCTACCTCCGGGCTGGCCCCACCCCCACTCCAGGTTGCTGCTGCCTAGATTCCACCCACCCCCGACAGTCACTGCAGGGCTGCCCCACTTGGCTTTCACACAACAGCCTCACCATGGGCCCTCCACCGTTCCCTGTGCCACGACCACCTGGCTGTCCCATCACCTGCCTCTGGTGAGCCCTGCTCCCTCCCCCATGGGTCCCCCCCCATCATAGGGTCATCACCTGGCTGCCACCTCCTCCCACTTGGGCAGCCCCACGGCCCCACCTACTACCCATGCCCTGATGGCCCCATTGCCCCACTGAGTTGCCCTTGATTCCCGCTGCCACACCCCGCCCCCCACAGCTACCATACCTCAGGGTCTTGCTGTCCTGCTGCACATCCGCTGATCGCCACTGCAGCCCTCCCCAACTACTCTCCACATCCCCCCTTCTTTCCACCCTGACTCCGCCCCCCTCCCCGCCACACCGCCCAGTGGCCTGGTGCTGCTGCCAGTGATTACAAGGCAACTGCCCCTTCCTTGGCTGCCCTGCTGCTGCTGCCTTGCCCCACTACCATGAGACCTCCACCCTGCTGGTCCTGCCCGCCCCCCACCATTAACCCCCTCTCCAGCACTGTCCTGCTTCATACCCCCCACTCTGCTGCTGACCCACTGTGCCCTGCCAACACCACTGCCACCCCACTGCACCTCCCCAATGCCGCCATGACTGTGACCCAGTGACAGTGACATTGCTTCCCCGCTCACCACCCCCTTTGCCCCTGCTGCCGCACTGCAGCCCTCTGGTTTCTGCCTTCCCTCCCCACTGCTACTTCTCACTCCTCCACTGTCACATCCCCCATGCAGGCCCTCAGTACCATCCTACTGCTGCCCTGGGGCTGCCTGACTGTTCTGAATTACTGGCATGCCCTGGAAATCATCAGTGGGAGACCGGCCCTAAGAGAATTTCTGCATAGGTACTGGCACAAGGTGTGTTCTGGAAGTGGGTTGGTGGTATAGGCACGGGGGTAAATCCCAAGAAGGAAAATAGCATAATTATGTTACCTGTTAAAATAGCCTAAAGAGCTAAATTTAATGTGATTTTAATGTCTCCTTCTTTTCAATACGGTGACTTTAGTCTTCATATTGTGCACCTGAAAATAATGTAATCTCAATTTAGCTAACTGGAATGAAAATCAAAACTGTAAAAAAGATAAATACAAATCTTTTAACATCATGCATCGATTGACATACAGACATTAAGGGAACCGTTTGCATAATAAAATGTGTGTATGTGTCTAGGTGCTCTTTCTCAACAAAGACTAGTTAAAATCATGGAAAAGGTGAGTTTTATTTATCTTCAGAATCACTCACAGTTCTGGGATTTCATGTATAGTGTACATACATATGAACAAGCTTTTCTCAAAAACTAAAAGAAAAAAAAGCTCCAAGAACCAGCACTAGATGTTCACTGTAGAATTGCATGAACAGAAATGCCCTCATTAGCTTTGTAGTATGAGAAGACCTTGGGTTATACTCATTAGAGAAATAAGTGTCAAGTGAAATACATCATACTTCTTCCTTACCCCTTACCATAATGCTCACTGGGGAACTTAACACTCGATTTTATTTTTTTCTGGTCACCAGAAAAATCAAAACTCAACAGCACACATAGCCCAGTGGCTATATTAAATTTATGCATTGCTCTCTGTTAGTGGTAGAACTGAAACCTTGGGGCTGACTCTGTGATCATACATGTGTTACTTTTGGGATAAGATGTATATTAATTTAAGTATATGAATAAATTCACTCTCATTATGTTTTCCACTATGTTTTCATCCTCAATATGGTTTCAAGCATTTTCACTGACATAATTTCATGGGATCTTCATCACAATTGTGGGACTCGATGCCAGGCCCCTGGGATGATGACCTGAGATGATGGTAGAGGCTTTAATCCAATGAGCCACCCAGGCACCCCTGTACATTGGTTTTGTATTCTGCACATTGCTGATTTTCTGTATGAGTTCTAATAGTATCGGTTTTCCATAAAAAGTATCATGTCATCTGCCAAAAGAGAGAGTTTGACTTATTCTTTGCCAATTCAAATACATTTTATTTCTCTTTGTTGTCTGATAGCTGTTGAAAAGACATTTAATACTATGTTGAACAGTAGTGGTGAGAGCAGGCATCCTTTCATGTCCCTGATCTCAAAGGGAAGGCTGTCAACTTTTCCCCATTGATAATGATATTTGTTGTGGGGTTTTCATAGATAGATTTCATGAAGTTTAGGAATGTTTCCTCTATCCCTATACTTTGAATGGTTTTAAGCAGAAATGGATGCTGGATTTTGTCAAATGCTATTTCTGCATCAATTGAGAGGACCAGGTGGTTTTCCTCTCTTCTCTTATTGATTTATTCTATCACAATGATTGATTTGCAAATGTCAAACCGCCCCTGCATCCCAGGGATAAATCCCACCCGTTCATGGTGCATCCACCTCTCAACGTACTGTCAGATCCTATAAATTGAGATTTTGTTGAGAATCTTGGCATCTATATTCATCAGGGATATTGGTCGGAATTTCTCCTCTTTGTTGGGTTCTTTCCCTGGTTTGGGGATCAGGGTAATTCTGGCTTCATAAAAAGCAGTTTCCCTGGACAAATGTGGCTTACAGTTTTAGTAGCACCGTGGTGCAGAGACAAGCTGGAGCTCCTATGACCCCTGAGACAGTGGCTGGGGCCGTGCTCTGCCAGTGGAAGTTGGCAGAAGGGGAGTCTATGTTCCCAGAGGGGAATAGACTGAGGCCTCTCTCTGAGGTGGAAGTCTGGGTACAGTTTGCTTTCCTCTAAACTTTCAAAGAACTGTCCTTTTTCTTGATAGCCATTATATTTGGAGAAGCACTGTAATTGTTCCCATACAGAGATCAAAAGACTAACTTTCATGAGTCTGGCTGGGGTCTCACCTCAATCACCACTCCAGGAAATAAACCTGAACAGAGGGAAGCCCAGCTCAGGCAGCTCCTGGTTCTGATAAACTCTGCATGACTATCCCTTCTCATAGTACAAACATTTCATCTCTTTCTTCCACAGAGGAGTGTTTCCTGCTCTCCAAAACACCTGCTGAGATGTTAGAGGAAAGAACCATACATTCTGCAGGCTAATGCCAGCAAAGGAAAGTGGACACTTGAAATAATTAGCAACATAATTCAAGTCCCCCCAAAAGATATTCAAGGACCAGCATGGCAGGAGTACTCTCTACCATGGTTGCTGTTCTTAGATTGCATTACTTGGAGAATTCTTGACACAACTGTGAGTGGGCAGGAAATAGACTACAATTTAATCTCTGAAGGACACCAGTTCAGGAAAATAATTAGCTTTGTGTATTTTAGCATCCACTTAAAACTACTGGAAGTTGTTTATTCTCCACAGTAAGATCAAGCTGTATTCTATTTCTTCATATCATATTTGGTCCATCAGCAGCATTACCATCATTCAGGGAGGGAGGTGGGATGGAGATCTAGGTCTCAGATTGCTTTGAAGTTACACTAAACCAAGTATCACATATCTACCCAGACATTAATGAATAGAGTTTTATAATGAGCAGGAATTTAGGATATTTTCAGTATTTCTTGGTCATTTATTAAAAGCCAAGCATGGCATCAAATTTAACCCAAAACGTTAGACTGTTAATTTGCTTTGGACCAACAATGTAAATGCTTCCACTAGAGTACCACTCTGTTTCCACTGATGTGTTGTTTCGAAATCCCACAAGACTGGAGAAAATGTCTCATTCACATCTGTATTCTCAGAAATTGGCATAGCTGTCCATCATAATGCAGGTTCTCTGGAACGTTTACAGGATGAATGCTGGCATAAAACTTTGTGGGCCTACTGTGAAATGCCTTCTGTGATCTTGCCCATGTCTCTTTTCTGGAGAAATCATTCTGCTTCTGAAATTTCTAAGAAAAAACTTCGGAATGAGTTCTCCCCATTTTAATATTTGTGTTTTATATGCATGGTCAATGAGCTTCGTTTGAAAAAAAATGGAAAATACTCTTTTTTTTAACTAAGCCTTGGTTATCCATAGAGAATGTTGCTGAGGCTATGAAGATGCAGATGTCTGCTTTTAATTATTTTTAATAGGTCCCGCAGCTCAGATGTGTGAGCTGTGTGAAGCTCACACCATTGCATAAATCTGGGAACCCACTGTTTGCCTCCAACCAAGGTTTTGCCTGATGGCGTCAGTGCAGAGGTTAGTGTCCCCCCCAAGCACCTCACCAACAGACCGATAATGCACAAATAACCTCCATTACCAAGAGTCTCTCAGGCCTCAGGTGTTTGGTTTTGGTTTTGGTTTGTATTTTTTAATGTAAAATATGTTGCAAAGGGAAGGTTCACAGTTGGAAGCCATTTTCTCAAGCCATGAAGCCACCATCATGAAGAACTTGATCATATCATCGCTACCACATCCATCGTTGATGCCAGGCTTTGCAAGCATGAGATGCTTTTGTTTTGAACAATTGCTCTACCAAGCAACACAAGCAAAATCACCCTGCAGTAAAATAAACTCACATTATGGTGACTTCAAACAACATAGCCGCTATGATTCCCTGCATTTTTCTCATTAAGGACCTGAGCCTACACAGTGGCCAGTCTTTGAAGAATTGCTGCTACCTCTGGCAGTGGAGGACAGTCTTCGTGTGCCCCTAGGAATGAACATGACACTCCATTCACATTTTATTGGCCAAAGTAAAGAACAAGGGTATTGCCATTTTCACTTGTTTCTAGAATACAAAAATTTGGGAATACTTTAATAAACAGCACTAAGGTATGTCGCAATTACAGCTGATAAATAAAAATTTCTTTTAAAAAGACTTCATTCTGATATAGTCTAGCTGTATTAACCATCTCTCAAACACATTTCTAAATAATATGTTGTACAAAATACAAGGAAAAGATTTGTATTAGCATTTTGTTTCTATTACTTTTGCTTGTATTTGCCATGATTTGTCTTGTTCACTGTATGACATTTAAAGCACTTGCCATAGGAAGATTCACCAAAGGTTAATTAGGGTCCCCCATTATGGTAGGTGGTAGTTTTTCTTCACAAGAAATGTGTAAAATTTTTGATAGGCACTGCAAGTTCAATAAAAATGAATAGATAATTATTATTAAAGAAAAAATGAAAAGATATTTCATTTTTTAAAAGATTTTTATCTATTTATCTGATAGAGAGAGATCACAAGTAGGCAGAGAGAGAGGGGGAAGCAGGCTCCCCACTGAGCAGAGAGCCCGATGTGGGGCTTGATCCCAGGACCCTGAGATCATGACCTGAGCTGAAGGCAGAGGCTTAACCCACTGAGCCACCCAGGCGCCCCAAGATATTTCATTTTTTAAAAATATGTGAAATCAGGATGGATCCTGGCAGTTGGCAGAACATAAAACCTCCCAGTCATCCAAACTAGTTCTTATCCTGTAACCTAGTCATAACCCATATACAGGAATCCAGTCATTAAAAATTAATCAATTAATTAAAAAAGAGAGCTACTCATTCACAAGTTGCATTATAATGGTGGACTGGAAAACCATTTGGAGAACTTTTGCTGATCATCCTTGTTATAAATTAATCTCTATTCATCCTTTCCTTGATCTTCACACACAAAGTCTATAGCCTTGTTCTGCATAACCAAGGCTACTATAATAGATATCCAGAGGTGAGGGTTAGCCCACCTGAACACTGGCAGAATATGCCTAGTCTGGAAGAAGCTTCAGGATTTCTCCTTCTTACTCCTGGTTGTAGCTCTGGAGTGAGAGTAATTGCAATGTTCCTCCACACTGTAGAATTCCAAAGGCACAGCTTCGTCTTCAGATTATCTCCTTGTTTTTTGTCCCCAGGGGCTGCAGGGTCTTCCAGCAGTAGCTCATCTCTGGGTTGTCAGACCCATGCTTGCTCCCCTTCAATAAATTCTACTCATTGGAATGATTCCAGGGAATCCAGTTCTTTACTGGACCCTGATGGACATCAATGTGCAAATCGAAGGATTATCACTTTCTCCATGTGTGTACTCATTTACTGAAAAATGGGTCAAATCAGAAATACAGTCACCAAAAGACCAAACTGCTTCTGATTTAAACAGAAAATATCAGAGCTCTGAAAATGTAAAATCAGTTTATGAATTCAACTCTATTTCTCAACTTCTGGAAACCAAGTCCTCAAACTTTATATCTCACAGTAATTTCCAAGATGTACTACTCTTGTGAAGGTCTATTGAGCTATTGTTGTCATTGTTATTTTTATAAATTTGACATAGTGTGAGGAGGTTTTATATCACATTTTGCTAGTTCCAATTAGCTTGTTAATGGCCAAGTAAACCTGTACTTAGATCAATTATCATCTACTGTCTATAGACTCCCATCTAGGCAATAAATGGCCTGTTTAATAAAACATGATGGGTGTTTTATTTTCTCCTTTGAAATGATATATTCTCTGCCAAGTATTATATTGTTGTCCTAAGCTTCAACCCATACTTCTCTTTTTGGTGTTTGTGGGTCATCTCAGACAAAAGACAACCACATTCCCCATGAGTTTCCAACTCCATCCTTGGGGTAGCACAAAGTGAGCCCCATGGGCATATATCTTGGTGAGAGGAGAGGTAGAGGATGGCTTCTGCCCATTTCTGAACTCCCTTCAGTTACACCAGCAATGACTGCATGATCTGAGGCCAAGATGACAGCACTGTGATCCCTCTGAGCCACAGAAGGACTTACACTAAGTGCACAGCTCTTTCTATGCCAAGCTCAGCTCTAGTGACATAGGACAGATGTGTGTCAAATTGGAAACTTGGAAGCTATTTGTTAACAACAGTATCACTTAGGGCCTCTTGGTGCAGATGGCAGACAGGACGAGATAGGTGGGGCCACTTTCTCTAAAGGATGTATTACTAGGGAGAGGGAGGAGGTGGAGTCACCTTTATGATGTGATGCAGGGTAACGTGTGGGCCAAGAGAAAGGAAGGCCAAAGGGTTTTGTAAGGAGCAACTTGAACTTATGCAGTTGCAAGGAAACCCCGGACAGACTGATGGGTGTTTTGAGCAAGTAAAATTTTAAAAGTCAAGAAACACATGACAACTGGCATATGATCCATACCCAATCAGTGTGGATGAAATGCTAAACAAACCACCGGATGAGCATAGGTCTTTTAATAAAACCAATATGTTTCCTAGCTATCAGCACATGTTTGTTATGAAAGATTAGGCTATATGTAATTCGAAATGCAGAAACAGAAAGCAAAAATGGCAGTCATTTGCGTTGTGTGCACTTTGGTGCTTTGTTCGGAGAGCTCCATCACTTGCCCCTCTTGACTTTTGCTCAAGGTACAAACACATCACTGGTCTCTGTTCCTCTCACATCAGCATCTCCGTGGTTGTGTCTGTGCTGGATACATAATTCAGCATATTTTCTCATTTATACTCTGGAAACATACACTCTCATTTATGGTGAGCTATTCAAAACTTACTGTGGATTTTACTGAGGAGATGAATGCAATTGTTTATATCACACATCCCACAATTAAAAAAAAAAGAACCTTAAAAATAACCGTGACAATTTTTTTCTCTCACAAGTACAGTATCTACCCTGATCAGAGAGCTATCTACATTTTCTTCCCCTATTTCCTCCACTAGTATTTGGCCTCTTCTTAACAGATATCACTCAGATATATATTTTGCTACACATAATGATTTGGTTGGCCCTTCCTGAGCTGACACGCCATCATCAATATGTCCAAACCCTTCTTGATGAACTAAATGCCTGTGTTCATCATCTCCGCCCTCTTTTGAAGACAAGCACCTGCTACATGAGTATGGCCCTCATGGCTCTACACTACTCTAAACCATTTTTTATCAAATATACATAAAGCTCTGTCCCAGCGGACTACCAATAAATAAAATTTCCTCATATTATAAAAAAATCCACTTTTGCATGATATTTGGATTTCATGATATTTTCACTCCCTTTTACACATAAAATATACTGTGGATATTATTCCAAGTCGGTTAATGGATAATGATGGATAATTTCTTTGTGTCAGTGCTAGATAATGGTTTGATTTCTTCTTTGCTGATTTGGATGGCTTTAATTTCTTTTTGTTGTCTGATTGCTGAGTGTAGGACTTCTACTACTATGTTGAATAACAGTGATAACAGTGGTGATAATGGACATCTTTGCCATGTTCCTGACCTTAGCAGAAAAGCTCTCAGTTTTTCTCCATTGAGAGTGATATTCGCTGTGGGTTTTTCATAGATTGCTTTGATGATATTGAGGTAGGTACTCTCTACCATTCCCCACACTTTGAAGAGTTTTTTGTTTTTTTTTTTTTATTTATTTTCAGAAAAACAGTATTCATTATTTTTTCACCACACCCAGTGCTCCATACAAGCCGTGCCCTCTATAATACCCACCACCTGGTACACCAACCTCCCACACCCCTGCCACTTCAAACCCCTCAGACTGTTTTCCAGAGTCCATAGTCTCTCATGGTTCACCTCCCCTTCCAATTTACCCAAATTCCCTACTCCTCTCTAACACCCCTTGTCCTCCATGCTATTTGTTATGCTCCACAAATAAGTGAAACTATAGGATAATTGACTCTCTCTGCTTGACTTATTTCACTCAGCATAATCTCTTCCAGTCCCGTACATGTTGCTACACAAGTTGGGTATTCATTCTTTCTGATGGAGGCATAATACTCCATAGTGTATATGGACCACATCTTCCTTATCCATTCATCCATTGAAGGGCATCTTGGTTCTTTCCATAGTTTGGCGACTGTGGCCATTGCTGCTATAAACATTGGGGTACAGATGGCCCTTCATTTCACGACATCTGTGTCTTTGGGGTAAATACCCAGGAGTGCAATTGCAGGGTCATAGGGAAGCTCTATTTTTAATTTCTTGAGGAATCTCCACACTGTTCTCCAAAGAGGCTGCACCAACTTGCAATTAATCTTTGACAAAACAGGAAAAATTATACAGTGGAAAAAAGACAGTCTCTTCAATAAATGGTGCTGGGTAAACTGGACAGCTATATGTAGAAGAATGAAACTTGACCATTCTCTTACACCGTACACAAAGATAAACTCAAAATGGATAAAAGACTTCAACGTGAGACAGGAATTCATCAGAATCTTAGAGGAGAACATAGGCAGAAATCTCTTTGATATCAGCCACAGCAACTTCTTTCAAGATACGTCTCCAAAGGCAAAGGAAACAAAAGCGAAAATAAACTTCTGGGACTTCATAAAAATCAAAAGCTCCTGCACAGCAAAGGAAACAGTCAAAAAAACCCAAAGAGGCAACCCACGGAATGGGAGAAGATATTTGCAAATGACAGTACAAAAGGTTGATATCCAGGATCTATAATGAACTCCTCAAACTCAACCCACACGAAACAGACAAACACATCAAAAAATGGGCAGAAGATATGAGCAGACACTTCTCCAATCAAGAAATACAAATGGCTATCAGACACATGAAAAAATGCTCATCATCATTAGCCCTCAGGGAGATTCAAATTAAAATGACATTGAGATATCACCTTACACCAGTTAGAATGGCCAAAATTAACAAAACAGGAAACAACATGTGTTGGAGAGGATGTGGAGAAAGGGGAACCCTCTTACACTGTTGGTGGGAATGCAAGTTGGTGAAGAGTTTTGATCAAGAAAAGATGCTGTACGTTGTCAAATGCTTTTTCAGCATCTACTGAAAGTATCATATGGTTCATGCTCTTTCCTTTATTTATGTATTGTAATGCATTGATTGCTTTGTGGATGTTAAACCATGCTGGCAGTCCTGGAATAAATCCCACTTGGTCGTGGTGACTAAACCTTTTAATGTATGCTTGGATCCTATTGGATCATATTGCATGGAGAATTTTCAGATCTGTGTTTATCAAGGATACTGGTGTGTAATTCTGTTTTTTGATGGGGTCTTTGTCTGGTTTTGGGGTCAAGGTAATGCTGGCCTCATAAAATGGGTTTGGAAGTTTTCCTTCCATTTTGTGGGGGGGGGGGACATTTTCAGGAGAATAGGTATTAATTCTTCTTTAAATGTTTGGTAGAATTTCCCTGGGAAGCCATCTGGCCCTGGACTCCTATTTGTTGGGAGATTTTTGATGACTACTTCAATATACTTACCCTTTATGTGTCTGTTCAGGTTTTTTATTTCTACCTGGTTCAGTTGTTGTAGTCTATACATCCCTAGGCATGCATCCTTTTCTTCCAGATACGTATATTTGCTTCCAGGACATATATTTGCTCATAATATGTTCTTATAATTGTTTGTGTTTCTTTGGTGTTGCTTGTGATCTCTCCGCTTTCATTGAAGATTTTATTTATTTGGGTCCTTTCTCTTTCTTTTTGAAAAGTCTGGCCAGGGATTTTTCAAACATATTAATTCTTCCAAAGAACTAGCTCTTAGCTTTGTTAATTCTGTCTACTGTTGTTTTCTTTTTACTTTTTTTTGTTGTTTCTACTTCATTGATTTCTGCTCTGATTGGTATTATTTCTATTGTCTGGCTGGGTTTAAGCTATCTTTGCTGTTCCTTCTCCAGCTCCTTTAAGTGTAGGGTTAAGTTGTGTATTTGAGACCTTTCTTTTTTCTTGAAAAAGGCTTGAATCACTATAAACTTTCCTCTCAGGACTGCCTTTGCTGTGTCCCACAGATTTTGAACCACTGCGGGTTTTTTTTTTAATTTATTTTCAACATAACAGTATTCATTATTTTTCACCACACCCAGTGCTCCATGCAATCCGTGCCCTCCATAATACACACCACCTTGTACCCCAACCTCCCATGCCCCTGCCACTTCAAACCCCTCAGATTGTTTTCCAGAGTCCATAGTATCTCATGGTTCACCTCCCCTTCCAATTTCCCCCAACTCCCTTCTCCTCCCTAACTCCCCATGTCCTCCATGCTATTTGTTATGCTCCACAAATAAGTGAAACCATATGATAATTGACTCTCTCTGCTTGACTTATTTCACTCAGCATAATCTCTTCCAGTCCTGTCCATGTTGCTACAAAAGTTGGGTATTCATCCTTTCTGATGGAGGCATAATTCTCCATAGTGTATATGGACCACATCTTCCTTATCCATTCATCCGTTGAAGGGCATCTTGTTCTTTCCACAGTTTGGCGATGGTGGCCATTGCTGCTATAAACATTGGGGTACAGATGGCCCTTCTTTTCACGACATCTGTGTCTTTGGGGTAAATACCCAGGAGTGCAATTGCAGGGTCATAGGGAAGTTCTATTTTTAATTTCTTGAGGAATCTCCAACTGTTCCCCAAAGAGGCTGCACCAACTTGCATTCCCAGCAACAGTGTAAGAGCTTTCCCCTTTCTCCACATCCCCTCCAATACATGTTGTTTCCTGTCTTGTTAATTTTCACCATTCTAAATGCTGTAAGGTGATACCTCAATGTGGTTTTAATTTGCATCTCCCTGATGGCTAGTGATGATGAATATTTTTTCATGTGTCTTATAGCCATTTGTATGTCTTCATTGGAGAAGTGTCTGTTCACATCTTCTGCCCAGTTTTTGATATGATTGTCTGTTTTGTGAGTGTTGAGTTTGAGGAGTTTATTATAGATCCTTGATATCAACCTTTTTTCTCTACTGTCATTTGCAAATATTTTCTCCCAATTCGTGGGTTGCCTCTTTGTTTTGTTGACTGTTTCCTTTGCTGTGCAGAAGGTTTTAATTTTGATGAAGTCCCAAAAGTTTATTTTCACTTTTGTTTCCTTTGCCTTTGGAGACATATCTTGAAAGAATTTGCTGTGGCTGATATTGAAGAGATTACTGCCTATGTTCTCCTCTTGGATTCTGATGGATTCCTGTCTCACGTTGAAGTCTTTTATGTATTTTTTGAGTTGATTTTTGTGTACAGTGTAAAAGAATGGTCAAGATTCATTCTTCTACATATAGCTGCCCAGTTTTCACAGCACCATTTATTGAAGAGACTGTCTTTTTTCCACTGTATATTTTTTCCTGTTTTGTTGAAGATTAATTGACCATAGAGTTGAGGGTCCATTTCTGGGCTCTCTACTCTGTTCTACTGGTCTATGTGTCTGGTTTTATGCTAGTACCATGCTTTCTTGGTGATCACAGCTTTGTAATAAAGCTTGAAATCAGGTAACGTGATGCCCCCGGCTTTATTTTTGTTTTTCAACATTTCCTTAGCAATTCGGGGTCTCTTCTGATTCCATACAAATTTTGGGATTATTTGCTCCAGCTCTTTGAAGAATACCAGTGGAATTTTGATTGGAATGGCATTAAAAGTATAGACTGCTCCAGGCAGTATAGACATTTTAACAATGTTTATTCTTCTGATCCAAGAGCATGGAACGGTTTTCCATCTTTTTGTGTCTTCTTCAATTTCTTTCGTGAGTGTTCTGTAATTTCTCGAGTACAGATCCTTTACCTCTTTGGTTAGGTTTATTCCCAGGTATCTTATGGTTCTTGGTGCTATAGTAAATGGAATCGATTCTCTAATTTCCCTTTCTGTATTTTCATTGTTCGTGTATAAGAAAGCCACTGATTTCTGAACATTGACTTTGTATCCTGCCACGTTGCTGAATTGCTGTATGAATTCTAGTAGTTTGGGGGTGGAGTCTTTTGGGTTTTCCATATAAAGAATCATGTCATCTGCGAAAAGAGAGAGTTGGCTTCTTCATTTCCAATTTGGATACCTTTCATTTCTCTTTGTTGTCTGATTGCTGTTGCTAGGACTTCTAATACGATGTTGAACAAGAGTGGTGAGAGAGGGCATCCTTGTCGTGTTCCTGATCTCAACGGGAAGGCTGCAAGCTTTTTCCCATTGAGGATGATATTTGCTGTGGGTCTTCCATAGACAGATTTGATGATGTTCAGGAATGATCCCTCTATCCCTATACTTTGAAGTGTTTTAATCAGGAACGGATGCTGGATTTTGTCAAATGCTTTTTCTGCATCGATTGTGCAGACCATATGGTTCTTCTTTCTTCTCATATTAATTTGTTCTATCACATTGATTGATTTGCGAACTTTGAACCATGCTTGTAGCCCAGGGATGAATCCTACCTGGTCATGGTGGATAATCTTTCAAATATGCTGTTGGATCCTGTCTGCTAAGATCTTGTTTTCATTGTCATTTGTTTCCATGAATTCTTTCAATTCTTTAATTTTCTGGTTGAGTCATTCATCCTTAAATATGATGCTCTTTAGCCTGCATGTGTTTGGGTTCTTTACAACTTTCCTCTTGTTATTGAGTTCTACCTTCCGAGCATTGTCGTCTTAAAATATGTGGGAATTACCCAAAACCTTTGGTACTTATTGAGACTTGGTTTGTGACCCAGGATGTGATTTATTCTGGAGAATGTTTCATGTGCGCTAGAGAAGAATGTGTATTCTGTTACTTTGGGATGAAATCTTCTAAATATATCTTTGATGTCCATCTAGTCCAGTGTATCATTTAAGGCCTTTATTTCCTTACTGAACTTTTGCTTGGATGATCTGTCCATTTCTGTGGGGGGAGTGTTAAAATCCCCTACTATTATAGTATTACTGTTGATGTATTTCTTTGATTGTGTTGTTAATTGGTTTATATAGTTCGCAGCTCCCATGGTATAGATATTTAAAATTGTTAGATATTCTTGTTGGACAGAACTGTTGAGTATGATATAGTGTCCTTCTTCATCTCTTCTTATAGTCTTTGTCTTAAAGGCTAAATAATCTGATATATGGTTTGTCTCCCCAGGTTTCTTCTGATGTCTATTAGCATGGTAAGTTGTTTTCTACTCCCTCACTTTAAATATGGAGGTGTTTGTGGTGCTAAAATGAATTTCTTGTAGATAACATATTGATGGGTTTTGTTTTTGTATCCATTCTGATATCCTGTGTCTTTTGTTTGGGGCGTTCAGACCTTTTACATTCAGGGTAACTATTGAAAGTGCACATTCAGCATAATATTGAGAGATATGAATTTAGTGCCATCGTGTTGCCTGTAAGGTGACTGTTACTGTTATTGTCTCTGTTCCTTTCTGGTCTACTAGCTCTAGGCTCTCTCTTTGCTTAGAGGACCCATTTCAATATTTTCTGTAGGGCTGGTTTAGTGTTCACACATTCTTTTAGTTTTTGTTTGTCCTGGAAGCTTTAGTCTCTCCTTCTACTTTCAGTGATAGCGTAGCTGGATATAGTATTCTTAGCTGCATGTTTTCCTCATTTAGTGCTCTGAATATACCATACCAGTTCTTTCTGGCCTGCCATGCTCTGTGGGTAAGTCTGCTGCCAAAATAATATTTATATCATTATATGCTACAGACTTCTTGTCCCAAGCTGCTTTCAGGATTTTCTTTTTGTCACTAAGACTTGCATTTCTACTACTAGATGACAGGGTGTGGTCCTATATTTATTGACTTTGAGAGGGGTTTTCTGTGCCTCTTGGATTTGAGGCTTGTTCCTTTTGCCATATTTAGGAAATTCTCTATTATAATTCTCTCCAATATGCTTTCTGTCCCCTGTCTATTATTCTTCTGGAATCAAAATTATTCTAATTTTATTTCTCTTATGGTATCACTTATCTCTCTAATTCTCCCCTCATAGTCCAGCACTTGGTTGTTTCTCTTTTGCTCAGCTTCTTTATTCTCCATCACTTGTTCTTCTATACCACTAATTGTCTCTTCTGCCTCATTTATAATAGCAGTAAGAGGCTCCATTTTTTTGCACCTCATTAATAGCTTTTTTTAAATATCAGCTTTGTTAGATTTTATTTCTTTTATTTCTCCAGAAAAGGTTTCCCTAATATCTCCTATGACTTTTTCGAGCCCAGATAGCACCTTGAGAATCTTCATTATGAACTGTAGTCTGACATATTACCAATGTCTATATTGATTCGGTCCATCGCCTTCAGTACTTCTTGTTCTTAATTTTTCTTGTTCTTTTTTTTTTTTGGTGAGTTTTTCAGCCTTATCATTTTATCTAGATAAGAATATATGAATAAGATAATAAAATACTAAAAGGTTGTCAAAGACCCCATAAAAAGCATGTTAACCAAGTCAGAAGGGACTCAAAGTCAGTGGGAGAAGAAATGGGGTAAAAAGGTTTAAAAAATGTATATATGTGTATGTGAATATTCCCAAAATATTCATCATACAGTTTGTGACATTTAAAACGATTCTTGGCTATGTATGTTCTATAACCATTTTATTATCATTTGTCAACATTGTTTTTATTTATTTTATTTTTCTTAATTTATTTTTTATTTATTTTCGTCCATAACATTATTCATTATTTTTTCACCACACCCAGTGCTCTATGCAATCCATGCCCTCTATAATACCCAAACCTGTTACCCCAACCTCCCACCCCCGCCACTTCAAACCCCTCAGATTGTTTTTCAGGGTCCATAATCTCTCATGATTCACCTCCCCTTCCAATTTAGCCCAACTCCCCTCTCCTCTATAACTCTCCATGTCCTCCGTGCTATTTCTTATGCTCCACAAATAAGTGAAACCATATGATAATTGACTCTGTCTGCTTGACTGATTTCCCTCAACATTGTTTTTAAAACTTTTGATTTGATAACAAAAATGGTATTTCTTTTTTACTAGTGTGCATTTCTTAACTAGTAAGGTTGATTTTTTTCATGTTTGTTATTGATCTCTTGAATTTCATTTTTCAGTTTTTACGTCTGTGAACTTGAGTCACATATTGGTTCCATCTGAACCTTGGCTTCCTTTTCTATAATACCGAGCCAATAATAAGAACTATGCAAATAATTTGAGACCTACATTATACAATAAGTGTAAAGTATTTAGACAGTGTCAGAGGCCACAATTCAGAATATCACATATCATGACTCTCTTTCCACCCTTGGAGCTTGTATTACCTACTATATTGAAAATTAATAACCTTTATCTGATTATATTGACTATAATATGCTGCTTATATTTTATATTTTTTATTCAATATATGTTTAATAACAAGCAATTGTTAGGATCTGTTACTCAGATTCTTCATTTATGAAGTGGAAATACACATAGTACTTATGGGTTTTTGTGAAAACTAAGTAGGTATATGTATGTAAAATTCTTGGAACAAAACATGGCAGACAGGTAGTACTAAATAAAGGTTATTTATTACTATAATTTTTATACCTATTATCATTTATTATTAGTATATGGAAAACACAAAATGTTAACATTACAAAAGAAAATACAATTTCTGGGCATCTGGGTGGCTCAGTGGTTTAAGCCCCTGCCTTCAGCTCAGGTCATGATCTCAGGATCCTGGGATCGAGCCCTACATTGGGCTCTCTGCTCAGTGGGGAGTCTGCTTCTCCCTCTTCTTTTGCCTGCCTCTCTGTCTACTTGTGATCTTTCTATCAAATAAATAAATAAAATCTTTAAAAAAATACACTTCTTTAAAAGACCTATGGCTTAGACCTTCCTTATACCACCCTGTAAGATTTGATTGGAGATCAAGCCGAAGAATGCAATATTCATTACATTCAAGGCAATAGTGAATTGTGGACGGGACACCTGGGAGGCTCAACTGGTCAAGAATCTGGCTCTAGATTTTGTCTTAGGTCATAATCTCAGGATTGTGAGATGAGCCACATGCCATCTCCACACTCAGCATGGAATTTGCTTGAGTTTCTCTCCTTCTCCCTCTGCCCTTCCCATGTTCATGTGCACTTCCCACTCTCTCTCTTTCTTTATAAAATAAATAAATAAGTCTTATTTTTAAAAGTGGACTGTGGAAAATTCAGATTTGCATACATTCTTTAGTTCTTTTATTCAACAAGCATTGATTTAGCACTATTCTATGGCTAATATTGTGCTACATATCCTGGGAATATGTATAATAATAATATACAATTATACAACAATACATAGCATATACAATAAACTATAATATGAATATATATATATATATATATATATATAAATAAAACTGCTTTTATGGTAAGCTTTATAGCCAACTTTACAGATTACTCACTATAAGTCAGGCTGGGAATTTTTCTAAGCATATGATTATCAGAAACACAAAATAATGAAGATGTGATCCATATACACTATGGAGTATTATGCCTCCATCAGAAAGGACGAATACCCAACTTTTGAAGCAACATGGACGGGACTGGAAGAGATTATGCTGAGTGAAATAAGTCAAGCAGAGATAGTCAATTATCACATGGTTTCACTTATTTGTGGAGCATAACAAATAGCATGGAGGACAAGGGGAGATGGAGAGGAGAAGGGAGTTAAGGGAAATTGGAAGGGGAGGTGAACGATGAGAGACTATGGACTCTGAAAAACAATCTGAGGGTTTTGAATAGGTGGGGGATGGGAGGTTGGGGGAACCAGATGGTGGGTATTAGAGAGGGCACAGATCGCATGTAGCACTGGGTGTGGTGCAAAAACAATGAACACTGTTATGCTGAAAAAATTAAACTAATTTAAAAAATAAATAAAATAGACAAATAATGAGAGCTGTATAATAACACCACTGATGTATAGGTGAGTAAATGAGGGTCTGAGGTGGGTCACTCTCTCAAGACTGTAAACCAGTAAAAGTCATAGGTAGCAATATTGTACCTCTAGGTATCAAGTGGAAGATGCCTATGAGATGAGCATGTGTTCTCAGAAAACTTAAAGACTGGCACAAAGAACCAAATAGTTATAATAAAGCATGATAAAAGCTACAATGTGTTGTATTTAAGGTCTTAATGAGAACACATATGAGAACTCTCTAACCCAAAGAATGAGAACAGAAAAGACCCATCTAAACTGAAGCCTGATGCATCAAGTGTGATGATGGATGCTGTGATGAGAGGTCAGAATGTTTCTGGGAGAGGAAACAGTGTAAAGGTCCTGAGGTGATGGAGAATAAGGAATGAGGAATGACATAAAGTTCACTGAACCTGAAGGGGAGGATAATGAAAATGAGCACAGAGATTTAAGATAACCAAGTTCAGATGCTAGAGCAGCAGACCCCCTCTTCTCTTACAGGTCTGTCCAGAAAGGTAGTGTCCGACCCACCTTCCAATGACCCACTTACAGTAAACAGTGCTTGAGTATCTGAAAGGGTCACAACCTTGCAGGCAGAACAATTCCAGGGAGAATTCATGGGAAACCTGCCTCTCTACTTCCATCCTTTTTTTTTTCTTTTGATAATCCATAGCATACTATATCTCCTTTGAATAAAGTCTGTAAAGGTTTTTGTGGGATAGTTTTAGAGCAAAAAAATTAACATATAATGGTAAACAGAGGATGAGTTGTGGGAACAGGGTGAACTTCCTAGGAGGTTGGATTAAGATAGTGAATGGTGGTATGGAGCGCCTGGGTGGCTCAGTGGGTTAAGCCACTGCCTTCGGCTCAGGTCATGATCTCGGGGTCCTGGGCTCGAGTCCCCCATCGGGCTCTCTGCTCAGCGGGGAGCCTG
Organism: Neogale vison; assembly: GCF_020171115.1. NCBI lineage: Eukaryota > Metazoa > Chordata > Mammalia > Carnivora > Mustelidae > Neogale > Neogale vison. Next base: position 53,013,439 of record NC_058095.1, read on the forward strand.
CTTCCCTCTCTCTCTGCCTGCCTCTCTATCTACTTGTGATTTCTCTCTGTCAAATTAATACATAAAATCTTTAAGAAAAAAAAAAGATAGTGAATGGTGGATGGCCCTTTTAAAATGTCAGAGAGTGAGTGAAAAAAGTTAAAGTGATATGAAGAATGGTTTTGAAAGGGGATGAATAGAGGCAAGTCTTTCAAGGACCAAGTCAATATTCTATAAGACTGGAGAAACTTTTGATGGACAATGTAAGAACAGAACAGCAAAGGAGAGAAAATAATTTAAGGATAACATAGCCAAAATATGAGTACAGGTGAGAAAATCTGTCTATACCATCAAGGTAGAAAGTATAAAGAAGGGACGCCTGGGTGGCTCAGTTGGTTAAGCAGCTGCCTTCGGCTCAGGTCATGATCCCAGCGTCCTGGGATCAAGTCCCACATGGGGCCCCTTGCTTGGCGGGGAGCCTGCTTCTCCCTCTGCCTCTGCCTCTGCCTGCCTCTCTGTCTGCCTGTGCTCGCTCTCTCTCCCTCTCTCTGACAAATAAATAAAATCTTAAAAAAAAGTATAAAGAAGAATTCAGACAAGAACAAAATGTCACACAGGAAACATGGAATGTACAAAGAAAAGGAAATTAAGATTGATTTTTCACATATTAAAAATAAACAGTAAGAGTACAAAAAAAGAATTCTTTACAAAAGAAAATGATATGTTACATAAAACAGAAATTATGTGTTCCAATGCCAATAAGTTAATCAAGAAGTTAAAATTTATGTTTTAATCTTTTATTTTTATTAACATATAATGTATTATTAGACCCAGGGGTACGAGTGTGTGAATCGCCTAGTTTAGCCACTTCACAGCACTCTCCATAACACATACCTTCCCCGAGAGAAGCTAAAAATTATTTTATGGCAAACATATCAACTAAAAATTCGCACAGAGTGATTAAGGTAGAATGCGATATTTCTCTTGGGCTTGACATTTGATGGTTCTCCACTGAGTCTTTCAGCTCTTTAAACAAAAGGGATTCTAAAAAGCTTTTGGATTAAAGGTATATGACGAAAAAGGCAAAAGGTCAGCACAAGAAAAACTACCAATAATAATTACAAAGGAGAGAAGAAAGGCATTAGAACCCAGAAACCAGGAGCATAACTGAATACTGATCACAAGATTTACATAGATATGTTGCTGCAATGGTTGGAAAGCTTAGTAGAAGGCATGATACACTGGGCAAATGATGTGTCAGACATCCAAAAATGGCTGATTGTGTATTTCAGAGGAGATCTGAAACAGGCCAAAATAGAGAGGTGGGAAAATTATTAGTTTATTCAAAAATATGGCTTTGCTGTTGAACTACACTGATTATTTCTGTAAATCTGGACCCAAAATAATGTTTGGCAGATAAGCTGCAAAAATAAGTGAGGATGTTATCTATCAAATTGACCCACATTCTAATGCTCAATGGTTGGGGGAAGAAATAAATTAATGTGACAAGGAGCAGAAGGCAACTTTACCCACACAGTCCTTTATTTCCGTGTGTGCTCTGTAGACCCTCTCAACAGAAAATAAATAACAAATCAGAGAAAAGACAAATGGAAATGTTGTGAAAAAGAGATGCTATCGGAGGTTAGTTAATAAGCCTAGGTGCCTTCTGCTGATAACTCATTTTTACAGTAGCGGACAAAACAAAGATGAGAATATTTAAAATCTATAAAGGCTTCTCCAGGAATGCTTTGGCAAGAGTAACAATGCCATCAAATGATACAGAAGGAGATGATATTGAAAACGTCAAAGTGCAGGTCAAGCTACTGGCAATGCTTGAATTGCTTTGGGGAGGAAGAAGACACAGAATGGCATTAGTGCAGTGAAAATAAGAGAACAGAAGATGGAAATAACCAGAGGGAATTTAAACTATATTGGGAAGCAAGACATGTATACTTAAGCACTGCCAAGTGCCAATCCATGGGTACACATGACAGCTCCCACTATTGCATGCAGCTCCTTCATTAAAGAGTCATTTGAAAGTCCTCATGGCACAACAAGGACAAGGAAACTTAACAGGATTTTTCATACTTCTTACGAGAGAGTATTCTATGTCAAGGCACTTCAACGGTCAGTGTTTTTGTTTTTCAAATACACGAAGGCAGAAGGTGGCCAAAACTGGGCCAGGTGGTGATGCACAGCAGTGTGGAAAAGCATCCGCTTTGGCAGAAATCAGGTTCAACCATCTCAGCTGCAGGGCCGAGCCATTGAAAATCTCACCGAAATCTATTTTCTTATGTGTGCATCCTAAAGTGACAGTGAGAATTAGGGTGATAGACAAAAAGGGCTCAAACACTTTTGTAGACTTTAGTGGGGGTAGAATTTCAAAATCTATAGACTCGGAAGGGGGGATGGGAAGACAACACTGAAATAGTAAAACAAAATTGAAGAATTTAAACGAAAGGTTTAGATATATTTATAGGCAGATACTAGAAGTCACTGTGATATGGAGTGTTCCACAGAACCCAACATCACAGAAAGCACAAAGCATGGGAAATGTGAGGAGACAACAGACAACAGACAGCTTCTAGAGACATTCCTTTACAGGTTGGGGATTGAGGGGATGAGTCAACTATAGTCACAGGTTGGGTCATGATTGGAAGCGAATAGCACAGAGAGCAAACACAGTTGGGAAATGCTCTGCAGGGGATGGCAGAAGGGTAAAGCCTTATTCTTTCATTCATTCATTCATTCATTCACTCACTCATTCATTCCCTCATATATTTCACATGTATTTACTGTGCTAGTCATAGTGAAATAGTGAAGAGAACTGATTAGAAAAGAAATTACATAGAAAAAGAGATAAAAATCACCACACACATTTGATTATAATATGCTGGATGGTGATCATAGGGGAGTAAGAATCTATATCCAGAAATTTAGGGTTACGTGGGCTGGATCGGTTAGTAGAACATGTGATTCTTGATCTCAAGGTCTTTGAGTTCAAGGCTGGCACTGGGTGTAAAGTTTACTTTTAAAAAAGAAAAGGTGCTTATGCTTTTATATCAAAAAGAAGAAGGAGGAGGAGGAGGAAGAGGAGGAGAAGAAGGAGGAGGAAGAGGAAGAGAAGGAGAAGAAAGAGCAGAAGGGGAAGGAAGAGGAGGAGGGGGTGAAATTTGCGGTGCTACATATAGTACATAGCCTCATCTGAAACTCATGGTCTGATTTTCATAAATCTCAGAAAGGATTTAGTTGGTCTGACTCAACCTGCCAGTTGCACTTTGGGAATAAGGAGAGAGACATGCTTCTCAGAGGTTTTTTGATTTGCCTTTGAGATGCTTTGAGCATCCACAGTTCTCAACCTTGAAGGAAGAGGAGGAGCAGATGTGTATGAATTTAACAATGGTTAGCACTCCTTCTGAACAATGTCTAAGGGACCAGCTTGTTATGAATAATGCATAAATAAACATTAAACTGTTCGCTTCATTTTCAGCTTAAAAGATCTTTGAAAGATATAAATCATGAAAATTATAAGGGACTATTATTTACCATTGATCTATGAACTACATAAGGGCTAGGATTTTTTTCATATATATCCCTACCTACAGAGCTAGCACCCAGTATAGTGCACTTCACGGAAATGGCATTCTGTATTTGTGGAACTTCATAAAGGATCTGTTTATCCTTTAGTGACCCTGTTTACTTAAGCCTTTACCAATCAGTTTGTAGAAATAATTTCACAGATATGCTTAGACTAATAAAATTATATCCCAGAGTGTTCTTTCAAACATATTAACAAGTGACAAGAGGAAGCTGACATAATATTGTCTCCAGTCTTTCTCAAATAGAAATTTTAAGAAATATTTCTCAAAATAAAAAAAAAATAGACAAGATAGTGACTTGTTGGCCTGGCAGCATAGCTGAGCTAATCCAGTAAGTATCTCTTTAAGGATTTCTTCACAAAGCAGCATAACTAAACAAGAAAAAAATACAACAAGTATTACTTCAGTTAGGATATACTGACAAAGTGAAAATGACATAGAGTTTCTGTAGTTACAATGTTGCTATTATTCAGTAGGCTGAAGAAATTAGAAATAGTATGAGAAAGTAATCCATTAAAATCCTTGAGAAGAACACAGGCAGCAAACTCTTTGACCTCACGTGCAGCAACTTCTTCCTAGAAACATCACCAAAAGCAAGGGAAGCAATGGCAAAAATTATCTATTGGGACTTCATCAAGATCAAAAGCTTTTGCACGGCAAAGGAAACAGTCAACAAAACCAAAAGACAACTGACAGAATGGGAGAAGATATTTGCAAATGACATATCATATGAAAGGCTAGTATCTAAAATCTATAAAGAACATATCAGATTCAACACCCAAAGAACAAATAATCCAATCAAGAAATGGGCAGAGGACATGAACAGACATTTCTGCAAAGGAGACATCCAGATGGCCAACAGATACATAAAAAAGCACTCCACATCACTTGGCATCAGGGAAATACAAATCAAAACCACAATGAGATACCACCTCATGCCAGTCAGAATGGTTGAAGTTAACAAGTCAGGAAACGACAGGTGCTGTTGAGGATGTGGAGAAAGGGGAGCCCTCCTACACGGTTTGTGGGAATGCAAGCTAGTGCAACCACTCTGGAAAACAGCATGGAGGTTCCTCAAAATGTTGAAAATAGAACTACCCTATGACCCAGCAATCACATTACTGGGTATTTACTCTAAAGACACAAATATAGTGATCCAAAGGGGCATGTGCACCCGAATGTTTATAGCAGCAATGTCTACAGTAGCCAAACTATGGAGAGAACCTAGATGTCCATCAACAGATGAATGGATAAAAGAGATGTGATATATATATATATATATATATATATATATATATGTGTGTGTATATACACACATATATATAATATATATGATACATATATGATATGTTATGATATGATATATATTACATATCTCTATGATATATATACATATATATGATATATATACCTTATATATGATATATGTTATATATATGATATATATATAATTTTTTGATGACTGTGTAATAGTCCTATATATAGGACTATTACATATATATATATATAGGACTATTACGCAGTCATCAAAAGAAATTATATATATCATATATATTTATATAATATTCCTATATATAGGACTACTGTGCAGTCACCAAAAGAAATGATATCGTGCCATTTGCAAAGACGTGGATGGAACTAGAGGGTATTATTTGAGTGAAATAAGTCAATCAGAGAAAGATAATTATCATATGATCGCCCTGATAAGAGGAAGTTGACAAGCAAAGTGAGGGGCATGGGGGGTAGGGAAGGAAAAAATGAAACAAGGTGGAATGTTGAGGGAGCCAAACCATAAGAGACTCAATATCACAAAACAAACTGAGGGTGTTGGGGATAGGGGGGTATGGAGAGGGTGGTTGGGTTATGGACATTGGGGAATATGTGTGCTATGGTGATTGCTGTGAAGTGTGTAAACCTGGTGATTCACAGACCTGCACCCCTGGGGCTAATAATACATTATATGTTAATAAAAATTAAAAATTAAAAAAGAAATTAGAAATAGAGCACATTATTACCCACTTTCTAAACATAACACGACAGAAAATGTTGCCATGATACTGAGCTTTATCATATCTAACACTTGTTCTCCTGGTTACTTTTGTTCTGTCTACCCTATGTGACAATGTTTGTTGCTATAGTTAAATTCAGTTTTCATTTTTGGTGCTGCTGCATGCTGCTGAGATGCACAAAGGCTAATGAGACTGTCTCTTTTGGCAAAATTTCTCTATCAGGGTACAGTCTAAGTTTATTTTAGAGTGCTTTTTAGAAGTCTAAATGGCATCAAGAATGCTTAGTTTGTGCCTAGTTTTTTCAGGCAAAAATATTTTCTCACGTATCTGGTAATTGTGTTATGAGGTAGAGAACTCCCCTTTTCACCCTTATGTATTATTTCTATACAATATGTCTTATACAATACTGGCTGGATATTGAAATTTTGCCTGGTAAGTGTTGATACTTAATGGATCTCATCTTCAAAAGATCTTATCTTTGATCATGGGCTTAACAACCTTGAATAAATTCAGTTTACATTTTCAAAGAATCTGTAGCTTATGGGTGGACCCAGACAAGTAAATTGCAGTGTTTATTGCTTTGTAGTGGAATCTAGAGGGAAGAAGGATAAATTTTACATATATATATATATATATATATATATATATATATACTCAGTGACATAAATGTGTCTATGTATATAATTCAGTGATATAAATATATATATATATAAGAATCACTATATATAATAGAGATCAAATTTCTATACTTTCAGAATTTTCTCTATTAAATTGCTTTTCTGTTTCAAAAAATAGTAATACATGCCTAAAAAATAAAGTTTCAAACCTGGCATAATCAGGGTCTTAGGTGCTTTGAAGACAAATCCGCCAGTATTGAAGAAAGATGTTCAAGACTTTGAGATAGGAATTAGCAAATGGCGTGTGGGGGAAAAGAAAAAAGCAGCACGTAATGATAATTCAGCTTTGAGATGACACATTACTTTAATTCCCTTCTCCATGCCTTTCTGTATTCCACCCAATCATTAGAAAACATTCATGATTCATCATCAGAGTCCATTATCTCTTTCAAGGCTCAATACAATCGTCCATCACTGTTTCATTAGATAACTAGAAATATCTCTTTTGGGTAGTCTATCCTGAATAATTCCATCCTAATTTTAAATCCTATACTTTTTTATATCAACTGTTAAGATTCAAGGTTAGAGAAAATCCAGATTCATATCAATATTTGTGTGCCAAGGTGTGATGTAGCTGCCAACATTTAGTGCATCTGTAAACTACATCTCATATCAACTTTATAGAATTGTAGGCTTAGACCAAGAAAGATAATGATGTTGTGTGTCCCCAGATTGCATGCACACCTTTGAAGTATAATGACTGCTGTAATGTCATATTCAAACATGTTCCTAAAAAGGGACAAAATGGTCATCATTTGAACTATTAAGAGAATGGACATATTTCAACTGAAATAAAGAAGATTATATATATGTGGTCTCTTTATTCGTGTATCTGAAAGATTTCACTTGAAAGAAGGAATAGAAATGTTATTTATCTTTCCAAAAGGAAAGTGCTAGGATGACTGTGGAGGAGACGATAATAGGTTCTCAGCTCAATATGAAAGAGAAGTTTCTTTTTCTTTCTTTTTTGATTAAGATTTTGTTTATTTATTTGACATACAGAGATCACAAGTAGGGAGAGAGGCAGGGAGAGAGAGAGGAGGAAGCAGACTCCCTTCTGAGCAGAGATCCTGATGCAGGTCTTGATCACAGGACCCTATGATCATAAACTGATCCAAAAGCAGAGGCTTTTAATATTTTAAAAGATTTTTATTTATTTACTTGACAGACAGAGATCCCAAGTAGGCAGAGAGGCAGGCAGTGAAAGAGGAGGAAGCAGCCTCCCCACTGAGCAGAGAGCCTGATGCGGGGCTCAATCCCATGTCTCTGGGATCATGACCTAGGCCAAAGGCAAAGGCTTTAACCCACTGAGCCACACAGATGCCACAAGAGAAATTTCTAATAATAAATGTTAAAGAAAAATTATACTGACATTTGTCAAATATGGTAAGGAAGACTTTTGTCAAAACTACAAAGTGGGTATTAAGCAGGGGAGAGAGATCAGGTTCAACTCCAAATATAACAAAGACTGTTGGGTATATTTATAGATGAAAAGCAGAGTGAGGGGGTCGGTGGATGGGAAATTACCAGAAGGGCACAACAAGAACAGGGGATTCTTACTAAACTTATTAGGATTCTTATAGAAGTCAGAAAGAGGGATTAGATATAAAGGGTGGGTATGTGGAATTTGATCAACTACCAAGTTTTCTCTGTCAAGTAGACATCCATCAAGGGTGGGGATTCTTGATAAATTGACTTAGCAGAATTCTTGCTAAATTGGAGCTTATCATAGATGGCCACAGAGAAGTAGTTGAGAAAAGGGCTCAAAGGAGCTTAACTAAAGTCTGGTCAGAGAGTCTTTGTCAATAATAGTTACACCAATCATAGTAATAACATTATTTTTTAAACAAGTGATGACATCGAGGCTTCTGGAGGTTAAACTTCCCAAGGTCATTCACCTAGTGAGCTGGGATTCAAACACAGAATGCGAGAACCCTAGAGCTCCAACAGTCAGCCATGGAGTTCTTCCACCTATATTTTAGAAAAATCTGCTTTATAAGATGAAGAGCTTCTTCTCAGAGTTAGTCTTCAGCTATAGATTACTGAACCAATGATGCTAAAGAAGAATTCCTGAACTGGACAGGAGGAGAAGTCATTGCTGACTTCTCTTCTAACTTTAAGTGCTCATGGTTTTATGATTGGGATGATTGATTGCTTTCATTTTTGATCTGGACTAGAAGGAATCTCAAATTAGTCTAACATTTCTCCATATCCTTACCAACACTTGTTATTTGTGGTCTTTAAAAAAATAACAGCCATTCTATTAAATGTGAGGTAATACCTTGTTGTGGAGAACACAGTGACTATAGTTAATAATTACTGTAACTATAGTTAACAATGTATTGCACATTTGAAAGTTGATAAGAGGATAGACTTTAAGAGTTCTCATCACAAGAAAAAATGTATAACTATATGTGGTAATGTATGTTAACTTGTTTTATTATGATGATCACTTCACAGTATGTTGTACACATGACACTAGTCAAATGTTATATGTCAGTCATTTCTATCTCAATAGAATAATAAATGTGTATATACAAGCCTACAAAAAACTAGCATAACACCCTTATTTTATTTCTAAATGTCTATTTTTTTCTTGTGAAAAGTGTTTTATTTTTCACAGAACTTTCTTTAACAGAATTTAAATTTCACAGTAATTTTCAATTTTCACAGTATTTTCACAGAAATGACAAGATTATTTTTTAATCAACTGTAGTTGGCACACAATGTTACATTAGTTTCAGGTGTACAAAGCAGTGATTAACAGCTCTCCATTTTTCTCTGCTCACCACGAGTGGAGTCGTGACCTGTCACCATATAATGTATTACAATACTGTTGACTATTTTTTTATGCTAGACCTTTCATCCCATGACTTATTCATTCTATACGTGGAAGACTGGACCTCCAACTCCCCATCATTTTCTCTTCCATTTGACAATCAGCAATTTGTTCTCTGTATATATGGATCTGTTTATGCCCCCTTTTTAACACCCTCATTTTAGAAGTGATAAAACAGAAACTAAGAAACACAAGAAAAATTATGCATGATCACATGGTAGGTTTGTGAAAAAACAGATAATACGTAATACCCCCAAAATCCTAGGTCTGAGACTGTGCTTCTCTATTATTTTTTAAGGAATAAACCATACCCAAATGCCCTATTGACTAGTTTTTCTTAAACACTATTTTTTTTTCATTCTTGCAGGAGTTCAGGAGAGTTCAGCATTGCCTAACAGAACCAATACAAAAGATTCTTAACTTTTAGGATCTGCAGAATCTGGTCTTTAACTGTCTTTGGAGTGGATGGCTTTTATTTAATGATAGTGAAATAGTAACCTAAAGGATGTTTCCTCTAAAGTATTATTAACCCTTTAAGTTCTTCCAAGATATCTGCAATTTAAAATATGATCTACTATTCCAAATGAGGCTGGAAGAAAAGTTTCAGTTAGTATGACTGTATTTTTTAAGAGAAAAGAGTTCTTTGGAGATAGAAATATCTCTCACCTTGCAGAAGAGATGAAATAGGTCGTCTTCCTTCATACCCCCAAAAGTCATTGATCCAGAAGCCTAAGAACCACAGGCACAACATTTTTTTTAAATTTTTTAAATTAAATTAATTTATTTTCAGAAAAACAGTATTCATTATTTTTTAACCACACCCAGTGCTCCATGCAATCTGTGCCCTCTATAATACCCACCACCTGGTACCCCAACCTCCCACCCTCTGCCACTTCAAACCCCTCAGATTGTTTTTCAGATTCCATAGTCTCTCATGGTTCACCTCCCCTTCCAATTTCCTCCAACTCTTTGAAAAAACAGGAAAAAATATACAGTGGAAAAAAGTCTCTTCAATAAATGGTGCTGAAAAAAGAAGAATGAAGAAGAAGAAGAATGAAGAAGAATGAAACTCGACCATTCTCTTACACCGTACACAAATATAAAATCAGAATGGATAAAAGACCTCAACGTGAGACAGTAATCCATCAGAATCCTAGAGGAGAACATAGGCAGTGATCTCTGCGATATCAGCCACAGCAACTTCTTTCAAGATATGTCTTCAAAGGCAAAGGAAACAAAAGTGAAAATAAAGTTTTGGGATTTCATCAAAAACAACATTTTTTTTAAATCACAGCTGACTCTAGACATGCTGAGATAATTCCAGGCTTCATAAGGTCTTCTCAAATCCAACTCTACTTAGATTATGCTATGCACATAAGGAGATATTTTTGTTCCAATCAACTGTGTCAATAGGAAACTGCTGGAGTCTCATCTACCATTTCCCAGGAAGGGAGCTATGGTATGGATAACTGAACAATCAGCATTGCAGACCTCTGCACAGGATACTTCTATGTTATGTCTGCTTATGGCAGTTCACTTTCATGGATCGGTATTCAGGAAACCTAAATATCTGGGTTCAATTCAGAAGACAAAGTCTTCAGGACTTCCTTTCCAAAATAAACTATGGTAGTTTAGGAAGCTAAGTAATTTAGATAATCTTAGGGAAAAGAAACAACTAAGAATAACAGTGATGAATTTAATTTTTCTTTATTTGATACAGTACAAATAATGTATAAACTTTTGATAAAAATCCAAATATTTGCTGGTAATTTCACAGTGCAGGATTGAAGTAAGCAAAAATAATTTGTAAAGTGCCTCCTGGAAGAATGGGAGCTAAAATGTTATTTTTTATTATAGCTAAAATTATTCCTATTAACTTAAGCAACAACAATAATAATATTGAAGGAAAGCTTTTACAACTTTGTGACCAAAGATTATAAGTTGGACATTAAAAATACATGACTCATAGGAACGTGGGATAAGAATGATGCCTTTCTAGCCCAAGTGATGCTCAACTTCAAAGCTAAGAGATACTTTATGTTTTGTATGGGAAGATGAAAGGGCTGTGCAGGAGCTTTGTTACCACCTCAGGGAACGGGTTCTCAAAGGTAATGGAGAAATAAGTCTGAAGAATTCCCTGTGAAAAAACTATTATTGTTTCTGGATTAAATACAGTGAATGGACTTTGTGCAGAGAGTGGAGAAATCAGAAAGTCACTCTAGCATGTGTTGTGCCTGAGTTTTCGTGTCTGAGAGACCACCAAGGAGACAAGCACTGATGCAATCACCTGAGGGTTTTTTTGAGAAGCTTAAGCTTGGGCCCAAATACCCGGCACAGCGGAGTAGAGACTTGGACCCCAAGCTTAGTTAAGGCAGGGGTATGTGTGAATTCCTGTTACTAAAGCAGGATGGGATTTCTGGAACAAAAGAAAGGTGGGGGTGTATGGAACCAAAGCAGGGTGGGCTTTCTGTAACTAAAACATGGTGGGGGGTTCCTAAAGCAGGCTGGGGGAAGTTCAGCCCTTGGGCACAGGGGTCTGAGATGGCTGCCAGAGCTAAGATGGCCGTACTTATGCTAAGGCTAAATCTGAGGTGGGATGTCCTGGATTTTCTCAACCTCCACACAGGGAGGCCTGTCTCCTTGAGAGTTAGATTTCTCTGATTATTTTCTAAAGATTTTATTTAATAATTGACAGAGACAGTGAGAGAACATAAGCAAGGGGAGCAACAGAAGGAGAGGGAGAAGCAGGCTCCCTGCTGAGCACAGAGCCCCAGGCGGAGCTTGATCCCAGGACCTGGTACCATGACCTGAGGAGATACTAAACCTTCTGAGTCAACCAGTTGCCCCCATATCTCTAATTCTTATGTTATGCCTTCTTCAGGAATATTAAGAGAAACTTAGAGGACTTTATCAAATGCTAAGTGTGTATAAATGCTGTTATTTTCAAAAGAATAGGTGGTTGGTAGAAATTATTTAGCAATGTAGGAAGAACATCAAGTTTGATGGGATTAAGTGAAGGGATTGCCTAGGTGTGAGCTCCATCTCTGCCAGATTCTGTCCAGAGTGACTTTGACAAAATCAACTTCTTCCTCCTCTCCTCTTAGGTTTATCTCACTTGTTGAAAAAAAAAAAAAAGCCCATGCTACATTTTACATAGTTTGCTGTAAGAACCAAATGAAGCACTACAGGTGAATCATAAATGGTGAGGAGTTAACCTAAATCACTTACTGAATTTTCAAAATATTTATTTTATTGTGAAATGTTCCAGTATTTGAAATGGTAGGAACTAGAAGGGATATATGCATCTAATAACTTTTTGTTTAAAATGCTGCTAGTACCCTCAATTTCCTTGTTATAATGGCCACACCTACTTTTCTTTGGTACTAATTCAACACTGGTAACTTCCATTCTAAGCGTAGTGGTTTAGGATACTAATTCTGAATCCAAATTCATGAGTTTGACTCCCATTTCTGTCACTTGTTAGTGAGCTACGTTAATTCTTCTTACTTTTTACTGCCTTGTTTCTTCCTCATAATGGGGATTATAATAATCATCACTTGCCCAATGAAGTTATTGGGTGTATTAAATGACATAATACTTGTCACACACATAGTGAGGAACCAAACATGATGGCTATTTTTCTTATTTTCACACCATCTCACCAAGGCTAATAAAGCAAAAGTACTTATCCCAACTAGAGGCTACTTAATCCCCCCACCTGTGTCCCCCAGCCCATACATTTCTCTTCTTCAAAGACCCTGATTCTTGCTATACTTCTCCCTTTTCTCTTTCCTGAGAACTTTTGATTTTCAATGTTTATTGTATGATATCCTTAAACTTCATAAATCTCAATTTTTCACCAGTAAACAGCTCTTTGGTTAGACCATGAGAACTGATGTTCCAAATGATCTTTCCCTATTCTCTCTATTCTTGCCTTTCATGCTTCAAATAATCCTAAATAAACTACCTTTGGGGGGAAAAGGTAACGCTTTGAAAATTCCTATGTCTAGTATAAGTTCATTTCCAACTTCTTGATTCTATAACTTCTCTCCATCCAACCGCCAACCATAACTTCTTTCTTAACCTTCTTTTATTTTTCTCTGTTTCATTGAAGAAGACTCATTCATTTTCTTGGCTTCAGTGATAATCTCTATGAGGACACTCAAAAAATTCTATCATAGGAACTGATCTCTCTCTGGTACAACTTTTCATTGAATGGTTTATCACCAAAAAAAAGATATTTACTCTAAACACAAAGTTTCCACTCAGAATTAGCCTTTTTTTTCTAATTTACCTGTCTCTATTAATGGTGTTTCCATTGTCCCAGCCCCTCAGATCTGAAGCTATAAAGATGTGTTTGACTAATTCCTCTTATTAATTCACTATATTCTCTAAATATAGAAAACTCCATAGTTTTTTTTCAATTTATTTATTTTCAATTTATTTATTATTATTGTGCCCTCTATAATACCCACCACCTGGTACCCCAACCTCCCACCCCCCCGCCACTTCAAACCCCTCAGATTGTTTTTCAGAGTCCATAGTCTCTCATGGTTCATCTCCCCTTCCAATTTACCCAAAAGCACATACCCTCCCCAATGTCCATAACCCTACCCCCCTTCTCCCAACCCCCCTCCCCCCAGCAACCCACAGTTTGTTTTGTGAGATTAAGAGTCACTTATGGTTTGTCTCCCTCCCTATCCCATCTTGTTTCATGGATTCTTCTCCTACCCACTTAAGCCCCCATGTTGCATCACCACTTCCTCATATCAGGGAGATCATATGATATTTGTCTTTCTCCGCTTGACTTATTTCGCTAAGCATGATACGCTCTAGTTCCATCCATGTTGTCGCAAATGGCAAGATTTCGTTTCTTTTGATGGCTGCATGGTATTCCATTGTGTATATATACCACATCTTCTTGATCCATTCATCTGTTGATGGACATCTAGGTTCTTTCCATAGTTTGGCTATTGTGGATATTGCTGCTATAAACATTCGGGTGCACGTGCCCCTTTGGATCACTACATTTGTATCTTTAGGGTAAATTCCCAGTAGTGCAATTGCTGGGTCATAGGGCAGTTCTATTTTCAACATTTTGAGGAACCTCCATGCTGTTTTCCAGAGCGGTTGCACCAGCTTGCATTCCCACCCACAGTGTAGGAGGGTTCCCCTTTCTCCGCATCCTCGCCAGCATCTGTCATTTCCTGACTTGTTGATTTTAGCCATTCTGACTGGTGTGAGGTGATATCTCATTGTGGTTTTGATTTGTATTTCCCTGATGCCGAGTGATATGGAGCACTTTTTCATGTGTCTGTTGGCCATCTGGATGTCTTCTTGGCAGAAACGTCTGTTCATGTCCTCTGCCCATTTCTTGATTGGATTATTTGTTCTTTGGGTATTGAGTTTGTTAAGTTCTTTATAGATTTTGGACACTAGTCTTTTATCTGATATCATTTACAAATATCTTCTCCCATTCTGTCAGCTGTCTTTTGATTTTGTTAACTGTTTCCTTTGCTGTGCAAAAGCTTTTGATCTTGATGAAATCCCAGCAGTTCATTTTTGCCTTTGATTCCCTTGCTTTTGGCGATGTTCCTAGGAAGATGTTGCTGCGGCTGAGGTCGAAGAGGTTGGTGCCTGTGTTCTCCTCAAGGATTTTGATGGATTCCTTTCTCACATTGAGGTCCTTAATCCATTTTGAGTTTATTTTTGTGTGTGGTGTAAGGAAATGGTCCAATTTCATTTTTCTGCACGTGGCTGTCCAATTTTCCCAACACCATTTATTGAAGAGGCTGTCATTTTTCCATTGGACATTCTTTCCTGCTTTGTCGAAGATTAGTTGACCATAGAGTTGAGGGTCTATTTCTGGGCTCTCTATTCTGTTCCATTGGTCTATGTGTCTGTTTTTGTGCCAGTACCATGCAGTCTTGATGATGACAGCTTTGTAATAAAGCTTGAAGTCCGGAATTGTGATGCCACCAACTTTGGCTTTGTTTTTCAATATCCCTTTGGCTATTCGAGGTCTTTTCTGGTTCCATATAAATTTTAAAATTATTTGTTCCATTTCTTTGAAAAAGATGGATGGTACTTTGATAGGAATTGCATTAAATGTGTAGATTGCTTTAGGCAGCATAGACATTTTCACAATATTTATTCTTCCAATCCAGGAGCATGGAACATTTTTCCATTTCTTTGTGTCTTCCTCAATTCCTTTCATGAGTACTTTGTAGTTTTCTGAGTATAGATTCTGTGCCTCTTTGGTTAGGTTTATTCCTAGGTATCTTATGGTTTGGGGTGCAATTGTAAATGGGATTGACTCCTTAATTTCTCTTTCTACTGTCTTGTTGTTGGTGTAGAGAAATGCAACTGATTTCTGTGCATTGATCTTATATCCTGACACTTTACTGAATTCCTCTACAAGTTCTAGCAGTTTTGGAGTGGAGTCTTTTGGGTTTTCCACATAGAGTATCATATCATCTGCGAAGAGTGATAATTTGACTTCTTCTTTGCCGATTTGGATGCCTTTAATTTCCTTTTGTTGTCTGATTGCTGAGGCTAGGACTTCTAGTACTATGTTGAATAGCAGTGGTGATAATGGACATCCCTGCCGTGTTCCTGACCTTAGTGGAAAAGCTTTCAGTTTTTCTCCATTGAGAATGATATTTGCAGTGGGTTTTTCATAGATGGCTTTGATGATATTGAGGTATGTGCCCTCTATCCCTACACTTTGAAGGGTTTTGATCAGGAAGGGATGCTGTACTTTGTCAAATGCTTTTTCAGCATCTATTGAGAGTATCATATGGTTCTTGTTCTTTCTTTTATTGATGTGTTGTATCACATTGACTGATTTGTGGATGTTGAACCAACGTTGCAGCCCTGGGATAAATCCCACTTGGTCGTGGTGAATAATCCTTTTAATGTACTGTTGAATCCTATTGGCTAGTATTTTGGTGAGAATTTTTGCATCTGTGTTCATCAAGGATATTGGTCTATAGCTCTCTTTTTTGATGGGATCCGTGTCTGGTTTTGGGATCAAGGTGATGCTGGCCTCATAAAATGAGTTTGGGAGTTTTCCTTCCATTTCTATTTTTTGGAACAGTTTCAGGAGAATAGGAATTAGTTCTTCTTTAATTGTTTGGTAGAATTCCCCCGGGAAGCCATCTGGCCCTGGGCTTTTGTTTGTTTGGAGATTTTTAATGACTGTTTCAATCTCCTTACTGGTTATGGGTCTGTTCAGGCTTTCTATTTCTTCCTGGTTCAATTTTGGTAATTTATATGTTCCTAGGAATGCATCCATTTCTTCCAGATTGTCAAATTTGTTGGCGTAGAGTTGCTCATAGTATGTTCTTATAATAGTTTGTATTTCTTTGGTGTTAGTTGTGATCTCTCCTCTTTCATTCATGATTTTATTTATTTGGGTCCTTTCTCTTTTCTTTTTGATAAGTCTAGCCAAGGGTTTATCCATTTTATTAATTCTTTCAAAGAACCAGCTCCTAGTTTGGTTGATTTGTTCTATTGTTTTTTTGGTTTCTATTTCATTGATTTCTGCTCTGATCTTTATGATTTCTCTTCTCCTGCTGGGCTTAGGGTTTCTTTCTTGTTCTTTCTCCAGCTCCTTTAGGTGTAGGGTTAGGTTGTGTACCTGAGACCTTTCTTGTTTTTTGAGAAAAGCTTGTACCGCTATATATTTTCCTCTCAGGACTGCCTTTGTTGTGTCCCACAGATTTTGAACCGTTGTATTTTCATTATCATTTGTTTCCATGATTTTTTCAATTCTTCTTTAATTTCCCGGTTGACCCATTCATTCTTTAGAAGGATGCTGTTTAGTCTCCATGTATTTGGGTTCTTTCCAAACTTCCTCTTGTGGTTGAGTTCTAGCTTCAGAGCATTGTGGTCTGAAAATATGCAGGGAATGATCCCAATCTTTTGATACCGGTTGAGTCTTGATTTAGGACCGAGGATGTGATCTATTCTGGAGAATGTTCCATGTGCACTAGAGAAGAATGTGTATTCTGTTGCTTTGGGATGAAATGTTCTGAATATATCTGTGATGTCCATCTCATCCAGTGTATCATTTAAGGCCTTTATTTCCCTGTTGATCTTTTGCTTGGATGATCTGTCCATTTCAGTGAGGGGAGTGTTAAAGTCCCCTACTATTATTGTATTATTGTTGATGTGTTTCTTTGATTTTGTTATTAATTGGTTTATATAGTTTGCTGCGCCCACGTTGGGAGCATAGATATTTAAAATTGTTAGATCTTCTTGTTGGACAGACCCTTTGAGTATGATATAGTGTCCTTCCTCATCTCTTATTATAGTCTTTGGCTTAAAATCTAATTGATCTGATATAAGGATTGCCACTCCTGTTTTTTTCTGATGTCCATTAGCATGGTAAATTCTTTTCCACCCCCTCACTTTAAGTCTGGAGGTGTCTTCGGGTTTAAAATGAGTTTCTTGGAGGCAACATATAGATGGGTTTTGTTTTTTTATCCATTCTGATACCCTGTGTCTTTTGATTGGGGCATTTAGCCCATTAACATTCAGGGTAACTATTGAGAGATATGATTTTAGTGCCATTGTATTGCCTGTAAGGTGACTGTTACTGTATATTGTCTCTGTTCCTTTCTGATCTACCATTTGTAGGCTCTCTCTTAGAGGACCCCTTTCAGTATTTCCTGTAGAGCTGGTTTGGTGTTTGCAAATTCTTTCAGTTTTTGTTTGTCCTGGAAGCTTTTAATCTCTCCTTCTATTTTCAATGATAGCCTAGCTGGATATAGTATTCTTGGCTGCATGTTTTTCTCGTTTAGTGCTCTGAAAATATCATGCCAGCTCTTTCTGGCCTGCCAGGTCTCTGTGGATAAGTCAGCTGCCAATCGAATACTTTTACCATTGTATGTTACAGACTTCTTTTCCCGGGCTGCTTTCAGGATTTTCTCTTTGTCACTAAGGCTTGTAAATTTTACTATTAGGTGACGGGGTGTGGGCCTATTCTTATTGATTATGAGGGGCGTTCTCTGAACCTCCTGAATTTTGATGCTCGTTCCCTTTGCCATATTGGGGAAATTCTCCCCAATAATTCTCTCCAGTATAACTTCTGCTCCCCTCTCTCTTACTTCTTCTTCTGGAATCCCAATTATTCTAATGTTGTTTCGTTTTATGGTGTCACTTATCTCTCGAATTCTCTCCTCATGGTCCAGTAGCTGTTTGTCCCTCTTTTGCTCAGCTTCTTTATTCTCTGTCATTTGGTCTTCTATATCGCTAATTCTTTCTTCTGCCTCATTTATCCTAGCAGTGAGAGCCTCCATTTTTTATTGAACTTCATTAATAGCTTTTTTGATTTCAACTTGGTTAGATTTTAGTTCTTTTATTTCTCCAGAAAGGGCTTTTATATCTCTGGAGAGGGTTTCTCTAATATCATCCATGCCTTTTTCAAGCCCGGCTATAACCTTGAGAATTGTCATTTTGAACTCTAGATCTGACATATTACCAATGTCTGTATTGATTAGGTCCCTAGCCTTCGGTACTGCCTCTTGTTCTTTTTTTTTTGTTGTGAATTTTTCCGCCTTGTCATTTTGTCCAGCTAAGAGTATATGAAAGAGCAAGTAAAATACTAAAAGGGTGGCAACAACCCCAGGAAAATATGCTTTAACCAAATCAGAAGAGATCCCAAATCGTGAGGGGGGATTTCTCCCCTCTCACGATTGAGTGAGGGATCTCCTCTGATTGGGATCTCCTTTGATTGGGATCTCCCAATCTCTTCTGATTGGTATCTCTTCTGATTTGGGGATAAAAAGAGGTTCAAAAAGAAAGAAAGAAAAAAAAAGAAAAAAATAATTAAAAAAAGAGATTGAATTAAAAATTCTATCAAGAATTTAAAAAAGAATAAAGAAAAAAAAAAGATTGAAGAGATTAAGATCTCTTCTGATTTGGGGATAAAAAGAGGTTCAAAAATAAAGAAAGAAAAATAAGAAAAATAAAGAATTAAAAAAAGAAAATGAATAAAGAAAAGTATAAAAAAGAATATATATATATATATATATATATATATATATATATTAGATAATCTAGTTAAAAAACGTTAAAAAAGAAAAGGGTAAAAGTTATAAAAAATTTTAGCAGAAGCAGAGAAAAAAAATGAAAAAGAAAAAAAATTAAATTAACTGCAAGACTAAAAAATCACAGGCAGAAGGCCATGAGTTCCGTGGTTTGTCTTCTCCTCCTCTGGAATTCTGCTGCTCTCTCCTTGGTATTGAAACTGCACTCCTTGATAGGTGAACTTGGTCTTGCCTGGATTTCTTGTTGATCTTCTGGGGGAGGGTCCTGGTGTAGTGATTCTCAAGTGTCTTTGCCCCAGGCGGAATTACACCGCCCTTACCAGGGGCCGGGCTGAGTGATATGCTCGGCTTTGCTTTCAGGAGCTTTTGTTCCCTGAGCGCTTTCCGTAGAGTTCTGGAGGATGGGAATACAAATGGCGGCCTCCTGGTCTCCGGCCCGGAGGAGCCGAGAGCCCGGGGCCCCGCTCCCCAGTGCACCCTCAGCGAACAGCTCCTAGTAACTCGCGTCTGCCTAACCTCCGGCCGTGCTCCGAGCTCACCGAGCTTGCGACCGGTTCAAGGCAACTCCGAGCTGCGAGCTTACTGTCGGCTCTGTCTCTGCAGCCGGCTTTCCCGTTCCAATATCTGCAAGCTCTGCGACACTCAGACACCCCCAATCCTTCTGTGACCCTGTGGGACCTGAGGTCACGCCGACCCCGTGTGGGCTTCGCCCTGGTTTAGCCTCCGGAGCTATGTCCCTCAGCGGAACAGACTTTTAAAAGTCCTGATTTTGTGCTCCGTTGCTCCGCCGCTTGCCGGGAGCCGGCCCCTCCCCCCGGGGTCTATCTTCCCGTCGCTTTGGATTCACTTCTCCGCCAGTCTTACCTTTCAGAAAGTGGTTGTTTTTCTGTTTCTAGAATTGCTGTTCTTCTTTTCTTCGATCTGCCGATGGATTTGCAGGTGTTTGCAATCTTTAGATGAGCTCTCTAGCTGATCTCCTGCTAGCTGAAGTAGTCTCAGCCTGCTACTTCTCCGCCATCTTGACTCTGGAATCCCTCTTTTTGTGGGACACCTGAGGTAACAATACTGAAATGACTCCTCCCATCCCACATATTGACCCAAAACAATTGGGATCAGTCTAAATTCCCAGAGAGAAAGACTTGTCCATGGCCCATGAGGCCTCCCCGAAATTCCACGGCCATCATTGACACAAAATCCAGAGACAAAAGCCTGAATAAGCGCCTCACACTCACTCTTTCTTCATATCCAGAAGAGTTCTCCTCATGGTCTGTAGATCGGGCCTGCCATACCTACGTCCCCAAACCTAAGCTGTTTGTGTTTTCAGACTTCTGTCCCCACAGTCCTGGCCCACACACCCTCCAGGCTGGGGCCCCTGGACCCACATATCAGGTCTGTGCCTACCCACTCCACGGGAATTCTGCCATTCCATTGTCCACAATCATACAAATTAGGAGAAACCTCCAAAGTCCCCGAGGCCATCCCAATAGTATAGGCCACCCGGGACAGACAGGGGCCGTCTGACTCCAGCTGAGCATCTACCTCTACTCATACCATTGAAGAATGTCCCAAGAGAAGAAGATTGAAGCAGACAGGACCCTAGGCCCTAATAGGATCCATTGCTTTCGTTTCCAGGTATCTCTCCTCAGAGGCCTGGTTGCCAATATCAGCATATTTGGTATCCATGAGGCTTGGTTGCTTGAGTGCCTTGAGGGCTCAAACATGCATTGGGACCCTCAGCGTGTCACCTATGCTCAAGTAAGGCCTTTCAGTGGCTGGACCAAGAGATGGCATATTGGAATTTCCTTCCTCCTAGGCCCCAATCTTCAACCAGAAGTCGGGTTGTCTAGTCGCCCCTAACCAGGGCTCTGCTCTGGAATTCCTCTTTTTGTGGGACACCTGAGGTAACAAAACATAAATGACTCATCCCATCCCACCGATTGACCCAAAAGTCTTGGGAATAGGCCAAATCCACAGAGAGGGAGACTCGTCCATGGCCCATGAGTCCTCCCCGACATTCCACGGCCATCGTTGACACAAAATCCAGAAACAAAAGCCTGAGCAAGCACCTCACACGTGCCATTTGTTCATATCCCAAAGAGTTCTCCTCACGGTTTGTAGATGGGGCATGCCATACCTATATCCCCAAACCTAAGCCGGGTTTGTGTTTTCAGACTTCTGTCCCCAAAGCCCTGACACACACCCTCCACACTTGGGCCCTTGGAGCCATACCTCAAAACTGTGCCTTCCCTTTCCAAAGGAATTCTTCCCATTCCATTGGCCATAACCTTGCAAATTAAGAGAAACTTCCAAAGTCACCAAGGCGATCCCAGTAGTATAGGCCGCCCAGGACAAACAGGGGCGATCTAACAACAGCTGAGCATCTACCTACACTCAGACCTGTAGACAGATGTCCACAGAGAAGAAGATTGAACCAGATAGGCCTATAGGGACATCCCACTACTGTGAGGCTCCCTGGACAAACAGGGGCATTCTGACACAAGCTGAGCAACTACCTCCATGCAGGCATGCAGACAGATGTCCAAAGGACAGAAGATTGAACTGGACAGGCCCCTAGGGCCAAATATGAACTCTTGCTTTGGTTTCCAGGTGTCACTCCTAAGGGGCCTGGGTTCGAAGACTAGCATATAGAGCTTTCCTGAGGCACCGAACAGAACACCTCTCAACTCAACATGGGAGGCTTCCTTGTTGGAGCTGTGTCAAACCCTTTGGGTTGGAGAATCCTGCAGAGTCTCTGACCACCGCCACATTCCAAGGGCTCCATGGCCATCAACACACATTATGACCCATCCTCAGGAGAGTCCATTTCAACTCAACTCTTTGGGTAGCTCACCCAAGAATCCACAGATTGAGCCTGTCTTGTCCCGACCAAGCAGTGGGAATGTGAGGTGGCGTTTCCAGGCATCCATGCTTAGACCCCTGCTCTCGAGTTTTTCCGTATGGGGCATCCTGGAACCATCCAATAGTACTTGACTGTCCTGCAGAAGGAAACCTCGAGGTTTGGAGTAGCTCACAATTCCCATCATAGGGAAACCACCCTGGCCTCATGAAGCTCCCACACCCTTCAGGAAGGGGCCATCATTGGCACAAACTCTAGCCTGAGGCAATGTCACATACTCTTCCTGACCTCAGATGAAGGAGATCTCGATTCAACCTCTGCAGAGCGGGCCTGCCGTGCCCTAAGCCCAAACCTAACGCTAGCTTGTGTTTTCAGACTTCCTTCCTCACACTCCTGGAAAACAAGCCCTTCAGACTGGGAATTCTGGAACCACAATGCAGCCCTCTGTCTGTCCACCAGAAGAAAAACGTTGCCCTATGGGGCTCTCCAGAAACCCCAAATGAGGATCAACCTGCTCGGGCCTCAACTGCATCCCAATTGGATAGGCTGCCCTGGGCACTAATGCTCTGTCTGACACAGCCTGAGGCCAAACGTCCAGACAGACAAGGAGACAGCTGGCCGCACACCCAGCACATTGGTCACACCATGGCCTTAGGCCATCATCTCTTCCCTACCTGGGTTTGCAGACATCTGAACCTAGACATTATATCAAATCCCGACACACGTGGGTACCTGAAGCACAAATCAAACTCCTCCTTCCCCATGGCTGTAAAGCTTGCTGTTGGCATGGAGTCACACCTTCAGGGTAGGAGAAACCTTCATGGCCCCTGAGCCCATGCCCAAACTTGAGTGCTGCCGTGGACACAAACTCACATTGTGACCCTCAGTGTGAGGCCCATGTCTAACCAAAGCCTCTCAGGGCCTGGACCAAGAGCCCCCATATTGGGCTTGCCAAGACCCTATGCTCCCAATCCTTACCGGAGTTCAAGTTTTCCAGTCTCCCGTACCTGGGGCTTTGCTCTGGAATCCCCCTCTTCGAGAGACACTGAGCCAGACAACAGGACTCCACTCTACCCACAAAATGATCCGAAACTCTTGGGAGCTGGGCAAAATCCCCAGAGAGGGAGACTCGTTTATAGTCCCTGAGGCCACCCCTACAATCCACGGCTATCCTGGACACAACATCCAGAGACAAAAGCCTGAGGGAACGCCTCCCACCTGCCCTTCTTTCATAAGCCGCGGAGCTCCACTCAGTCTGTAGATCCGGTCTGCCATACACTTGGAGCCACACCTAAGCCGAATTTGTGCTTTCAGACTTCTGTGCCCACAGCCTGGACCCACTCAACCTCCAGGCTAGGGCCTCTGGAGCCACACCAAAAGACTGTGCCTGTCCTTTCCAAGAAAATTGTGCCTAATCCATTGACCACAACTCTATAGGTTAGGAAAAACCTCCAAGGCCCCTGAGTCCATCCTGATAGTGTAGTCTTCCCTGGACTAAAAGGGGCACTCTGACACCAACTGAGCAACTATCTCCACTTAGACACTCAGACAGTGTCCCCAGAGACAGAAAATTGAAACGGACAGGCCCCTAGGCCCTAACCTGAATCCTAACTTTGGTTTCCAGGTGTCCCTCCTCAGATGACTGGTTTCGAAGACCAGAATGTGGGGCTTTTCTGAGGCACCAAACCAAACCTCGTCTCCACATGGGGAGCTTTCTTATTGGAGCTGTATCAAACCCTTCAGGTAGGAGACTTCCGCAGGGCCCCAGCACATTCCAAGTTCTCCATGGACACAAACCCACATTATGACGCATCCTCAGGAGAGTCTGTTTCAACTCAGCCCCCTGGGTAGCTTGCTCCAGAGCCAGCAGATGAAACATGTCTTGTCGCTAATGGCCAGTGGGAATGCGAGGCATGCTGTACAGGGATCCATCCTTCGAAACCTGCTCTCCAGTCCTACCGTATGGGACGTCCTGCAGCCATGCAACAGGACTCGACTGTTCTGCCGAAGGAAACCTTGTGGTTTGGAACCACTCACAACTCAGCGTGGGAAAACCTCCTTGGTCTCATGAGGTCCCCGCTTCATGAAGGGACCATCATGGACACAATCCCAACCTCAGCCAACGTCTAATCCTCACCCTAACTTCAGATGTCGGATATTTTGACTCTGCCTCTGCAGAGTGAGCCTGCCGTGCCCTTGGTCCAAACCTCACCCTAGCTTGTGTTTTTAGAATTCCGTCCTCACACTCCTTGCCCACAAGCCCTCCCGATTGTGAATTCTGGGGCCAAAACGAAGCATTCTGCCTGCCTCCCAGAAGAAAAACATTATCTATCATGTTGCCCAGAAACCCCAAATGAAAATCAACCTGCTCAGCCCTCTGCAACACCCCAAATGCATAGGCTACCCTAAGCACTAATGCTCTGTCTGACATAGCCTGAGCCCAGACCTCCTGACAGACACCAAGACAGGTGGCTGTACACCCAGCACATCAGACCCGCCATGGTATTAGGCCATTCATCCCTTCCCATTGACCTGTGCATCTTCCTGGAGGTATGTTCTGAGGCTGTGTCAGACTGTGCATTTTTTCTGAAGTGGCCTATAAAATTGGGGTGGGCTCAGGGGTCTTGCAGGTTTCTCTTAATCTGGTGGGTTTGGGAAACTGAGGTGGGCTGAGATTCCTTGGGAGAGCAGGACCAGTGATTTTGTGTGGTCCTGGAGGCCCAATCCTGGAGGGCATATGGGTCAGGACTTTGGGTCCTAAGTCTTCAGACAAATAATCGGGTAAGAGTAAAGGGCGAGGTGATCGCAGACCTGATCTGCAGACCCTGAGAGAAGCTCCTCGTTATTTGAAATTCGGAAAGCTGGGAGACAGGAGCATAGGATTTTCAGTCTGGATTGTTTGTCTAAGATAGCCACGAAATGGAGGGGTGGCCTCATGGATCCCTGTGAGAGTCTACCTCTTTGGAAATTCTGTCTGGCACCCAAGAGTTTGGTGTCTTTCTGGGGGATGGGGGGAGCGTGGATTTCTCTTTCAGGGGTCCCGTCCAAGCAGGCATTCCAGAGATGGGTGCTGGGTCCGGGAGCCTGGATCACCCCAACAAGGCTTAGGATTTGGGCCTAGAATCATGACAGGCCTGCTCTATGTTCTCCTGGTACAGCTCCAGAGGGGGCTTGTTGGAAATGGTTCTCAGGCTGAGGGACAATGTCTGTTTGTGCCCAGATGCCCATCCTGTGTGGGCATGGTCTCACGGGCCATGCTCATGGCTCCCACTTGAGGGTTGGACAGCCATCTCAACATTCAGTTTTCTGGCCATGGGGAAGGAGGTGTACTTTTTTTGTGCTTCAGGGTCCCCCATGGGCAGGAATTTGAGCTAAGTTCTGGGACAGGTACCTAAATACCTAGGATGCATCAAGATGAGGTCCTCGGGCCAAGGCAGGATCCACCTGCAGTAAATGGGGCCCGCTGTCTGGGTGGCTGACCAGAGGTCGGGCTCGAGCTCTGTCAGACAGAGAATTCGTGCAGAGGGCAGCCTATGATATTGGGGTGCTGTTGAGAGCTGTGCTCCTGGGTCCTCATGTGGGGTTTAGGCACAGACCCTTAGGGAATTTCTTCTCTCTGGTGAGCGGGCAGATGGCTGCATTATGGCTCGAGAATACACAAGATGGAGGCTTGCAGGGGAGGAGTGTGAAGACAGAAGTCTGAAAACCCAAGCTACGGTTAAGCTCAGTGCCGATCACATGTCCGTTCCAATGTACAGCAGTTGTTTTGAGATCTTCAGCACCTGGGCGAGGGTCAGATGTCTGCTCATGCTAGAGTTTGTATCCGTGATGGCCAACGAATGGTGGGGTGGCCTCAAGAATTCTTGGAGGTTTTTCCATGCTGGAGCTTGTGAGCTGCTCCAAACATCAAGGTGTCCTACTGCAGGACAGGAGAAGTCCGCCTACAGGGCTCCAGGGTCCCCCATATGGAAGAATCAATAGCAGAGCTCTCTGAATGGAGGCCTGGGAAGCCCATCTCGCATTACCATTGCAGCTGAGGAACAGGGCAGGCTTGATCCAATAACACTGATTCCAAGTTCCAAGTGATCTGTGTTGAAAGAAATTCTCAGTCTAACGGGTCCCAATGCTGCTTGGTGTCCAGGGAGACCTTAGAATGTGGTGGCAGCTCTCGGGCCATGCAGGATGCTCTATCCTGAGGATTAGACCCAGTACCCAGGAGCCAGGTTTCCTTCTTGGGACAGGAGGTGTTCTCTTGAACGGCTCATGGACCACAGGTTGGACAATATGTTGAATTTCCAGAACAGGCCTCTGGGGAGAGAGGACACAAAACCTAAGCTGGGTTCTGATGAGGTTGTAGGGACATGGCAGGTTCAATCTTTGGACTCAGTGCCATTACCCTGCGTGTCATCCTGGAAGTAAGTTCTGAGGCTGTGTCAGGCTGTGCATTTTTTGCAGAGTGCCCTATGAAATTGGGGTGGACTCAGTGGCCTTGCAGATTTCTCTTAATCTGGACGTTTTTGGAAACTGAGTTTGGCAGAGTTTACTTGGGAGAGCAGGCCCAGGGATGTTGTGTGGTTCTCGAGGCCCCATCCTGGAGAGCATGTGGGTCAGGACTTTGGGACCAAAGACTTCAGCTACAAACTCGGGTAAGAGTTAGGAGCAAGGTGATGGCAGTCACAATCTACAGACCCTAAGGGAAGCTCCTCGGGATTTGAAATTCAGGTGGCTGGGAGGGAGGAGCACAGGCTTTTCTGTCTGGATTGTGTGTCTAGGATGGCCACAAAATGGAGGTGGCCTCATGGGTCCATGGGATATTCTTCCACTCTGGGGATTCTGCTTGGCAACCAAGAGTTTGATGTCTTTCTGGGGAAGAGGAAAACGATGTTTCCCATCTCAGGAGTCCTGACCAAACAGGAGTTCCAGGGATGGGTTCTGGGTCCAGGCACCTGGAAAACCCAAACAAGACTTCGGTTTTGGGCCTAGGGGCATGACAGGCCCACTCTGTGGGATCCTGGTCTAGCTCCCAAGGGGGCTCTTTGGAAAGGGGTCTCATTCTGAGGGTCACAAGGCCTGTTTGTGCCCAGCTGCCCATCTTGTGTGGGCGTGGTCTCATGGGCCATACACTTGGCTCCCACTCTGAGGGTTCGACAGCCATCTCAACATTCAGTTTTCTTGCCATGAGGAAGGAGGATTACTCTTTTGTGCTTCAGGGTCCCCTATGGGCAGGAATTTGAGCTAAGTCTGAAACAGGAACCTGAATACCCAGGTTGGTTCAATATGATGGCCTCGGTCCAAGGCTGACCCACCAGCAGGTTATGGGGCCCACTGTCTGGGTGGCTGACAGGAGGTTGGGGATTGGGTTGTGTCAGACAGAGCATTTGTGCAGAGGTCGGCCTATTATATTGGTGTGCCATTGAGGACCATGCAGGAGTAACCTCATGTGGGTTTCTGTGAAGGCCCATAGGGCACTTCCTCTTTCTGGTAGGCAGGCAGAAGGCTGCTTTGTGGCTCCCGAATTCCCAATATGGAGGGCTTGCAGGTGAGGAGTGTAAGGACAGAAGCCTGAAAACAGTAGCTACGGTTAAGCTCAGTGCCGAGCAAATTGCTGTTCCAATGTGTAGCGGTTGTTTAGAGATCTCCAGCACCTAAGTACGGGCAAGGGTCAGATGTCTGCTTACAATGGAGTTTGTATCTATGATGACCAACAAACGAAATATCCAGCACCTGATAAAGGGTGGATGTCAGATGTTTGCTCACACTGGAGTTTGTGTCTATGATGACCGAGAAATGGAGGAATGGCGTCAAGAATCCATGGAGGATTCCCCACGCTAATGCATGTGAGATGCTCCAAACAGCAAGATTGCTTTTTCTACTGGACAGGTGGAGTCTCATTTGTTTGCTCCAGGGTCCCCCCTGTGAAAAGTATGGGTAGCAGAGCTCTTCCGCATGGATGCCTGGAAAGCACAACTCCATTGACCACTGCAGCTGAGGAACATGACAGGTTCTTTAGGGTGTTTCTGGGGCAAAGTACCAAGGCCTTGAGTTGACATGGAATCTCTTGCAGATGGGTCACAAACCTGGTTTGTTACCGGGTAGATCTTAGAATGTGTTGGTGGCTAAGGTGCCATGCAGGATTCTCCTAACCTGAGGGTTTAACACAGGTCGAAGAGCACGGTTTCCTTCTGAGGACAGGATATGTAGTGTTGTGTGGCTCAGAGACCACATGTTGTATCATAAGTTCATATTCCAGAACAGGCCTCTGAAGACAGATGCCTGACAACCTAATCTATGGTTCCAATGAGGTCCCAGGGACATGATAGGTTCAATCTTCAGACTCAGGACATTTGACCTGGGTGTCTGAGTGGATGTAGGTAATCAGGGTGTCTTGTGTCCAGAGTAGCCTCCAATATAGGGGAGGCCTCAGGGGCCTTGCATGTTTCAACCTACTCTGGAGGGTTTGGGTAACTGTGACAGGCACAATTTCCATGGGGATGGCAGGCAAAGTCCTGTGATGTGGCTCCAGAGACCCAATCCTGGAGTGCATGTGAGCCATGGTTTTGGGAGTGAAGTCTGCAAACACAAACTCGGGTAAGGGTTAGTGGTGAGGTTGTCGCAGGGCAATGCATATACGTGGAGGGCTACTTGTCAGGAACAGTAATTTGAGTGACTCGAAGCCAGAAGCACAGGCTTTCATATCTGGATTGTGTGTAGAGGATGGCCTTGGAATGCAGTTGTGGTATCATGGGTCCATGGGAGACTTTTCCACTCTAAGGATCCTGGCGGCTCCCAATAGTTTGATGGCTTTTCGGGATGGGAAGAGTGCTATTTTTGATCTGAGTGGTGCCCCAAAACAGGGATTCCAGAGACAGGCTCTGGGTCTGGGAGCCTGGAATATCCTACCAAGGATTAGGATTTGGGCCTACGGGCATACCAGGCCTGCAATGCAGGATCCCCGGGGTGCAACTGAGAGGGCTTGTTTGAAAGCATGATCAGGTTGAGTGTCACCATGCATGTTTGTGTGCAGGGGAGCCTTCAGAGAGGGCGTGGTCTTATTGGCCATACAGCTGGTTCCCACTTTGAGGGTTGGACACCCATCGCTACAGTCAGGCTTCCTGCCATGGAAAGAGGAGTTCTCTATTGTGCTTCAGGTTCCCCCATTGGCAGGGTTTCCAGCAAAGTTCTGGGGAAAGGTGCCTGAATACCAAGGATGTGTAGAGGTGACGGACTTGGGCCATGGCCGGTCGCACATGCTGGTAATGGGGCCTGCTCTCTTGGTGGCTAACACTATGTTGGGGCTCATGCTCTGTCAGACACAGCACTAGTTGCCAGTGCAGTCTATAAATCAGGTTTCCCTTGAGGGCTGATCATATTTATCCTTATGTGGGGTTTCTGGGCAGACTCACCAGGCACCTCTTCTTTCTATGGGTAAGTCAGAATGCTGTGCTGTGGCTCCAGAATGCCCTATCATGAGGGCTTGGGGACTAGTAGGTTGACGATGGATTTGTAAACACAAGCTATTGTTCAATTCAGTCCAAAGTAGGAATCAGTTCCAATGGGCAGTGGCTTATTCGAGATATCCAGCAGCTGAATAAGGGCAGATGTCAGATCTTTGGCACACTGAATTTGTGTCTATGATGACCGACAAATGGAGGGTGGCACCAAGAGGTCATGGAGGATTTCCCACGCCAAAGGTTGTGAGATGTTCCTAACAGCAAGGTTTCCTTCTACAGGACAGTTGGAGTCTGGTTTTGTTTGCTCCAGGGTATCCCATGTGGAAAGTATTGGTAGGAGAGACCTCTCACTTGAATGCCTGGAAAGCAAAACCCCATTGACATTTG
Organism: Neogale vison; assembly: GCF_020171115.1. Lineage (NCBI taxonomy): Eukaryota > Metazoa > Chordata > Mammalia > Carnivora > Mustelidae > Neogale > Neogale vison. The sequence continues at coordinate 53,043,292 of NC_058095.1, forward strand.
CAGGTTAAGAACATGACAGTTTCCTTCTGGTGGCTCTGGGACGAAGTATCAGGCCTTGAGATGACAGGAATCTCATGCAGTTTGGTAACAATGCTGGTTTGTTATGAGGGAGACCTTAGAATGTGTTGTGGCTAATGTGCCATGCAGGATTCTAGTACACAAAGGGTTTGGCACAGGTCAAAGAGCACGGTTTCCTTCCTGGGACAGGAGATGTTCTCTTGCATGGCCCAGGGAAAAGGAGATGTATCCTAACTTGGTATTCCAGAACAGGCCCCTGAGCACAGATGCTTAAATCCTAATCTAGGGTTCTAATACAGTTCTAGTGGCATGTCAGGTTCAATATTCTGACTCAAGACCATTGAGTTGGCTGTCTGTCTGGATGTAGGTGATCAGGGTATTTCAGACTGTGCATTTGCGTCCAGAGTGGGCACCAATATGGGGGTTGGCTCAGGGGCCTTGCAGGTTTCTCCTAATCTGGAAGGTTTGGGCAACTGTGACAGGCATCATTTCCTTGGTGATAGCAGCACATTCCTGTAGTGTGGCTCCAGAGACCCCATCCTGTTGGGCATGTGATCCATGGTTTTGGGAGAGAAATCTGCATACACAAATTCAGGTTAGGGTTAGTGATGTGGTGGTGGCAGGCCTAATGTGTAGACCTGGAGGGCAGCTCATTAGGAACCATAATTGGGGTGACGAGAAGGGGGTAGCACAGACTTTTTTATCAGGATTGTGTGTCCATGATGGCCTCGGAATGCAGGTGTGTTCTCTTGGGTCCATGGGACACTTTTCTGGCCTAAGGAACCTAGCGGCTCGCCATAGTTTGCTGGCATTTTCGGGGAAGAGAAGAATGCACTTTTCCATCTTAGGGGCGCCCCAAAACAGGGATTCCAGAGATGGGCTCTGGGTCTGGGCGCCTGGAAAAGCCCATCAAGTGTTATGATTTGGACCTAGGGGCGTAACGGAACTGCAATGCAGGATCCTGGTGGTGTAACTGAGAGGGCTTGTTTGAAAGCATGAAGAAGGGCCTGGTTATTCTGCCCAGAAACTCCCCATGAAAATCAATCTACACGGCCCTCGAGGGAACCCCGATTTATACTTTTTCCTGGACACTAGTGTTGTGTCTGACAGTGCCTGAGCCCTGACTTCGTGTCAGTGACCCAGAGTGCGGGCTCCATATCCAGCATGTGAGACCAGCCATGGCCCAGGGCCATCATCTCTACCCATCCTTGGTATTCATGCAACTGTCCAGACATTTGCTGAAATCCCTACCAATGGGGGAGCCTGAAGCACAATAGAGAACTCCTCGTTCCATATGGCAGGAATCCTGACTATTGGGATAGGTGTCAAACCCTCAGAATGGGAACCAGCAGCATGACCAAAGAAACCACGCCCACTCCTGGGGGCCGCCCTGAACACAAGCAGGCACTGTGACCCTCAGTCTGAGCATGCTTTCAAACAAACGCTCTCAGTTGCAACTCAAGGATCCGACATTGCATGACTGGTACGCTCCTAGGCCCAAATCCTAACTCTTGGTGGGATTTTCCATGCGCCCATTCCCAGAGTCCATCACTGGAATTCCTGCTTTGGGGCACCCCTAAGACGGAAAACAGCACTCTTCACTTCCCTTAGAAAGCAACCAAACTATTGGGAGCCACCAGGATCCTTCAGAGAAAAAAATCTTCCATGGACCCAGGAGACAACACCTGCATTCCGAGGCCATCCTGGACACACAATCCAGATACAAAAGCCTGTGCTGCCGCCTTTGAGTCACCCTATTTACAGTTCCAGACGAGCTCCCCTACAGAACTACACATTGGGTGTGTGATCACCTCGCCATTAACCCTAAACCACGTTTGTGTTTGAGGACTTCTCTCCCAAAACCATAGTTCACATGCCCTCCAGGATGGGATCTCTGGAGCCATACCACAGGAAAGTTCCTGCCATCCCCAAGGAAACTGTGTCCGTCACCGTTGCCCTAACCCTACAGATTAGGAGAAACCTGTAAGTCCCCTGAGCCCAGTCCAATATTGGAGGCCGCTCTGGATGCAAATGCGCAGTCTGAAGCATCCTGATCACCTCCATCAAGGCAGACACCCATGTCAATGGTCCTGAGTCAGATGATTGAATATGACATGCCCCTAGGACCTCATTGCAAGCCTAGATTAGTTTTTCAGGCATTTCACCTCAGAGGCCTATTCTGTAATACCAATATGATAAAACATATGGTCCCTGAGACCCACAATAGAATATCTCCTGTCCCCAGACGGAATCCGTGCACTTTGACTTGTGTCAAACCTCAGGGTATATGAATTCTTCACAGCCCCTTAGCCACCAGCACATTCTAAGATATCCCTGGTAACAAACCAGCATTGTGACCCATCTTTATGAGATTCCATGTCACATCAATTCCTTGGTAATTTGCCCCAGAGCCACCAAAATGAACCTTCCATGTCCCTAAGCTGCAATGGTCAGTGGAGGTGTGCTTTCCAGGCATCCATGTGGGAGTGTTGTGCTACCCAGTCTTTCCCAATGTGGGATCCTGGAGCAAATACACCAGACTGCCACTGACCCTTAGAAGGGAACCTTCTGTTTGGAGCATCTCAGAAGCACCAGCATGAGAAGTCCTCCATGAACTCTTGACACAACCCCTCCATTTGTCAGTCATCATAGACAAAAACTCCAGCGTGAGCAAACATCTGGCATCCGCCCTTATTTAGGTTCTGGATTTTCATTTCACCACTGCACACTGGAACTGTGTTTCGCTTGACACTGAATTTAACCATAGCTTGGGTTGAGAATTCCATCCTCAGCGTCCTGGTCCTCAAGCCCTCTTGAGAGGGAACTCAGCAACAAAGCAACATTCTGCATTCCCAATAGAAAGAAATAGGGCCTGGTGAATCTGCCCAAAAACTCCACATGAGGATCAATCTGCTTGGTGCTCGAGGGAACCTTGATTTATACGCTGTCCTGGGCACTAGTTCTGTGTCTGACAGAGCCTGAACCAAGACCTAGTTTCAACCACCCAGAGATATGATCCCATATCCAGCATGTGAGATCAGCCCGGGCCCAAGTCCGTCAACTCTACCCATCCTAGGTATTCAGGCATCTGTCCCCAGACCTTTGCTGGAATCCCTGCCAATGAAGGGAACCTGAAGCACAACAGAGAACTCTTCCTTCCCCATGGCAGGAATCCTGGCTGTTGGGATGGCTGTCCAACCTCAAAGTGGGCGCTGGCTGCATGGCCAAGGAGATTACGCCCACTCATGAGGGCCGCCCTGGGCACAAGCAGGCAATGTGAACCTCAGCCTGAGCATGCTTTAAAACAAGCCCTCTCAGTTGACCCAAAGTATCCCGCATTGCAGACCCAGGTATTCCCCTTGGCCCAAATCCTAACACTTAGTGGGATTATCCAGGAGCCCAGACCCAGAGCCAGTCTCTGGAATTCCCTATTTTGGGGAACCTCCAAGATGGAAAATACACTCTTCCCTTTCCCGAGAAAGCCACCAAACTATTGGGAACCACCAGGTAATTTAGAAAGGAAAAACCTCCATGGACCCATTAGATCACACCTGCATTCTGTGGCCATCCTGGACACACAATGCAGATACAAAAGCCTGTGTTACCCCCTTCGAGGCATCTAATTTACAATTCCTGACGAGTTGCTTTCCAAGTCTATGCATTGGGCCTGCAATCACCTCGCCACTAACCCTAACCCGAGTTTGTGTTTGCAAACTTTTCTCCCAAAACCTTGGCTTACATGGCTTCCTGGTTGTGGTATCTGGAGCCACACCTAACGACTATGCCTGCCTTCCTCAAAGAAACTGTGCCCTCACTGTTGCCCAAAATCTCTAGATTAGGAGGAACCTGCAAGGCCCCTGAGCCCACCTCAATATTAGAGGCCACTCTTGACTCAAATTCACAGTCTGAAAAACCCTGATCACCTCCATCCAGGCAGACACCCAAATCAATGATCCTGAGTCTGAAGATTGAAACTGACTTGCCCCGAAAACTTCATTGGAACACTAGATTGGTTTTTCAGGTATCTGTCCTCAGAGGCCTGTTCTGGAATACCAAGTTATGATACAACGTGTTGTCCCTGAGCCACAGAGCAGAACATCTCCCGAAGCCTGAAGGAAGCCGTGCTTGTGGACCTGTGTCAAACCCTCAGGGTAGATGAATCCTACATGGCCCCTTAGCAGCGAGCACATTCTATGATCTCCCTGGTAACAAATCAGCATTGTGACCCATCTTCATGAGACTCCATGTCAACTCAAGGTCTTGATACTTCACCCCAGAGCCACCAGAACGAACCTGCAATGTTCCTCAGCTACAATGGTCAATGTAGTGTGCTTTCTAGGCATCCATGAGAAAATGATCTGCTACACAAACTTTCCACATGGAGAAACCTGAACAAACAAATCAGACTCCTCCTGTCCGGTAGAAAGAAACTTTGATGTTTGGAGCATCTCACAAGCCCTAGGGTGGGAAATCCTCCATGGCCTCTTGACGCCACCACTCCATTTGTCGGTCATCATAGACACAACCTCCAGCCTGAGCAAACATCTGACAATACGCCCATACTCAGGTGCTAATATTGGAATCAGCCGATGCACACTGGAATTGCCTTTCAATTCGCACTGAATATAACCCTAGCTTCGGATTACAAATCCATCCTCACCTTACTGGTCTGCAAGCCCACTTGATAGGGAATTCTGGAGCCACAACACAGCATTCTGCCTTCCCCATAGAAAGAAGAAGGACCTGGTGAGTCTGCCCAGAAACTGCACATGAGATCAATCCACTCAGCCCATGAGGGAACCCTGATTTCTAGTTTGCCCTGGCCACTAGTGCTGTGGCTGACAGAGCCTGAGTCCCGACCTCGTGTCAGCTACCCAGAGGGCAGAGCCCATATCCAGCATGTGAGACCAGCGATGGCCCATGTCCATCATCTCTACGCATTCATGGTATTCAGGCATCTGTCCCCTAGACCTTTGCTGGAATCCCTACCAGTGGGGGAACCTGAAGCACAATAGAGAACTCCTCCTTCACCATGACAGGAATCCTGGCTTTGGAATGGGTGTCCAACCCTCAGAATGGGATCCGGCTGCATGGGCAATAACACCACACCCACTCCTGAGGTCTTCCTGGGCACAAGCAGGCATTGTGACCCTCAACTTGAGCATGCTTTCAAACAAATGTTCTCAGTTGCACCTCCAGGACCTGCATTACAGACCTGGTACACCCCTAGGCCCAAATCCTAACACTTAGTGGGATTTTCAATGTGCCCAGATCAAAGTCTGTCTCTGGAATCCATGTCCTGGGGCACCCCTAAGATGGAAAACAGCACTCTTCCTTTCCCTGAGAAAGCCACCAAACTATTGGGACCCAACAGGATCTTTAAGAGGAAAAATCTACCATGGACCCATGAGACCACACCTACATTCCAAGGCCATCCTGGAAATTCAATCCAGATACAATAGTCTGCACTACGCCTTCTAGTCACCTGATTTACATTTCCTGACTTGCTGCCCTCCAGGTCTATCCATTGGGCCTGGAATCACCATGCCGCTAAGCCTAACTCGAGTTTGTGTTGGCAGAATTCACTCACCAAATCATGGCTCACATGCCCTCCAGGATGGGGTCTCTGGAGACACACCAAAGGACTGTGCCTGCCATCCCCAAGGAAACTATGCCCGTCAAAGTTGGCAAAACCCTCCATATAAGGAGTAAACTGCAAGGACCATGAGCACACCTCAATATTGGATGCCGCTCTGGATGCAAACGTGCAGTCTGAAATATCCTGATCACCTCCATCCAGGCAGACACCAGAGTCAATGGTCCTGAGTCAGAAGATTGAACCTGACATGCCCCTAGGACTTCATTGGAATGCTAGATTAGGTTTTCAGGCATCTGTCATCACAGGCCTATTCTGGAATACCAACTTATGATACAACATATGGTCCCTGAGCCCCACAACAGAACATCTCCTGTCCACAGATGGAATCCGGGCTCTTGGACCTGTGTCAAATCCTCAGGGTAGATTAATCCTGCACAGCCCCTTAGCCACCAGCACATTCTTAGTTCTCCCTGGTAACAAACCAGCATTATGACCTATCTTCGTGAGATTCCATATCCAATCCAGTCCTTGGTACGTCACCTCAGAGCCACCAGAATGAACCTGATATGTTCCTCAGCAGCAGTGGTGAATGGAGTTGTGATTTCCAGTCATCCATGCGGGAGAGCTATGCTACACATTCTTTCCACATGAGGGACTCTGGAGCAAACAAACCAAACTGCCCCTGTCCGGTAGAATGAAACCTTGCTGTTTGGAGGCCACTTGTGGTTCTCACAAGCCCCAGCCTGGGAAATACTCCATGGCTTCTTGACACCACCACTCCATTTGTCGGTCATCGTAGACACAAACTCCAGCATGAGAAAACATCTGACATCCAACCTTACTCAGGTGCTGAATATTCGATTCAACCACTGCTCACTGGAAGTGACTTTGGCTTGATACAGAATATAACCATAGCTTGGGTTTACAATTCCATCCTCAGCCTCCTGGTCCACAAGCCCTCTTGGAAGGGAATTCTGGAACCACAATGCAGCATTCTGTCTTCCCCATAGAAACAAGAAGGGTCTAGTGATTCTTCCCAGAAATGCTACATGAGGATCAATCTGCTTGGCACTCAAGGGAACCCCGATGTATAGGCAGCCCTGGGCACTAGTATTGTGTCTGACAGATCCTGAGCCAAGACCTACTGTCAGCCACCCAGAGATCAGTGCCCATATCCATGATTTGAGACTGTCCATGGCCCATGTCCGTCATCTCTACCTATCCTTGGTATTCGGGCATCTGTCCCAAGACATTTGCTAGAATCCCTGCTAATGGGGGAACCTGAAGAACAATGGAGAACTCCTCTTTCCCCATGGCAGGAATCCTGGCTGTTGGGTGGGTGTCCAACCTGTTAGGGTCCGTGATCAAAGGAACGAGACTGATACAAAGCGAAGGTCAAGCAAAACTTTATTTCGCGCCAAGCATCAGGAATCAAACTACCGGTCAGAGCTACCTCTTACGAAAAGGCGGTGACGATGAACCCAACAAGGTCACTTCCAAGAAGGCCACTCTGGACGAGGCCGCTCTAGATGACGTTGCTGCTCCGCAGATGAGGCCGCTCCATGATTGGAGCCGTTCCCAAGAAGTGGCCACTCCCAAGACAAGGCCACTGCTCAATGAAGTTGCTCCCCAGACAAGGCCGCTCCCAAGAAGAGGCTGTTCTGGACAAGACCATTTCCTGGATGAGGCCACTCCCAATGATGAAGAAGCAACAATGACAAGGAGGACAACCCAGATGACACAGACTCTGCTCCCCACGATGCTACTCTGACCAGGCTTCCACCCGGAGGAAGCCACCACTGTGGACAAGGCCACTTGTGGTTCGGGGTGGCGAGGCATTTTGCAGCGAGGCTGCTGGTGTCTAGGGGCCGTTGGCATCTCAGGGCTGCTCACGCCTCCAGACCGCTGGCATCTAGGGGCTGCAGGTGTCAGGACCGACTGCTTGCATCTAGGGTCTGTAGGCATCAGGACCGCAGGCATCGAGGGACCGCTGACAACTGGACCGCAGATGTCTCAGGACCGCAGGCATCGAGGGACCGCTGACAACTGGACCGCAGATGTCTCAGGACCGCAGGCGTCGAGGGACCGCTGACAACAGGACTGCTGGGCCACCGCTGGAGGCTGGAGGCGGCAGGCGGCAGGCGGCAGGCGGCGGCGCTCGGGGCCGCCGCCAGAGGCTGGAGGCTGCAGGCGTTGGTTCGGCGCCGCCGCCGGAGGCTGCAGGCTGGAGGCGGCGGCGCTCGGGGCCGCCGCCGGAGGCTGCAGGCGGCGGTGCTCGGGGCCGCCGCCGGAGGCTGGAGGCGGCGGCGCTCGGGGCCGCCGCCGGAGGCTAGACCGCCGGAAGCTGGAAGCTGCAGGCGGCGGCGCTTGGGGCCGCCGCCGGAGGCTGCAGGCGGCGGTGCTCGGGGCCGCTGCCGGAGGCTGCAGGCGGCGGCTTGGGGCCGGCGGGAAGCTGGAGACTGCAAACGCGGTTGTAGCTCTTACAAGAGCTGTTACAGCTCTTCTATTCACCGTTGACTCCCCCTGCTCTCCGCCGACTTCCACCGCTCTCCGCAGCGCTTCACCGCTCTCCCCCGACTTCACCGCTCTCCGCCGACTTCACCGCTCTCCGCCGACTTCACCGCTCTCTGCCGACTTCACCGCTCTCGGCGGACTTCACTGCTCTCCGCCGACTCCATCCCTCCTGTAGCAGCCGCTGCTCTCTTGCAGCTGTCCCCCTTTGACAGCCTGGCAGAGTAACCTTTATGGGGGTGGTTAAGCCCCGCCCCTACACAGGTGGCCATTTGAATTCCAATTTTCCCAGTGGATATACCTACGGCTTACTGATTGGATGTCTCCACTCAGTCTGCCCCACCCTTACATTCAGGGTCCACAAGCAAGTTCCTCTGGGAGGGGCAGACCCTTACATTCCCCCTTTTCTTTGGAGATTAGTCAAATCCTTGACTTTTCAGATGGTTCTACCTTATATTGAACATATAAGCTAACATTTTATAGCCCCAATTTTCTTTAGTATAGCAACAATACACTCACAGTTTCTTTAGTCTTAGTTTCAGTCTATGGTCAGCAGGGTCTTTTGGCTGCATTTCCCATTTCTGGAGGGCATCCTTACTCTCAGCTCGTTTGACATGACCCGCATGAACCCAGGCCCTGATGCCTTCCACTTTTACTGCTGTGGGGGTGGTTAGGATAACAGTAAATGGTCCCTTCCAATGAGGCTCCAAATTCCCCACTTGATAGCGACGTATCCAAACCAAGTCCCCGGGTTGGTAAGGATGTGGTTCCACCGTCTCTGTTCCAGTATAGGCAGTTTGGATCCCTTCTTTTTAAGACAGACTGTAATGCCTGCAGTGACTGGGGTATAGACTGATCAGTCATTTCTGCTAGGGCAACCTCCTGTAACCTAGGACAGAGCTCCCAAACATTATTTTAAATGGGGTCACCTTGTTTATTACATCATGCCCTGAGAGTAAAAGGAAGGAGATTTTCTATCCACCACCAGCCTCCAGAATTAACTTTGTCAAGGTCTTTTCGAGAGTCTGGTTCATTCTCCTTGCTCAGAGCTCTGGGGCCAGTAGGCACACTGTAGTTTCCAGTTAGTGCCTGTGGCCTCGGCCATCTGTAGTGCCTTGGTGAATGCAATCAGCTTTGCTTTTCCACCGAGATCCTATGTAGCAGGGCTGTCATCCAGAGTCTCTGCCCAGGAGAAACCATTGCAGCCCCCGCATACCTCTTTTCCACTGACCATGTAACTACTCCCTTCTGTGAACAGAGTCATTTCCGCATCCGGGAGGGGAGTGTCTCTGAGATCCGGCCTTATTCCTGTGACTTGGGTTAAGACCTTCCCACAGTCGTGTGGATGGTCAGCTAGCTCTTCTGGCAGCAGTGTGGCTGGATTTAGCATTGCTGGGGTTCAGAAGGCCACTTTTGGTTCATTGAGGAGAAGGGCCTGATACCCCGTTACTCGGGCGTTCGTCATCCATCAGTCTGGTGGAGTCCGGAGAAGGCCCTTAATCGCGTGTGTTGTGGTTATAACAAGATTTTGGCCCAAAGTTAATTTACTCACATCCTTAACCAGGAGGGCTGTTGCGGCAATTATGCGGAGGCAAGGAGGGAACCCAGCTGCTACTGGGTCTAGTTTCTTGCTAAGATAGACCACTGGCCTTCACCATGCCCTAGAGTCTGAGTCAAAACTTCTTTAGTCAGCCCTGCCTTCCCATACAAGTGGAAGGGCTTGGTAACATCTGGGATGACCAATGCTGGGGCACACAGTAAGGCTCTTTGTAATTCCCAAAATGCTCCTTCTGCCTCAGCTGTCCACACTCTACCATAGTGAGTCCTCCCTTAGCCAGTTCGTAGAGAGGTTGTGCCATCTCCGTGAAGGTAGCATCCACAGCCTGCAGTAGCCCACCGTCCCAAGAAATTCCCTCTTGGAGATCAAAGCAAAAGCAACCGGTATTCCCTGGCAGTCTTCCATCCAAGTACTAACCAGGCCCGACCCTTCTTAGCTTCCAAGATCAGACGAGATCTGGCGCCTTCAGGGTGGTATGGCCGTAGACAATCATAAGGTTCTTACCCGATATTCTCAAATGAGTGTACGTGACACCCTATATAACATGGAACCATCCTCCCCTTGCTGGAGAAAGCTGAACTTTCTCATACCCTACTGTTACCTTAATTTGTCCAGGCTTGGTTAGCTACCATATCTCTCTCGTTCATAGTTACATTGGCCCCCGGCCTTCTTGGGCTACTGATGCCTTGTGGTCATACCCATTCTGTACAAAGGAGGAGGTAGTGGAGGGTTTCTAAGTGCTTGGAACAGAATGATGTTTCAGACAGATGGACATGTTGTTCAAAGATGCAGAGGCTGCAGAGAGCCAGCATATTCAGAAACGTGCCAGCAGCTGCATGTGTATCAATCGGGTCAGGTCCCTGGCAGCCTCCGATGGCCAAGATTTGAAGCCTTGACTCCCGAGCTCCTCCCATAGGCCCTTGTGTGACCCATCGAGTCCAGACATCAGAGAAGAGGGACGAGCAGCTCACGGAGCTTCAGAGAGTTTTCTTCCTCTTGGAAGATGGCTTCCTAGACTCAAAGTGGACCCTCAGGCTCTCGTTTTTCTAGGGCTGAGAGCCAACACAGAGGTGCTAAGCAGAGTCCAAATTCATTGCACAGAATTTCCCCTGTTCCATCTCCCAGATTCTGGGTGGAGGAGCCCAGAGAGAACAGCTGTGATCTGCTCTGCCATTGGAGCAGGGCTGTCCCTGGATGCTGTCCTGCTCGTGTCCCTCGTGGGAACTTAGGAGCGTCTTATTTAAGGTCTGTCTGTATAAACCCTGGACTGGGCTATTCCATGGAGTAGATGACCATTATGCCATATAAAGCCCTGCAAGATTTAGGGTGCAGTCCATTCAGACTCCATAGTGGAAGCGGTGGAGCCATAGAGATACATTCACACAGTCAGGCATTTTCCAGATTCAAACAGGTTGGACATCCTCCCCTTTTGGTATCCCTGGCTAATGGGAAGTGATCAGTCTCCCCTTCCATTCTTTTACGAATGGATTTAGCTCTGACAGTGGCCTTAGGGCTGTTTATCTCTCTTTTACATATCTCCTACTTTTTACATACAGAGTTGCTTTTCTCATTTCCATCAGTCTTAATTACACTTAACAGAATTTTGTACTCTTAGAAATACCTTAACCTCTACTTAAGACTAAATATAAACCAATGGTGAGTTGTTACAACAGAATTCTTTAGATGGCAAATTTATCAATCAGTTAAGCACAGAATGTGTTCACCAGCAGATTTCAAAAGTACAAACCCAGTTCCAGCAAACAGCACCCTAGCATTTCATCCCATTTGGTTAGGATCTAGATGTCCAACAAATTTAACTCCATTTGTCATTCAAGCAACCCTTCACAGTTTCAGGTTATCAAAGACTTTGGAAGCCACTTTAACAATTACTCATTAAACCCTTGAAACAGACAGTTAACCATCAGCCCAGCCATCCCTTCGCCAACAGACCTCATGTTCCACCTGGGCCCATTCCACTTCAGATGCCATGCTTTCCCTGCCAGCAAGGGGGAGGGGCCAGGCAGTCCACGTCGGGCCAGAGAAGGCAAGGAATTCCCCGAAACAAAAGAAGTTTCGGCAGCTGCTTGGGAATATTCCTTAAAGTCTCTGTCTCGAGGTTGGTTCATCCCACAGTACCAGTTCTGCTTACCAAAAGTGGCCCACTAGGCACTTATTTTCCATGCCCGGCTCTAATGAGCATCAGCATTGGACAACTTAACCCGGCATTTGACTAACTCCAGGTAGCTCGTTATAGCCCTTAACACACAAAATGAGTGAGGGAGAAGCCCCACATCTATTATGAGGAACAGAGAGATGAAAGCTAGCGTCCCCTTACTCTCTGCTTGCCACATTCCTTCAACCATAACAAAACACAATAGACAACAAAAAACTAAAAACAAACAAATAACCACAACCCCAGTGGCCCTCGTCCAGAGCCTGCTGCTGTGGGGGGGGGGCTTCCTTTCCTGAGCTCCATGAGCTTTTTCATATTCTCCTATTATCTTGTTATTTACCTTTCTATTTGTTGTTCCTTTAGAGTTCCTATAACCTTTAAATGGTTTATTGAAATGTATACTTTAAAAGTATGAATTGTGTCCAATCAAGTTCTGGACATTTTCACCATCCTAAATGAAACCCCATTCAAACATTGGTCACTCCCATCTCTTGGCAACCTATCTTAAGTAACTATTAATTTACTTTCTGTTCCTATAGATCTGAGTTTTCTGGACATTTCACACATAAGCAGGATCATACATGTAGTCTTTTATCACTGGCTTCTTTAATTTGACCTAATGTTTTCAAGGGTCATCGATATTATAGCATATATCAGTTGCCTTATAGAGTACAATATAGGTTTCTGATCCTTTTAAAATTTTATATATTGTATGAGGTAGAAGTTTAACTTCATCCTTTAAAACAGGTGCTTACTGCTATAATTTCCCTTTAAGTACTGTTTTAATGGCATTCCATAAGCTTTGGTGTGTTGTTTTTGTTTTTGTATAGCTCAATGGATTTCCTAATCGGATTTTTCTCTTTGTCCTCCTGACCAAATTTATGGAGTGCATTAATTTCTATGCACTTTTTAATTTACCCAGAGCTTGCCACTGGTGGGGGCTATCTTTATCCCCAACCGTCTAAGGGGACTTGAAACCCTCAACTGTCAAAGGGAAGGCAGGGGACTCGAACCCCCGACCGCGCAGGGGGACTCGAACCCCCCGACCTCCCAGGGGGACTCAAACCCCTTGTCGATCTATCAGCAGAGGGATGGGGTGTCCCCGCATCCACTCCAGCCCTGGGGAGCATGGCTGCGTCCAGCTTCTCCCCAGTGGGCTATACCCTGCAGCTCCAACCAGACAGACAGATAGGATCCCAATACCTCGGAACCCAATACTTCGAACGCAATACCTCGAAACCCAATACTTCGAAACCCAATACTTCGAAACCCAATACCTCCGGAGGCTTTCCCTAAAAATTCTGATGCTGGCTCAGTTCTCGTCGTTTGATCCCGGACAAGCCCCCAAAAGTTAGGGTGCGTGATCAAAGGAACGAGACTGATACAAAGCGAAGGTCAAGCAAAACTTTATTTCGCGCCAAGCATCAGGAATCAAACTACCGGTCAGAGCTACCTCTTACAAAAAGGCGGTGACGATGAACCCAACAAGGTCACTTCCAAGAAGGCCACACTGGACGAGGCCGCTCTAGATGACGTTGCTGCTCCGCAGATGAGGCCGCTCCATGATTGGAGCCGTTCCCAAGAAGTGGCCACTCCCAAGACAAGGCCACTGCTCAATGAAGTTGCTCCCCGGACAAGGCCGCTCCCAAGAAGAGGCTGTTCTGGACAAGACCATTTCCTGGATGAGGCCACTCCCAATGACGAAGAAGCAACAATGACAAGGAGGACAACCCAGATGACACAGACTCTGCTCCCCACGATGCTACTCTGACCAGGCTTCCACCCGGAGGAAGCCACCACTGCGGACAAGGCCACTTGTGGTTCGGGGTGGTGAGGCATTTTGCAGCGAGGCTGCTGATGTCTAGGGGCCGTTGGCATCTCAGGGCTGCTCACGCCTCCAGACCACTGGCATCTAGGGGCTGCAGGTGTCAGGACCGACTGCTGGCATCTAGGGTCTGTAGGTATCAGGACCGCAGGCGTCGAGGGACCGCTGACAACTGGACCGCAGATGTCTCAGGACCGCAGGCGTCGAGGGACCGCTGAAAAACTGGACCGCAGATGTCTCAGGACCGCAGGTGTCGAGGGACCGCTGACAACTGGACTGCTGGGCCGCCGCTGGAGGCTGGAGGCGGCAGGCGGCAGGCGGCAGGCGGCGGCGCTCGGGGCCGCCGCCGGAGGCTGGAGGCTGCAGGCTGCAGGCAGCGGCGCTTGGGGCCACCGCCGGAGGCTAGAAGCTGCAGGCGGCGGCACTCGGGGCCGCCGCCGGAGGCTGCAGGCCGCGGCGCTCGGGGCCGCCGCCGGAGGCTAGACCACCGGAAGCTGGAGGCTGGAGGCGGCGGCACTCGGGGCCGCCTCCGGAGGCTGCAGGCGGCGGCGCTCGGGGCCGCCGCCGGAGGCTGCAGGCGGCGGCTTGGGGCCGGCGAGAGGCTGGAGACTGCAAACGCGGTTGTAGCTCTTACAAGAGCTGTTACAGCTCTTCTATTCACCGTTGACTCCCCTGCTCTCCGCCGACTTCCACCGCTCTGCGCAGCGCTTCACCGCTCTCTGCCGACTTCACCGCTCTCCGCCGACTTCACCGCTCTCCGCGGACTTCAACGCTCTCTGCGGACTTCACCGCTCTCGGCGGACTTCACTGCTCTCCGCCGACTCCATCCCTCCTGTAGCAGCCGCTGCTCTCCTGCAGCAGCCCCCCTTTGACAGCCTGGCAGAGTAACCTTTATGGGGGTGGTTAAGCCCCGCCCCTACACAGGTGGCCAATTGAATTCCAATTTTCCCAGTGGATATACATAAGGCTTACTGATTGGATGTCTCCACTCAGTCTGCCCCACCCTTACATTCAGGGTCCACAAGCAAGTTCCTCTGGGAGGGGCAGACCCTTACACAACCCTCAAAGTGGGAGCCAGCTGCATGGCCAAGGAGATCATGCCCACTTATGAGGCCCACCCTGGGCACAAGCAGGCATTGTGACCCTCAGCCTGAGCATGATTTCAAACAAGCCCTCTCAGTTGTACCTCCAGGATCCCGCATGCAGGCTTGGTAAGCCACTAGGCCCAAATCCTAACCCTTGGTGGGATTTTCCAGGGGACCAACCCAGAGCCCGTCTCTGGAATCCCTATTTTGGGGCACCCTATCATGGAGAACAGCACTCTTCCCTTCCCTGAGAAAGCTACCAACTATTGATTGGGAGATGCCAGGATCCTTAGAGAGGAAAAATCTCCCATGGAACCATGAGACCACACCTGCATTCCAATGCCATCCTGGACACACAATCCAGATACAAAAGCCTGTGCTACCACCTTTGATTCACCTGATTAACAGTTCCTGATGACCTGCCCTCCATGTCTATGCATTGGGCCTGTTATCACCGTGCCACTAACCCTAATCCAAGTTTGTGTTTGCAGATTTCTCTCCCAAAACCATGGCTCACAGGCCCTCCATGTTGTGGTATCTGGAGCCACACCATGGTAATGTAACTGTCTTCCCCAATGAAACTGTGCCTGTCAATATTGCACAAACTCGCTAGATTAGGAGAAACATGTGAGGCCCCTGAGTCTACCCCAATATTGGAGGACACTCTGGATGCAAATGCCCAGTATGACACACCCTATCACCTACATCCAGGCTAATAGCCAAGTCAATGGTCCTGAGACAGAATACTGAACCTGACATGCCACTAGGATTCATTGGAACACTAGATTATGTTTCAGGTATCTGTACTCAGAGGGCTGTTCTGAATATCAACTTATGATATAACATGGTCCCTGAACCACACAACAGAACATCTCCTGTCCCCAGAAGGAAACCATGCTCTTGGACCTGTGTCAAACACTCTTGGTATATGAATCCAACAAGGCCCCCTGGCAACCAGCACATTCTATGATCTCCCTGAAAAGAAAGCAACATTGTGACCCATCTTCATGAGACACCATGACAACTCAAGGCCTTGGTACTTCACCCCAGAGCCACTAGAACGAAACTGCCATGATCCTCAGCTGCCATGGTCAATGTAGGTGAACTTTCTAGGCATCCAGTGGGAGTGCTCTGATACCAACTTTCCACAAGGGGAACCCTGGAGAAAACAAACCAGACTTCCCTGTACGGTAAAAGGAAACCTTGCTGTATGGATTATCTCACAAGCCGGAGCGTGGGTAATTCTCCATGGCCTCTTGAGGCCACCCATCCATTTGTTGGTCATCATAGACACAAACTCCAGCATGAGCAATCAATTGACATCCTCGCTTACTCCAGTGCTGTATATTTGAATCAGCTACTACACACTGGAATTTTTTGCTTGGCACTCAATTTAAAAGTAGCTTGGGTTTACAATTCCATCCTCACCCTAGTGTTCAGTAAGCCCTCTTGTTAGGGAATTCTGGAGCCACAACACAGCATTCTGCCTTCCCCATAGTAAGAAAAAGGGCCTGGTGAGATTGTCCAGAAACCCTACATGAGGATAAATCTACTCGACCTTCGAGGGAACCCCGTTTTATAGGTTGACCTGGCCACTATTGCTTTGTCTGACAGAACCTCATCTCTGACCTCATGTCAGGACCCAGAGGGTGGGTGCCATCTCCAGAATGCGAGACTTGCCATGGCCCAGGGCTCTCATCTCTACCGATTCTTGGTTCAGGCATCTGTCCCCAGACCTTTGCTGGAATCCCTGCCAATGGGGGAACCTGAAGCACAATAGAGAAATCCTCCTTCCCCATGGCAGAAATCCTGGCTATTGGGATGGGTGTCCAAACCTCAGAGTGATAGCCAGTTGAATGGCCAAGGACACCCCACCCACTCATGAGGGCGACCCTGGACACAAGCAGGCATTGTGACCCCTTACTTGAGCATGCTTTCAAACAAACGCTTTCAGTTGCATCTCCAGGATCACGCATTGCAGGCCTGGTATGCCCCTAAGCCCAAATCGTAACCCTTGGTGGGATTTTTCAGGTGCGCAGAACCACAGACTGTCTCTGGAATCCCTGTTTTGGGGCACCCATAAGATGGAAAATAGCCCTTTCCCGAGGAAGCCTCCATAGTATAGGGAGCCGCCAGGATCCTCGAGAGGAAAAATATCCCATGGACCCATGAGACCACACCTGCATTGCAAGGCCATCATGGACACACAAGCCAGATACAAAAGCCTGTGCTACCACCTTCGAGGCACCTGATTTACAGTTCCTGACGAGCTGCCCTCCAGGTCTATGCATTGGGCCTGCGAACACCTCGCTGCTAACTTTAACCCGAGTTTGTGTTTGCAGACTTCTCTCCCAAAACCATGGCTCATATGTCCTCCAGTTTTGGGTCTCTGGAGCCACACCAAAGGACTGTGCCTGCCATCCCCAAGGAAAATGTGTCCGTCACAGTTGCCCAAACCCTTGCGATAAGGAGAAATCTGCAAGGACCCTGAGCCCACCCCAATACTGGAGGCCGCTTTGGATGCAAATGCGCAGTCTGAAACACCCTGATCACCTGAGTCCAGGCAGACACCCAAGTCAATGGTCCTGAGTCAGAAGATTAAAACTTACATGCCCCTATGACCTCATTTTAACCTTAGATTAGGTTTTCAGGCATCTGTAATCAGAGACATGTTCTGGAGTACCAACTTATGATACAACATATGGTCCCTGAGCCCCACAACAGAACTTCTCCTTTTCCCAGATGGAAGCCATGCTCTTGGACCTGAGTCAAAACCTCAGGGTAGATGAATCCTACTCAGCCCGTAGCCACCAGCAGATTCTAAGTTCTCACTGGTAACAAGCAAGTGGCCCATCTTCGTGAGATTCCATGTCAACTCAAGGCCTTGGTACTTCACCTCAGAGCCTCCAGAACGAACCTGTCATGTACCTTAGCTGCAAAGTTCAATGGAGGTGTGCTTTCCAGGCATCCATGTGGGATTGCTCTGCTAAGCAAAATTTCCACATGGGGGACTCTCGAGCAAACAAACCAGACTGCCCCATCCGGTATAGGAAACCTTGCAGTTTCGAGCATCTCACAATCCCAAGTGTGGGAAATCCTCCATGGCCTCTTGTCACCTCCCCTCCATTTGTCAGTCATCATAGAAACAAACTCCAGCATGAGCAAAGATCTGACGTCTGCCCTTACTCCAGTGCTGGACACTCAAATCAGCCACTGCACACTGGAAATGCCATTCGCTTGTCATTGAATTTATCCATAGCTTGCGTTTACAATTCCATCCTCACCCTACTGGTTCGCAAGCCCTCATGATAGGGAATTCTGCAGACACAACGCAACATTCTGCCTTCCCCATAGAAAGAAGAAGGGCCTGGTGAGTCTGCCCAGAAACTCCACATGAGTATCAATCTACTCGGCCCTCGAGGGAACCCCGAATTATAGGTAGCCCTGGCCCCTAGTGCTGTGTCTGACAGAGCCTGAGCCCCGACCTCGTATCAGCCACCCAGAGGGAGGGGCCCATATCTAGCATGTGAGACAGGCGAAGGACCAGTGCCGTCATCTCTATCCATCTTTGGTATTCAGGCATCTGTCCCCAGATCTCTCCTGGAATCCCTACCAATGGGGGAACCTGAATCACAATAGAGAAATCCTCCTGCCCCATGGCAGGATTCCTGGACATTGGGCAGGTTGTTTGACACTCAGAGTGGTAACCTATGGCATAGCCATTGTGACCATACCCACTCCTGAGGGTATGGTCAGGCAAAAGCTGGCAAAAGCTGGCATAGTGACCCTGGGCAAAAGCTGGCATAGTGACCCTCAGCCTGAGCATGCTTTCAAACAAACACTCTCTGTTGAACCTCCAGGACTTGCATTGGAGGCCTGGTAAGCCCCTAGGCCCAAATCACAACACTTGGTGGGTATTTCCAGGTGCCCAAAGCTAGAGCACATCTCTGCAATCCCTGTTATGGGACGCCCTTAATATGGAAAACAGAACTCTTCCCTCTCTGAGAAAGCCACCAAACTATACGGAGCCACCAGGATACTTGAGAGGAAAAATCACCCATGGACCCCTGAGACAACACCTGCATTCCTAGTCCATCGTGGATACACAATCCAGATACCAAAGTCTGTTCTACCGCCTTCGAGGCATGCGATTTACAGTTCCTGACATGCTGCCCTTCAGGTCTATGCATTGGGCCTATGATCACCTCGCCACTAAACCTAATCCGTGTTTGTGTTAGCAGACTTCCCTCCCAAAACCATGGCTCACATGCCTTCCAGGATGGGGTCTCTGGAGCCACACCACAGGATTGTGCCCACCATTGCCAAGGAAACTGTGCCCGTCAAAGTTGCCCAATCCTTCCAGATTATTAGAAACCTGCAAGGCCCCTGAGCCAACCCCAATACTGGTTGCCACTCTGCACACAAATGCACAGTCTGGAACACTCTGATCGCCTATCTCTAGGGAGACATCGAAGTTAATGGTCTTGAGTCAGATGATTGAATCTGACATTCCGCTAGGATTTCATTGGAACCCTATATTAAATTTTTAGGCAGCTGTCTTCAGAGGCCTGTTCTGGAATACCAACTTATGATATAACATGTGGTCCATGAGCCCCACAACAGAACATCTCTGGTCCCAGAAGGAAACCGTGCTCTTCTACCGGTGTCAAACCCTCAGCATAGATGAATCCCCCATGGTCCCTTAGCCACCAGCACATTGTAAGATCTCCCTGGTAACAAACCTGCATTGTGACCCATCTTCATGTGACTCCATGTCAACTCCACGCCTTGGTACTTCGCCCCAGAGCCACCAGAATGAACCGGCCATGTTCCTCCGCTGCAATTGTCAATGGAGGTGTGCTTTTCAGGCACCCATGCGGGAGTGCTCTGCTACCCAAGCTTTCCACATGGGGGACCCTGGAGCAAATAAACCAGACTCCCTCTGTCTGGTAGAAGGAAACCTTGCTGTTTGGAGCATCTTACCTGACCCAGCATGTGAAATCCTCCATGGCTTCTTGACTCCACCCCTCCATTTGACGGTCATCATTGACTAAAACTCCAGCATGAGCAAACATCTGACATCCACCTTTATTCCAGTGCTGGATATCTGGAATCAGCCACTGCACACTGGAACTGCCTTTCGCTTGGCACTGAATTGAACCATAGCTTGGGTTTACAATTTCACCCTCACCCTACTGGTCCCCAAGCCCTCTTGAAAGGGAATTCTGGAGCCACAACACAGCTTTCAGCCTTCCCCTTAGGAAGAAGAAGGGCCTGGTGATTCTGCCCAGAAACTCTAGATGAGGATCAATCTGCTCAGCCCTCGAGGGATCCCCGATTTATAGTCAGCCCTGGCCACTAGTTCTGTGTCTGACGTCGCCTGAGCCCTCAACTCATGTCAGCCATTCAGAGATTCGGGCCCACATCCAGCAAGTAAGACTGGCTATGTCTCAGGTTTCTCATCTCTACCCATCGTTGGTATTCAGGCACCTTTCCCTAGACATTTGCTGGAATCCCTAACAATGGGGGAATCTGAAGCACAATAGAGAACTCCTCATTCTCCATGTCAGGAATCCTGGTAGTTGGGATGGGTGTCCTACCTTAATGTGGGAGCCAGCTTCATGGCCAAGGAGACAACGCCCACTCATGAGGGCCACCCTAGGCACATCAGGCATTGGGACCCTCATCTTGAGCATGCTTTCAGACAAACGCTCTCAGTTGCACATCCAGGTCGCACATTGCAGGCCTGGTACTACCCTAGGCCCAAATCCTAACCCTGGTGGGATTTTCCAGGCACCCAGAACCACAGCCCATCTCTGGAATCCCTGTTTGGGGAACCTCTAAGATGGAAAACAGCACTCTTCCCTTCAACGAGAAAGCCACCATACTACTGGAAGCTGCCAGGATGCTTAGAGAGGAAAAGTCTCACATGGACACATTAGACCACACCTGCATTCAGAGGCCATCATGGACACACAAAATCCAGATACAAAAGCCAGCGCTACCGCCATTGAGGCACTTGATTTACAGTTCCTGATGATCTGACCTCCAGGTCTATGCATTGGGCCTACGATCACCTTGCCACTAAACCTAACCCAAGTTTGTGTTTGCAGACTTCTCTCCCAAAACCATGGCTCACATGCCCTCCAGGATGGGGTCTCTGGAGCCACACCACAGGACTGTGCCCACCATCCCCAAGGAAACTGTGCCCATCAAAGTTGCCTAAACCTTCCAGATTAGGAGAAACCTGCAAGGCCCCAGAGCCCACCCCAATATTGGAGGCCGCTCTGTACACAAATGCACAGTCAGAAACAAACTGATCGCCTACATCTAGGCAGACACCGAAGTCAATGGTCCTGAGTCAGATGATTGAAATTGACATTCCCCTAGGACTTAATTGGAACCATATATTGAGTTTTCAGGCATCTGTCCTCAGAGGCCTGGTCTGGAATACCAACTTATGATACAAGATTTGGTCCGTGAGCCCCACAAAAGAACATCTCTGATCCCCAGAAAAAAACCGTGTTCTTCGACCGGTGTCAAACCCTCAGGATAGATGAATCCTACATGGCCCCTTAAACACCAGCACATAGTAAGATCTCCTGGGTAACAAACCAGCATTGTGACCCATCTTCATGAGACTCCATGTCAACTCCAGGCCTTGGTACTTCACCCTAGAGCAACCAGAACGAACCTGCCATGTTCCTCAGCTGCAATGGTCAATGGAGGTGTGCCTTCCAGACATCCACGTGGGAGTGCTATGCTATCCAAAATTTTCACATGGGGGAACTTGGCGTAAACAAACCAGACTCCTCCTCTCCAGTACAAGTAAACCTTGCTGTTTGGAGCATCTCACAAGTCCCAGCGTGTGAAATACTCCATGGCCGCTTGACTACACTTCTCCATTTGTCAGTTATCATAGACACAAACTCTAGTGTAAGCAAATATCTGACATCCATGCTTATTCTGGTGCTGGATGTCTCAAATAAACCGCTGCACATTGGAACTGCCTTCCGCTTGGCACTAAATTGAACCGTAGCTTGTGTTTACAATTCTATCCTCACCCGACTGGCCCACAAGCCCTCTTGATAGGGAAATCTGGAGCCACAACGCAGCATTCTGCCTTTCCCATCGAATGAAGAAGTGCCTGGTGAGTGTGCCCAGAAACCCCACATGAGGATCAATCTTATCGGCCCTCGAGTCAACCCCAATTTATAGGCTGCCATGGCCAATAGTGCTGTGTCTGACAGAGCCTGAGCCCCGACCGAGTTTCATCCACCAGAGAGCGGGCCCCATATCCAGCATATAGGATGGTCATGGCTCTCATACGTCATCTCTATCCATCCTTGATATTCAGGCCCCTGTCCCCAGACCTTGGCTGGAATCCCTGCCAAAGGGGGAACCTGAGGCACAATAGAGAAGTCCTCCATCCCCATAGCAATAAACCTGGCTGTTGGGATGGGGTCCAACCCTCAAAGGGGAGGCAGTTACAAGACCAATGAGACCACACCCACTCCTGAGGGATGCCCTCGGCAAAAACAGGCATTGTGACCATCACCCTGAGCATGCTTTCAAAAAACCCATCTCACTTGCACCACTGTGGTCCCGCATTGCAGGTCTCGTATGCCTCAAGGCACAAATCCTAAAACTTGGTGGGATTTTCCAGATGCCCAGACCCAGAGCCCGTCTCTGGAATCCCTGTTTTGGGGCACCCCTAAGATGGAAAACAGCACTCTTTCCTTCCCTGAAAAAGCCAGCAAATTATGGGGAGCCACCAGGATCTATAGAGAGGAAAAGTCCCCCATGGACCCATGAGAACACACCTGCATTCCGTTGCCATCCTGGACACAAAATCCAGAGAGAAAAGCCTATGCTACCGCCTTCCAGTCATCCTAATTACAGTTCCAGTGGAGCTGACTTCCAGGTCTATGCATTGTGCCTGCGATCACCTTACAACTCACCCTAATCTGAATTCGTGTTTGCAGAGTTCTCTCCCAAAACCATGGCACACATGCCCTCCAGGATAGGGTCTCTGGATACAACCACAGGACTGTCCCTGCCATCCCCAAGGAAACTGTGCCCATCAGAGTTGCCCAAACCTTCTAGATTAGGAGAAACCTGCACGGACCCTGAGCCTACCCCAATATTGGAGGCCGCTCTGAACGCAAATGCGCAGTCGGAAAAACCCCGATCACCTACATCCAGGCAGACAGCCAAATCAATGGTCCTGAGTCAGAATAGTGAACCTTACATGCTCCTAGGACATCTTTGGAATCCTAGATTTGGTTTTCAGACATCTGTCCTCAGAGGCCTGTTCTGGAATGCAAACTTACGATACAACATGTGATCTCTGGGCCACACAACAGAACATCTCCTATCCCCAGAAGGAAACCATGACCTTCCATCTGTGCCAAACCCCAGGCTAGTAGAGTCCTGCACAGCAACTTTGCCACCAGCACAACCCCATGGTAGTAGAATCCTGCATGGCACCTTAGCAACCACCACATTCTAATATCTCCTTGCTAACAAACCACCATTGTGGCCCATCTGCAAGAGATTCCACGTCAACTCAAGCACTTGGTACTTCACTCCAGAGACAACAGAATGAACCGGCGTGTTCCTCAGCTGCAATGGTCAATGGAGCTGAGCTTTCCAGTTATCCATGTGGTAGAGCTCTGCTACCCAAAATTTCAACATTCGGGACTCTGCAGCCAATAAACCAGACTCGACCTGTCCAGTAGAACGAAACCTTGTTGTTTGGAGCAGCGCATAAGCCTCAACATGAAAACCCCTCCATGGCCCCTTGACCCACCCCTCCATTTGTCAGTCATCATAGACATAAACTCAGGTGTGAGCAAATATCTGACATCGGCCCTTACTCAGGTGCTGGATATCTCGAATAAGCCCCTGCACATATGAACTACCTTCCGCCTGGCACTGAATTGAAATGTAATTGTGTTTTCAACTCCATCCTCACCCAATGGTCCCCAAGCTCTCTTGATAGGAAATTCTGGAGCTACAACGCAGCATTCTTCCTTCCCCATCGAATGAAGAAGTTCCTGGTGAGACTGCCCAGAAAACCAACATGAGAATCAACCTCCTCGGCCATAGAGGGAGGCTCGATTTATAGGGTGCCCTGGCCACTAGTGCTGTGTCTGACAGAGCCTGAGCCCCGACCTAGTGCCAGTTACCAGAGAGTGGGCCCCACATCTAGCATTTGGGGTTTCCATGGCCCAAGTACGTCATCTCTACCCAACCTTGGTTTTCAGTCACCTGTCCCCAGACCTTTGCTGGAATCCCAGCCAATGGGGGAACCTGAAGCACAATAGAGAACTCCTCCTTCCTCATGACACGAAACTTGGCTGTTGGGATGGGTGTCCAACCCTCAAAGGGGGAGCCAGTTACAAGACCAATGAGACCATGCCCACTCCTGAGTGGGTGCAAACAGGCATTGTGACTCTCAGCCTGAGCATGCTTTCAAACAATCCCTCTCAGTTGCAGCTCCATGATCCCGCATTGCAGGTCTCCTAAGCCCCTAGGCGCAAATCCTAACCCTTGTTGGGATGTCTCAGAAGCCCAGAACTAAGCCCGTCTCTGGAATCCCTGTTTCAGGGCACCCCTACGATGGAAAACAACACTCTTCTCTTCCCCGAAAATGCCACCAAACTATGGAGAGCCGCCAGGATTCATAGAGAGGAAAACACTCCCATGGACCCATGACCCCTAATATGGAAAACATCACTCTTCCCTTCCCTGAAAAAGCCACCAAACTATGGAGAGCCACCAGGATTCATAGGAAAACACTCCCATGGACCATGAGACCACACCTGCATTCTGAGGCCATCCTGGACATACAATTCAGAGACAAAAGCCTGTGCTACTGCCTTCCAGTCACCCTAATGAAAGTTTCTGACAAGCTTCCCTCCAGGTCTATGCATTGGGCCTGTGATCACATCGCCACAAATTCGCTACCCAAATTTGTGTTTCCAGACTTCTCTCCAAAAACCATGGCTCACATGCCCAGCAGAATGGGATCTCTGGACACACCACAGAACTCTGGCTGCCATCCACAAGGACACTGTGCATATCAGAATTGCCCAATCCTTCCAGAATAGGAGAAACCTGGAAGGCCCCTGAGCCCACCTAAATATTCCCGGCCACTCTGGACTCAAATGCGTAGTCTGAAACACCCTGGTCACCTGCATCCAGGAAGACAGCCAAGTCAATGATCGTGAATTAGAAGATTGAACCTGAAATGCCCCTAGGCCCTCAATGGAACCCCAATCAGTTTTCAGATATCTGTCCTCAGGGTCCTGCTCTGGAATACCAATAAATGACACATCATGTGGTCCCTGAGCCATACGACAGAACATCTCCTGCCCGCAGAAAAATACTGTGCTCTTAGACCTGTGCCAAACCCTAAGATTAGGAGAATCCTGCATGGCACCTTAGCAACCAGCACATTCTAAGAACTCCTTGGTAACAAGCCAGAATTGTGGCCCATCTGCAAGAGATTACGTGTCAACTCAAGGCCTTGGTACTTAGCCCCAGGGCCACCAGAACGAACCTGCCATGTTCTCAGCTGCAATGGTCAATGGAGGTATGCTTTCTAGGCATCCATGCTGGAGTAGCTCTGCTTCACAAACTCTCCACATGGGGGAACCTAGAGCAAACCAACCAGACTTAACCTGCCCAGTAGAAGGAAACGGTATGTATGGAGCAGCTCACAGGCCTCAGCGTGTGAACTTCTCCACGGCCTCTTGATGCCACCCTTCCATTGGACGGTCATCATAGACACAAACTCCAGTGTGAGCAAACATCTGACATGCACCCTTATTCCGGTGCTGGATGTCTCGAATAAACCACTGCACATTGGTACTGCCTTCCGCTTGGCACTAAATTGAACCATGGCTTGTGTTTACAATTCCATCCTCACCCGACTGGTCCCCAAACCCTCTTGATAGGGAAATCTGGAGCAACAACACAGCATTCTGCCTTCCCCATCGAATGAAGAAGTGCCTGTTGAGTGTGCTCAGAAACCCCACATGAGGATAAATCTGCTCGGCTCATGAGTCAACCCCGATTTATAGGCTGCCATGGCCACTAGTGATGTGTCTGCAGAGCCTGAGACCCGACCGAGTTTCAGCCATCAGAGAGCGGGCCCAGATCTAGCATTTTGGATGGTCATGGCCGAAGTACGTCATCTCTACCCATCCTTGGTATTCAGGCACCTGTCCCCAGACCTTTGCTGGAATCTCTGCCAATGGAGGAACCTGAAGTACAATGGAGAACCCCTCCTTCCTCATGGCAGGAAACTTGGCTGTTGGGATGTGTGTCCAACCCTCAATTGGGGGAACCAGTTACAAGACCAATGAGACCATGCCCACTCCTGAGAGCAGACCTGGGCACAAACAGGCATTGTGACCCTCAACCTGAGCTTGCTTTCAAACAATACCTCTCATTTGCACCACCATGATCCCGCATAGCAGGCTGCTATGCCTCTAGGCACAAATTCTATAATTTGGTGGGATTTTTGAGGTGCCCAGACCTAGAGCCCGTCTCTGGAATCCCTGTTTCGGGGCAACCCTTAAGATGGAAAACAGCTCTCTTCCCTTCCCCAAAAAAGTCACCGAACTATGGGGAGCCACCAGGATCCATAGAGAGGAAAACTCTCCCATGGACCCATGAGACCACAACTGCATTCCGAGGCCATCCTGGACACACAATCCAGAGAGAAAAGCCTGTGCTACTACCTTCCAATCACCCTAATTAAAGTTCCTGATGAGCTTCCCTCCAGGTCTACATATTGGGCCTGTGATCACATTGGCACAAATTCGCTAACCCAAATTTATTTTTCCAGACTTCTTTCCCCAAACCATGGCTCACGTGCCCACCAGAATGGGATCTCTGGAGCCACACCACAGACCTCTGGCTGCCATCACCAAGGACACTGTGCATATCAGAGTTGCCCAAACCTTCCAGATTAGGAGAAACCTGTAAGGCCCATGAACCCACCCCAATAGTGCTGGTCACTCT
This sequence comes from Neogale vison, assembly GCF_020171115.1. Classification (NCBI taxonomy): domain Eukaryota; kingdom Metazoa; phylum Chordata; class Mammalia; order Carnivora; family Mustelidae; genus Neogale; species Neogale vison. The sequence goes on from NC_058095.1 coordinate 53,070,097, forward strand.
GGACGCAAATGTGCCGTCTGAAACACCTGGTCACCCTCATTCAGGGAGACAGCCATGTCAATGATCGTGAGTTAGAAGATTGGACCTGAAATGCCCCTAGGCCCTCAATGGAACCCCATTAGGTTTTCAGGCATCTGTCCTCAGGGGTCTGTTCTGGAATACCAATTTAAGATACAACATGTGGTCCCTGAGCAACACAACAGAACATCTCCTATCCCCAGAAGGATACTGTGCTCTTCGACCTGTGCCAAGTCCTCAGGGTAGAAGAACCCTGCATCACACCTTAGCAACCAGCACATTCTGAGATCTCCTTGGTAACAAACCAGTATTGTGGCCCATTTGCAAGAGGTCCCAGTCAACTCAAGTCCTTGGCCCTTCGCCCCAGAGCCACCAGAATGAACCTGCCATGTTCTCTGCTGGAATGTTCAACAGAGGTTTGCTTCCAGGCATCTATGCCGGAGAGCTCTGCTTCACTAACTTTCCACATAGGGGGAACCTAGAGCAAACAAACCAGACTTCAACTGCCCAGTAGAAGGAAACCTTACTGTTTGGAGTAGCTCACAGGCCTCAGCGTGTGAACTTCTCCATGGCCTCTTGACGCCACCCTTCCTTTGGACGGTGATCATAGACAAAAACTCTAGTGTGAGCAAACATCTGACATCCACCCTTATTCCGGTGCTGGATGTCTCGAATAAACTGCTGCACATTGGAACTTCCTTCCGCTTGGCACTGATTTGAACCTTAGCTTGTGTATACAATTCCATCCTCATGTGACTGTTCCCCAGGCCCTCTTGATAGCGGATACTGGAGTCACAACGTAAAATTCTGCCTTCCTTACAGAAAGAAGTGCCTGGTGTGTCTGGCTAGAAACTCCACATGAGGATCAATCTGCATGGCGCTCGAGGGTACCACCATTTATAGGTTGCCCTGTCTACTAGTCCTGTGTCTGAGAGAGCCTGATCCCCAACCCAGTGTCAGTCACCATTGCATGGGCCCCACATCTAGCATTTGGGATTGCCATGGCTCAAGTACATTATCTCTACCTATCCTTTGTATTCAGGACCTGTCTCCAGACCTTTGCAGGAATCCCTGTCTATGGGGGAACCTGAAGCACAATAGAGAACTTCTCCTTCCCTATGGCTGGAGACCTGGTTGTTGGGTTGGGTGTCCAACCTCCAAACTGGGAGCCAGCTACATGGCCAATGAGACCACGGCCACTCCTGAGTGCCTCCCTGTGCACAAACAGGCATTGTGACCCTCAGCCTGAGCAGGCCTTCAAGCAAGCCCTCTCAGTTGCACCAACATGATTCTACATTGCAGGCCTGGTACGCCCTTAAGCCCAAATCCTAAAACTTGATGGGATTTTCCAGGGACCCAGATCCAGATCTCGTCTTAGGAATCCCTGTTTTGGGGCGCCGTTAAAATGGAAAACAGCACTCTTTGCTTCCCTGAAAAAGCCACCAAACTATAGAGAGCTACCAGGATCCTAAGTAAGGTAACGTCTCCCATGGACCAAGAGACCACACCTGCATTCAGAGTCCATCGTGGACACAGAATCCAGATGGAAAAGCCTGTGTTATCACCTTCCAGTCACCCTAATTACAGTTCTTGACGAGCTGCACTCCAGGTCTACACATTGGGCCTGCGATGTCCTTTCCACTAACACTAACCCACATTTGTGTTTGCATACTTCTCTCCCAAAACCATAGCTCATATGCCCTTCAGTGTAGGGTCTCTGGATCCACACCACAGGACTGTGCCTGCCATCCCCAAGGAAACTGTGTCCTTCAAAGCTGCCCAAACCTTCCAGATTAGGAAAAACAAGCAAGGACCCTGAGCCCACCCCAATATTGTCGGCAGCACTGGATGCAAATGCCAGTCTGAAACTGATCACCTACATCCAAGCAGACAGCCAAGTCAATGTTCCTGGGTGAGAAGATAGGACCTCTTTGGAACCCTGGATTAGGTTTTAGGCATCTGTCCTCAGGGTCCTGTTCTGGAATACCAACTTAGGATACAACATGTGGTCCCTGAGCCACACAACAGAACATCTCCTGTCCCCAGAAAGAAACCGTGCCCTTTGACCTGTGCCAAACCCTCAGGGTTGGAGAATCCTGCACAGCACCTTAGACACCAGGACATACACTAGTTTGTGCATTGCTCCAAACCACAGGGTTTCCATCTGCAGGAAAGTCGACTCCTGTTGAATGGCTCCAGGATGTCCCATACGGAAGGACTGGAGAGCAGGGTTTGAAGGATGGATGCCTGTAAAACATACCTCGCATTGCCATTGGCTCTTTGTGACAAGACATATTTGAACTACTGGCTCTGGGGCGAGCTACCCAGGGATTTGAGTTGAAATGGACTCTCCTGAGTATGGGTCATAATGTGGGTTTTTGTCCATGGAGGACTTGGAATGTGTTGATGGCTCAGGGGCCTTGCAGAATTTGCCTAACCAAAGGGTTTGATTCGGCTCCAATAAAAAAGCTTCCGATGCGGAGATGAGAAAGATTCTGTTTGGTGCCTCAGAATAGCCCCAGATGCTGGTCATCAAACCAGATCTCTGAGGAAAGACACCTGGAAACCAAAGCTCGGGTTCAGATTAGAGCCGAGGTGCCTGTCCATTTAAATCTTCTGTCTCTGGGGACACTGTCTGAGTGTCTAAGTGGAGATAGTTGCTCAACTGGTGTCAGAGTGTCCCTCTTCGTCCAGGGCAGCCTACACTATTGGCATGGCTTCAGAGGCCTTGGAGGTTTCTCCTAATCTGTAGTGTTGTGGCCAATGGATTGAGCACAGTTTTCTTGGAGAGGACAATCACAGTCCTTCAGTGTGTCTCCATAGGCCCTAGCCTGGAGGGTGTGTGGGTCCGGACTGTGGGCACAGAAGTCTGAAAACACAAACTCGGCTTAGGTGTGGGGCCAAGGGTATGGCAGGCCCATTCCACACACCATGAGGGGAGCTCCTCAGCTTATGAAAGAAGGGCAAATGGGAGGCCGTCGCACAAGCTTTTGCCTCTGGATGTTGTGTCCCCCATAGCCGTGGAATGTAGGGGTGGCCTCAGGGGCTATGGAAGAGTGTCCCTCTCTGAGGAGTTGGGCCACCTGCCATGATTTTGGGGTCATTTTGTGGGAAGGGTGGAGTCCTGTTGTCTGGCTCAGGTGTTCCTCCTGGAGAGGGACTCCAGATCACAGCCCTGGGTACGAGCGACTGGAAAACTTGAACTCTGGTGAGGATTGGGAGCATAGGGACATGGCAAGCCCCATATACGGGTGCTTGGTCCAGGCCCTGAGAGGAATTACTTCGACATGGGGCTTATGCTGATAGTCACAATGCGAGTTTGTGCACAAGGTGGCACTCAAGTTTGGGCTTGGCTTCAGGGGCCATGAAGATTTCTCCTACCCTGAAGGTGTTACTCCATGCCAACAACAAGCTTTATAGCCATGGGGAAGGAGGAGTTCTGATTTGTGCTTCAGGTACCCACCTGTGCGAGGATTTGATATAATGTCTAGGTTCAGATGTCTGAAAACCCAGGTTGGGAAGAGATGACGTCCTAAGGCCATGGCGTATCCAATGTGCTGGGTGTGAGGCCAGCTGTCTCCTTGTCTGTTGGGACGTCTGGCCTTAGGCTGTGTCAGGCAGAGCATTAGCACCCAAGACAGCCTATCCAATTGGGGTTTGGTTGAGGCCCGAGCAGGTTGATCCTCATTTGTGGTTTCAGGAGAGCCCCATAGGGCAAGGTTTTTCTTCTGGTGAGGAGGCAGATGGCTGTGTTGTGGTTCCGGAATTCTCAGTCTGGAGGACTTGTCTGCCAGGAGTGTGAGGAAGGAAGTCTGAAAACACAAGCTAGCATTATGTTTGTGGCCGAGGGCACGGCAGGCCCACTCTGTAGAGGCTGAATCGAAATCTCCTGCATCTGAGGTCAGGGTGAGTATCAGACGTTGCCTCAAGCTGGAGTTTGTGTCCATGATGGCCCCTTCCTGAACGGGGTGGGGCTCTCATGATGCCAGGGAGGTTTCCCTACTTTGGAGTTGTGAGCTGCTCCAAACCTCAAGGTTTCCTTCTGCAGGACAGTCGAGTCTTATTGGGTGTTTCCAGGATGCCCCAAATGGAAAGACTCGAGATCAGGGGCCTAAGCATGGATGCCTGGAATCGCTACCTCACATTCCCACTGGCTACTTGGGGCAAGGCAGGCTCAATCTGCAGGCTCTTGGGTGAGCTATCCAGAGGGCTGAGTTGAAATGGACTCTCCTGAGGATGAGTCATAATGTGGGTTGGTGGCCATGGAGACCTTGGAATGTGGCAGTGGCTGAGGGACTCTGCAGGATTCTCCAACCCAAAGGGTTTGACACAGCTCCTACAAGGAAGTTTCCCATGTGGAGACAAGAGGTGTTCTGTTTGGTGCCTCAGGAAAGCACCATATGCTGGTCTTTGAATGCAGGCCTCTTAGGAGTGACACCTGGAAACCAAAGCAAGAGTTCAGATTTGGGCCTAGGGACCTGTCCGGTTCAATCTTTTGTCTCTGCAGACATCTGTCTGTGTGTCTGTGTGGAGGTAGTTGCCCAGAATGTGTTAGGATGCCCCTGATTGTCCAGGGTGGCTTACAGTAGTGGGATGCCTTGGGGCCTTTAGGTTTCTCCTATTCTGTGGGGTTGTGGGAAATGGAATGGGCACAGTCTCCTAGGAGAGAGTTGGAAAGTCCTGTCGTGTGGCTCCAGATTCCCCAGCCTGGAGGCTGTGTTGCCTATGGCTGTGGGGACAGACGTCCAAAAACAAACTCGGCTGAGGTTTGGGGCCGAGGTTATGGCAGGAGTGATCTACAGTCCGTGAGGGGAGCGCTTCACAATTAGAAAAGAGGGCGAGTGAGAGGCGGTCATTCAGGTTTATGTCTCTGGATGTTGTATTCACGATGGTCGTTTAATGTAGGGGTGGCCTCATGGGCTGTGGAAGAGTCTCCCTCTCTGGTGATTTGCCCAGCTCCCAAGTGTTTGGGGTCATTCTGTGGGAAAGGAGGAGTCCTGTTTTCTGCCTCATGTGACCCCCCAATAAAGGGATTCTAGAGCAAAACACTAGAGAAAACTGGAATACCCGCCCTCTTGTTAGGCCTGGGGGCCTATGAGCATGCCAAGCCCCATATGCGGGCTCTTGGTCCAGCCACTGAGAGGTGTTACTTGAATAGTGGCCTCACACTGAGGGTCACAATGCATGTTTGTGCCCAAGGCGGCACTCAATATTGGGCGGGGCCTCATTGAGCATGCAGGTTCTCCTACACTGAACCTTGGACATGCCACCTTCAAGGTTTCTTGCCATGGGGAAGGAGGAGTTCTGATTACTGCATCACATTCACCTCTGGGCAGTGATTGGAGATAAGGTCTAGGTTCTGAAGCCTGAAAACCGAGGTTGGGAAGAGATGACGACCTAAGGCCATGGCAGGTCCAATGTGTTCAGTTTGGGGCCAGCTTTTTAGGTGTCGTTCAGGAGGTCTGTGCTCAGGCTGTGCCAGACAGGGCATTAGTGCCCAGATATGCTGCATAATTGGAGTACAGTTGAGTGGCGTGCAGAAGATAATCATTTGGGGTTTCTCAATAGCCCCATAGGGCAAAATTTTTATTCTGGAGGGCAGGCAAAGTGCTGCATTCTGGCGCCGGAATTGCCAAACTGAAGGGCTTTTGGGCCAGGAGTCTGAGGACGTAAGTTTGAGAACATAAGCTTGGCTTTGGTTTCGGGGCGAGGGCACAGCAGGCACACTCTGCAGAGCTGAATCAAGATCTCGTGCATCATATCAGAGGGAGGTTCAGACGTTGGCTCAGGTTGAAGTTTCTGCCCATGATGTCCACTTTCTGAAGGGGGGTCATCACGAGGCCATGGGGGTTTTCCCATGATAGGAGTAGTGAGATGCTCCAAACCACAAAGATTTTCTGCGGGTCAATTGAAACCCGTTGGATGTCTCCAGGACATCCCATATGGAACGACTCCAGAGCAGGGATCTAAGGATGGATGCCTGGGCAGCCCACCTGGCATCCCAATTTTCTCCTAGTGAGAGGAAACGTTTGATCTGCTGGCTCTGGTGTAGCAACCGATGGGGCTGAGTTGAAATGGTTTTTCCTGAGGATGGGTCATAATGTGGGTTTGTGTCCATGGAGACCTTGGAATAGGGTGGTGGCACTTGAAGGATTCTCTTAACCGGAGGTTTTGACACAGCTCCAACAAGCAAGTTTCCCATGGGGAGACAATATTTGTTCTCATTGGTGCTTCAGTAACCGCCCATATTCTGGTATTAGAAACCAGAACTCTGAGGAGAGATGCCTGGAAACCAAAGCAATTGATCCGATTAGGGCCTAGGGTCCTATCCAGTTTAATCTTCTTCTCTTGGTTCATATGTCTAAGGGTCTGAGTGGTGATAGTTCCTCAGCTGGTGTAAGATCGCCCCTGTTCATCCCGGGCAATCTACACTATTGGGATGGCCTCAGTGACTTTGGAGGTTTCTCCTAATTTGCAAGTTTGTGCCAATGAAAGGGGCAGAATTCCTTTGGGGAGGGAAGGCATAGTCCTGAGGTGTGGCTTCAGGGGCCCAAGCATGGAGGATGTGTGGGTCAGAGATGTGGGGACAGGAGTCTGAAAACAGAAACTTGGCTTAGGTTTGGGGACGTAGGTATGGGAGGCCCGATCTACAGACCTTGAGGAGAACTTTTCAGGATATGAACAAAGGGTGAGTGTGAGGTGCTTTCTCAGGCTTTTGTCTCTGGATTTTGTGTCACTGATGGCCATGGAATGTTGAGGTGGCCTCATGGGCCATGGATGAGTCTCCCTCTCTGGGGATTCTGCCTTATCCCAAGATTTTGGGGTCATTCTGTGGAATGGGAGGAGTCCTTTCTGATTTTTTACCTCAGGTGTGCCTCTAAAAGAGGGATTCCAGAGATGAGCCGTGGGGAGGGGCGACTGGACATCCCGAACTCTGGTTAAGATTGGTTACCTAGGGGCATGGCAAGCCCCATATGCGGGACCTTGGTCCAGCCACTGAGAGGTCTTACTTGGGGACAGGGCTCACACTGAGGGTCACAATGCATGCTTGTGCCCAACGGAGGCCTCAAGCAAGGGCGGGGACTCATGGGCCACGCTGGTTTCTCCTACACTGAACTTTGAAGAACATGCCAACCACAAGTTTTCTTTCCATGGGGAAGGAGGAATTCTGATTAATGCATCATGTTCACTCCTGGGCAGTGATTGGAGATAAGGTCTAAGTTCTGAAGCCTGAAAACCGAGGTTGGGAATAGATGATGACCTAAGGCCATGGCGGGTCCAACGTGCTCAGTGTGCGGTCAGCTGTCTGGGTGTTGGTCAGGAGGTCTGGGCTCAGGCTGTGTCAGACATTGCATTATTGCCCAAGTTAGACTATATAATTGGGTACAGTCGAGTGCCATGTAGTTTTATCCTCATTTAAGGTGTCTGGGAAGCTCATTAGGGCAAAATTTTTCTTCTGGAGAGCAGGCAGAGTGCTGCATTGTGGGTCCAAAATTGCCAAACTTGAGGGCTAGGGGTTCAGGAGTGTGAGGACGGAAGTCTGAGAAAACAAGCTAGACTTAGGTTTCAGGGCAAGGGCATGGCAGGTACCCTCTGCAGATCTGAAACGAGATCTCGTGCATCTGAAGTCAGGGCGAGGATCAGAAGTTGGCTCAGGTTGGTGTTTCTGTCCATGATGGCCCCTTCATGAAGGAGGGGGAATCTTGACGCCGTGGAGATTTTCCCACGTTGGGAGTTGTGGGATGCTCCAAACTGCAAGGAATCCTTCTGCGGGACAATTGAGACCTGTTGGGCAGCTCCAGGACATCCCATATGGAATGACTCCAGAGCACCATTCTAAGGATGGATGCCTGGGCAGCCTGCCTCCAATTCCAATTGTCTCCTAGAAACAAGACAGGTTCTATCTGATGGCTCTGTGGGAGGAACTGGGGAGGCTGAATTGAAATGGACTCTCCTGAGGATGGGTCCTAATGTGTGTTTGTGTCCATGAGGACCTTGGAATGGGGCGGTGGCACCGGGACCCTGAGGATTCTCCTAAGATTTTGACACAGCTCCAACACACAAGTTTCCATATGGAGACAAGATTTGTTCTGATTGGTGCCTCAGGAAACCCCCCTATGTTGATATTGGAAACAGGCCTCTGAGAAGAGATATCTGGAAACCAAAGCAATGGATCCTATTATGGCCTAGGGTCCTGTCTGGTTAAATCTTCTCTGGGGACATCCATCTACTGTATGAATGGAGGTAGATGCTCAGCTGGTGTTATACCACCTTGTTTGTCCCGGGCGACCTACACTATTGGAATGGCCTCGGGAAAATTGGAGGTTTCTTCTAATTTTTATGATTGTGGACAATGGAATGGGCAGAATTCCCATGGAGTGGGCAGGCACAGTCCTACTGTGTGGCTCCAGGAGCCCCAGGCTGGAGGGTTTGTGGGCCAGAAGTCTAAAAAACAAACTCAGCATAGGTTTGGGTACATAGGTATGGCACGCCCAATCTACAGACCGTGAGGAGAACTCTTTGGGATATGAAGAAAGAGTGAGTGTGAGGTACTTATTCAGGCTTTTGTCTCCGGATTTTATGGCCGTGGAATGTCGGGGAGGCCTCATGGGCCATGGACGAGTCTTCCTCTCTGTGGTTTTGGCCCGATCCCAATTGTCGTGGATCAATCTGTGGGATGGGAGGAGTCCTTCAGTTTTGTTACCTCAGGTGACCCACTAAAAGAGGGATTTCAAAGCAGAGCCCTGGGGAGGGGCGAATGGACAACTCGAACTATGGTTAAAAATTTGGGCCTAGCGGCATGTCAAGACCAATATGGCGTCTCTTGGTCCAGCCACTGAGAGGCCTTACTTGAGGACTGGTCTCACGCTGAGAGTCATAATGCGTGTTTATGACCATTGCTGCCCTCAAGCATGGGCAGGGCCTCATGGGCCACACTGGTTTCAACTACACTGAACGTTGGACAACATGCCAACCATGAAGATTCTTCTACAGGACCTTTGAGACCTGTTGGTTGGCTCCTGAAAATCTAGGTTGGGAAGAGATGATGAGCTAAGGCCATGGCAGGTCTGATGTGCTCGGTGTGCGTTCAGCTGTCTGGGTTTTGGTCAGGAGGTCTGGGCTTAGGCTGTGTCAAACATTGCATTATTTCCCAGGTTAGACTATATAATTTGGGTACTGTAGAGTGCTATGTAGGTCTATCCTCATTTGGGGCTTCTGGGAAGCTCCATATGGCAACATTTTTCATCAGGAGGGCAGGCAGAGTGCTGGATTGTGGGTCGGGAATTGCCAAACTTGAGGGCTTGGGGGACAGGAGTGTGAAGATGGAAGTCTGAGAACATAAGCTAGACTTAGGTTTCAGGGAGAAGGCAAGGCAGGCACACTCTGCAGAGCTGACTAGAGATCTTGTGCATCTGAAGTCGGCGAGGATCAGACTTTGGTTCAGGTTGGAGTTCCTGTCCATGTTTTCCCCTTCATAAAGGGGGAGGCATCACAAAGCCATCGAGGTTTTCCCACGTTGGGAGTTGTGAGATGCTCCAAAATGCAAGGATTCCTTTAGCAGGACATTTGAGACAAGTTGGATGGCTCCAGGATGTCCCATACAGGATGACGCCAGAGCAGGGTTCTAAGGATGGATGCCTGGGCAGCCCGCCTCGCATTCCAATTGTCTCCTAGCGACAAGACAGCTTCGATCTGCTGGCCCTGGGGGAGCAACCAAGGGGGCTGAGTTGAAATGGAATCTCCTGCGGTTGGGTACTGTTAGGGTCCGTGATCAAAGGAACGAGACTGATACAAAGCGAAGGTCAAGCAAAACTTTATTTCGCGCCAAGCATCAGGAATCAAACTACCGGTCAGAGCTACCTCTTACGAAAAGGCGGGTGACGATGAACCCAACAAGGTCACTTCCAAGAAGGCCACTCTGGACGAGGCCGCTCTAGATGACGCTGCTGCTCCGCAGATGAGGCGGCTCCATGATTGGAGCCATTCCCAAGAAGAGGCCGACCCCAAGACAAGGCCACTGCTCAATGAAGTTGCTCCCCGGACAAGGCCGCTCCCAAGAAGAGGCTGTTCTGGACAAGACCATTTCCTGGATGAGGCCACTCCCAATGACGAAGAAGCAACAATGACAAGGAGGACAACCCAGATGACACAGACTCTGCTCCCCACGATGCTACTCTGACCAGGCTTCCACCCGGAGGAAGCCACCACTGCGGACAAGGCCACTTGTGGTTCGGGGGTGGCGAGGCATTTTGCAGGGAGGCTGCTGGTGTCTAGGGGCCGTTGGCATCTCAGGGCTGCTTACGCCTCCAGACTGCTGGCATCTAGGGGCTGCAGGTGTCAGGACCGACTGCTGGCCTCTAGGGTCTGTAGGCATCAGGACCGCAGGCGTCGAGGGACCGCTGACAACTGGACCGCAGATGTCTCAGGACCACAGGCGTCGAGGGAACGCTGACAACTGGACCGCAGATGTCTCAGGACCGCAGGCGTCGAGGGACCGCTGGCAACTGGACCGCAGATGTCTCAGGACCGCAGGCGTCGAGGGACCGCTGACAACTGGACAGCAGATGTCTCAGGACTGCAGGCGTCGAGGGACCGCTGACAACTGGACCGCAGACGACTGGACTGCTGGGCCGCCGGAGGCTGGAGGCTGCAGGAGATGGCTCGGGCTGCCGCCGGAGGCTGGAGGCTGCAGGCGGCGGCGCTCGGGGCCGCCACCGGAGGCTGGAAGCTGCAGGCGGCGGCGCTCGGGGCCGCCGCCGGAGGGTGCAGGCGGCGGCGCTCGGGGCCGCCGCCGGAGGCTGGAGGGTGCAGGCGGCGGCGCTCGGGGCCGCCGCCGGAGGCCGCAGGCGGCGGCGCTCGGGGCCGCCGCCGGGGGCCGCAGGCGGCGGCGCTCGGGGGCCGCCGCCGCCGGGGGCTGCAGGCTGCGGCGCTCGGGGCCGCCGCCGGAGGATGGAAGCTGCAGGCGGTGGCGCTCGGGGCCGCCTGCAGGCGGCGGCGCTCGCGGCCGCCGCCGGAGGCTGGAAGCTGCAGGCGGCGGCGCTCGGGGCCGCCGCCGGAGGCTGGAGGGTGCAGGCGGCGGCGCTCGGGGCCGCCGCTGGGGGCTGCAGGCGGCGGCGCTCGGGGCCGCCGCCGCCGGGGGCTGCAGGCGGCGGCGCTCGGGGCCGCCGCCGCCGGGGGCTGCAGGCGGCGGCGCTCGGGGCTGCCGCCGGGGGCTGCCGGCGGCGGCGCTCCGGGCCGCCGCCGGGGGCTGCAGGCTGCGGCGCTCGGGGCCGCCGCCGGAGGATGGAAGCTGCAGGCGGTGGCGCTCGGGGCCGCCTGCAGGCGGCGGCGCTCGCGGCCGCCGCCGGAGGCTGGAAGCTGCAGGCGGCGGCGCTCGGGGCCACCGCCGGAGGGTGCAGGCGGCGGCGCTCGGGGCCGCCGCCGGAGGCTGGAGTGTGCAGGCGGCGGCGCTCGGGGCCGCCGCCGGAGGCTGCAGGCGGCGGCGCTCGGGGCCGCCGCCGCCGGGGGCTGCAGGCGGCGGCGCTCGGGGCCGCCGCCGCCGGGGGCTGCAGGCGGCGGCGCTCGGGGCCGCCGCCGCCGGGGGCTGCAGGCGGCGGCGCTCGGGGCCGCCGCCGCCGGGGGCTGCAGGCGGCGGCGCTCGGGGCCGCCGCCGCCGGGGGCTGCAGGCGGCGGCGCTCGGGGCCGCCGCCGCCGGGGGCTGCAGGCGGCGGCGCTCGGGGCCGCCGCCGCCGGGGGCTGCAGGCGGCGGCGCTCGGGGCCGCCGCCGCCGGGGGCTGCAGGCGGCGGCGCTCGGGGCCGCCTGCAGGCGGCGGCGCTCGCGGCCGCCGCCGGAGGCTGGAAGCTGCAGGCGGCGGCGCTCGGGGCCGCCGCCGGAGGCTGCACGCTGCAGGCGGCGGCTCGCTGGAGCCTGCCGGCGGCCGCTCGGGGCCTCCGGAGGCTGGAGGCTGGACCGCCAAACGCGGTTATAGCTCTTACAAGAGCTGTTACAGCTCTTCTATACACCGTTGACTCCCCTGCTCTTCTGCGACTTCCACCGCTCTCCGCTCCACTTCATCGCTCTCCGCCGACTTCACCGCCTTCCGCGGACTTCCACCGCTCTCCGCCGACTTCACCGCTCTCCGCGGACTTCACCGCTCTCCGCGGACTCCATCCCTCCTGTAGCAGCCGCTGCTCTCCTGCAGCAGCCCCCGGCCCTCCTGCAGGAGCCCCGGCTCTCCTGTAGCATCCCCTGGCTCTCCTTCAGGAGCCCCCGGCTCTCCTGCAGGAGCCCCCCTTGGCAGCCTGGCAGAGCAACCTTTATGGGGGTGGTTGAGCCCCGCCCCTACACAGGTGGCCAATTGAATTTCAACCTTCCCAGCGGATATACATAGGGCCTACTGATTGGATGACTCCACTCAGTCTGCCCCACCCTTACAGTACTAATGTGGGTTTGTGTCCATGGAGACTTTGGAATGGAGTGGTGGCACCGGGGCCGTGAAGGATTCTCCTAACCAGAGATTTTGAGACAGCTCCAAAGAGCAAGTTTCCCATGTGGAGACAGGATTTGTTGTAATTGGTGCCTCATGAAACCCCCTTATGCTGCTATTGGAAAGCAGGCCTCTGAGGAGAGATATCTGGAAACCACAGCAATGGATCCGATTAGGGCCTAGGGGCCTGTCAGGTTCAATCTTCTTCTCTGGCAACATCTGTCTATGGTATGAGTGGAGGTAGTTGCTCAACTGGTGTCAGACCTCCCCTGTTTTTCTGGGCGGCCTACACTATTGTGATGGCCTCGGGGACAATGGAGGTTTCTCCTAATTTGTACGATTATGGACAATGAAAGGGGCAGGATTCCCGTGTGGTGGACAGGCACAGACCTTATGTGTAGATCCAGGTTCCCCGTCCTGGAGGGTGTGTGGCCACAAATGTGGGGACAGATATTTGAAAACACAAGCTCAGCTTAAGTTTGAGGATGTAGGTATGGCAGGCCCGATCTACAGACTGTGAGGAGAACTCTTAGGGATATTAATTAAGAGAGAGTGTGAGGCACTTGCTCAGGCTTTTGCCTCTGGATTTTGTGTCAACGATGGCCGTGGAATGTCAGGGAGGCATTATAGGCCATGGATGAGGCTTCCTCTATGCGGATTTGGCCCGATCCCAATAGTTTTGGGTCAATCTGTGGGATGGGAAGAGTCCTTTCAGTTTTGTTACCTCAGGTGTCCCACCAAAAGAGGGATTCCAGAGCATAGCCCTGGGGAGGGGTGAATGGAAAACCAGAAATCTGGTTAAAAATTGGGGCCTAGGGGCATGGCAAGCCCAATATGCCTTCTAATGGTCCAGCCACTGAGAGGCCTTCCTTGAGGACAGAACTCACACTGAGGGTCACAATGAGTGTTTGTAACGAACGTGGCCCTCAGGCACGGGCAGGGCCTCATGGGTGACCCCGGTTTCAACTACATTGAACATTGGACAACATGCCAACCACATGGTTTCTTGCTATGGTGAAGGAGTTCTGATTTCTGCATCATGTTCAACCCTGGGCAGTGATTGGAGATAAGGTCTAGGTTCTGAAGCCTGAAAACCCAGTTTGGGAAGAGATGACAAACTAAGGCCATGTCGAGTCCAATGTGCTCAGTTTGCAGCCAGCTAGCTGGGTGTTGGTAGGGAGGTCCAGGCTCAGACTGTGTCAGAAAGGGCATTTGTGCCCAAAGCAGCCTGTATAATTGGTGTACAGTCAAGTGGCATGCAGGTTGATCCTCATTTGGGGTTTCTGGGTAGCCCCATAGGGCAATGTTTTTCTTCTGGAGGGCACGAAGAGTGTTGCATTGTAGTTCTGGAACTGCCAAACTAGAGGGCTTGTGGGTCAGGAGTGTGAGGACGGAAGTCTGAGATCACAAGCTAGGCTTAGGTTTCTGGGCAAGGGCATGGCAGGCACACTCTGTAAAGCTGAATCGAGATCTCGTGCATCTGAAGTCAGGGTGAGGATCAGACGATCACTCAGGTTAGAGTTTCTGTCCCTGATGGCCTGTTCATGAAGGGGGGTGGGGTTGGATCACAAGTTCATGGAGGTTTTCCCACGATGGGAGTTGTGGTATGCTCCAAACTTCAAAGATTCTTCTTCAGGACCATTGAGACCTGTTGGTTGGCTACAGGATGTCCCATATGGACCAACTCCAGAGCAGGGTTCTAAGGATGGATGCCTGAGCAGCAGGCCTTGCATTCCAATTGTCTCCTAGCGACAAGACAGCTTCAATCTGTTGGCTCTGGGGGAGCAACCTAAAGGGCTGAGTTGAAATGGAATCTCCTGTGGTTGGGTTCTAATGTGGGTTTGTGTCCATGGAGACTTTGGAATGGGGCGGTGGCACCGGGGCCCTGAAGGATTCTCCTAACCAGAGATTTTGAGACAGCTCCAAAGAGCAAGTATCCCACGTGGAGGCAATATTTGTTCTAACTGGTGCCTCAGGAAACCCCCATATGCTGGTATTGGAAAGCAGGCCTCTGAGGAGAGATACCTGGAATCCACAGCAATGGATCCGATTAGGGCCACAGGGCCTGTCCTGTTCAATCGTCTTTTTTGGTGACATCTGTCTATGGTGTGAGTGGAGGTAATTTCTCAGATGTTGTCAGACCGCCCCAGTTTGTCCGGTGGCCTACACTATTGGGATGGCCTTTGGGACTTTGGAGGTTTCTCGCAATTTGTACAATTATGGACAATGGAATGGGCAGAATTCCCGTGGAGTTGGCAAGCACAGACCTGATGCGTGACTCCAGGGGTCCCAGCCTAGAGGATGTGTGGGCCAGGACTGTGGGGACAGATGTCTGAAAACATAAACTCAGCTTAGGTTTGGGAACCTAGGTATGGCAGGCCCATCTACTGACCGTGAGAAGAACTCTTCGGGATATGAAGAAAGGGTGACTGTGAGGCGCTTGCTCAGGCTTTTGTCTCTGGATTTAGTGTCAACAATGGCCGTGGAATGTCGGGGAGGAATCATGGAACATAGACGAGTCTTCCCCTGTGTGGACTTGGCCCGATCTCAATTATTTTGGGTCAATCTGTGGGATGGGAGGAGTCCTTTCAGTTTTGTTACCTCAGGTGTCCCAACAAAAGAGGGATTCCAAAGCAGAGCCCTGGGGAGGGGCGACTGGACAACCAGAAATCTGGTTAAAAATTGGGGCCTAGGGGCATGGCAAGCCCAATATACCTTCTAATGGTCCAGCCACTGAGATGCTTTTTTTGAGGATAGAGCTCTTGCTGAGGGTCACAATGTGTGTTTATGCCCTTGTTTTGCTACAGCATGAGCGGTGACTCATCGTGCACACTGGTTTCTCCTACACTGAACGTTGGACAACATGCCAAACACAAGTATTATTGCCATGGGGAAGTAGTAGTTCTGATTTCTGCATCTCATTTACCCCTGGGCAGTGATTAAAGATAAGGTCTAGGTTGTGAAGCCTGTAAACCAAGGTTGGAAGAGATGACAACCTAAGGCCATGTCAGGTCCGATGTGCTCAGTGTGGAGACAGCTGTCTGGGTGTTGGTCGGGAGGTTCAGGCTTAGGCTATGTTAGATAGGGCATTAGTGCCCAGGATAGATTTTATAATTGGGGTATAGTTGAGTGCCGAGCAGGTTGATCCTCATATGGCGTTTATTGGTAGCCCCAAGGGCAACGTTTTTCTTCTGGAGGGCAGGCAGAGTGCTGCACTGTGGCTCCAGAATTGCCAAACTGGAGGACTTTTAGGCCCAGAGTGTGAGGACTAAAGTCTGAGAACACAAGCTAGGCATAGGTTCGGGGCGGGGGCACTGAGGCACACTCTACAGAGCTGAAACGAGATCTTGTACACCTGAAGTCAGGGCGAGGATCAGACGTTGGCTCAGTTTGGAGATTCTGTCCATGGTGGCCCCTTCAGGAAGGAGGGTGGGGCAACACAACGCCATGAAGTTTTTCTCTCGATGGGAGTTTTGAGATGCTCTAAACCGCTAGAATTCCTTCTGCAAGACAATTAGACATGTTGGATGGCTTAAAGACGTCCCATACGTAACAACTCCAGAACATTGCTCTAAAATTTGATGCCTGGGCAGGCCTCTTCAAATTCCAATTGTCTCCTTGGGACAAGAGAAGTTCAATCTGCTGGCTCTGGGGGAATAAATGAGGGGGATGTGTTGAAATGGACTCTCCTGCGGATGGATCATAAAATGGAGACCTTGGAATGGGGCGGTGGCACTGGGGCCCTGAAGCATTCTCCTAACCGGAAGTTTTGACCCAGCCCCAACTAGCAAGTTTCTAATGTGGAGACGAGATGTGTTCTGATCGGTGCCTCAGGAATCCCAGGTATGCTGGTATTGGAAACCATTCCTCTGTGGAGATACCTAGAAACCAAAGCAATGGATCCGATTAGGACCTAGTGGCCTGTCCGGTTCAATCTTCTTGGGGGACATCTGTCTACGGTTCTGAGTGGAGGTAGTTGCTTAGCTGGTGTGAGATCAACCCTGTTTGTCCTGGGGGGCCAACACTATTGGGATAGCCTCAGGCACTTTGGAGGTTTCTCCTAATTTATACGGTTGTGGCCAGTGGAATGGGCAGAATACCATTGAAGAAGGCATGCACAATCCTGAAGTGTCCCTCCAGGGACCTCAGCCTGGAGGGTGTGTGGACCAGGGCTGTGGGGACAGAATTCTGATAACACAATCTTGGCTTAACTTTGGGGACGTAGGCATGGCAGGACGAATGTACAGACCGTGAGAACTCATTGGGATATGAACAAAGGGCGGGAGTGAGGAGCTTGCTCAGGCTTTTGTCTCTGGATTTTGTGTCACCGATGGCTATGGAATGTCAAGGAAGCCTCATGGGCCATGGATGAGTCTCCATCTCTGGGGATTTGATCCAATCCCAGGAGTTTGGGGTGATTCTGTGGGATGGGAGGAGTCCATTCTGTTTTTCTACCTCAGGTGTCCCACCAAAAGAGGGATTCCAGAGCATAGCCCTGAGGAGGGGTGAATGGAAGAACTGACCTCTGATTAAGAATCGGGGCCTAGGGGCACGGCAAGCCCCATATGCGGGCTCTTGGTCCAGTGACTGACAGGCCTTACTTGAGGACAGGACTCACGTTGAGGGTCACAATGTGTGTTTGTGCCCAATGCATCTCTCACACTTGGTTGGGGCCATGCTGCTTTCTCCTACACTGAACATTGGAAAACATGCCAACCACTAGGATTCTTGTCACGGGGAAGGAGCAGTTCTGATTTCTGCATCACGTTCACCACTGGGCTTTGATTGGAGTTAAGGTCTAGGTTCTGAAGCCTGAAAAATGAGGTTGGGAAGAGATGACGACCTAAGGTGATGGCAGGTCCGATGTGCTCAGTGTGCGGTCAGCTGGCTGGGTGTCGGTCGGGAGGTCTGGGCTCAGGCTGTGTCAGACAGGGCATTAGTGCTCAGGGTAGACTGTATAATTGGGGTACAGTAGTGTTGCATGCAGGTTGATCCTCATTTGGGGCTTCTGGGTAGCCCCATAGGGCAACGTTTATCTTCTGGAGCACAGGCAGAGTGCTGCATTGTGGCTCTGGAATTGCCGTCCTGAGGGCTTTTGGGCCAAGAGTGTGAGGACGGAAGTCTGAGAACACAAGCTAGCCATAAGTTTTGGGGCAAGGGCATGGCAGGCACACTCTGCAGAGCTGAATCGAGATCTCATGCATCTGAAGTTAGGGCAAGGATCAGACAATTGCTCAGGTTGGAGATTCTGTCTGTGATGGCCCCTTCATGAAGGTGGCGGGGCATCACAAGGCCATGGAGGTTTTCCCATGATGGAAGTTCTGAGATTCTCCAAACCACAAGGATTCCTTATACGGGACCATTGAGACCTTTTGGGTGGCTCCAGGACATCCCATAGGGATGAATCCAGAGCAGGGTTCTAAGGATGGATCCCTGGACTGCCCGCCTAGAATTCCGAATTTCTCCTTGCGATAATACAGGTTCGATCTGCTGGTCTGGGGGAGCAACCGAGGACCCTGAGCTGAAATGGACTCTGATATTCCATGGCCATCGTTGACACAAAATCCAGACAAAAACCTGAGCAAACCATTCACACTCACACTTTGTTCATATCCCGAAGAGTTCTCATGATCTGTAGATCGGGCCTGCCATACCTATGTCCCCAAACCTAAGCCGAGTTGCTGTTTTCAGACTTCTGTCCCCACAGCCCTAGCCCACACACCCTTCAGGCTGGGACCCCTCAAGCCACACCTCAGGACTGTGCCTGCCCTCTCAAAGGGAATTCTTCCCATTGCATTGGCCACAACCGAACAAATTAGGAGAAACCGCCAAAGTTCCTGGGGCCATCCCAATAGTGTAGGCCACCCGGGACAAACAGGGGCGATCTGACACCAGCTGAGCAGCTAGCTCCACACAGACCCAGAGACAGATGGCCACAGAGAAGAAGATTGAACCAGACAGGCCCCTAGGCCCTAATCAGATCCATTGCTTTGGTTTCCAGTCATCTCTCACCAGAGGCCTGGTTTCCAATACCATCATATGGGATTTCTTGAGACACGGATCAGAACAAATGTCATCTCCACATGTTAATTGTGCTTTTTGGAGCTGTGTGAAAACCTCCAGTTAGGAGAATCTTTCAGGGCCCCAAGCCACTCTCACATTCCAAGGTCTCCATGGGCACAAACCTCCATTATGACCCATCTGCAGGAAAGTCCATTTTGACTCAGCCCCCTCAGTTGCTACCCCAGACCCAGCAGATTGAAAATATCTTTTTGCTAGGAGAAAATTGGAATGTGAGGCATTCTACCCAGGCATCCATTCTTAGAACACTGCTCTGGAGTTGTTTCCCATGGGACGTAGTGGAGCCATCCAACAGGCCTCAATTGTACCACAGAATGAATCCTTGCAGTTTGGAGTATCTCACAATACCCATCATGGGAAAACCTCAATGGCCTCCTGATGCCCCCCCCCTCCATGAAGGGGCCATCATGGACAGAAACTCCAATGTGAGCCAACATCTGATTCTCGTGCTGACTTCAGATGCACGAGGTCTCAATTTCGCTCTGCAGAGTGTGCCTGCCCTGCCTTTGCACCGAAACCTAAGACTAGCTTGTGCTCTCAGGTTTTCGTCCTCACACTCCTGGCCAAAAAGTCCTCCACTTTGGGAATTCTGGAGACACAATGCAGCACTCTGCCTGCCCTCCAGAAGAAAAACGTTGCCCTATGGGGTGACCCAGAAACCTCAAATGAGGATCAACCTGCAGGCCTCTCAACTGTACCCCAATTATACAGCTTACCCTGGGCACTAATGCCCTGTTGGACACAGTCTGAGCCCGGAACTCCTGACCGACACCCAGACATCTGGCCACACACTGAGCACATGGCACCTGCCATGGTCTTAAGTCGTCATCTCTTTGCACCCTTGGTTTTCAGGCTTCAGAACCTAGATGTTATCTCCGATCACTGCCCAGTAGTGAACATGATGCAGAAATCTGAAATCCTCCTTCCCCATGGCAAGAAACCTTGTGGTTGGCATGTTGTCCAACGTTTAGTGTAGGGGAAAACAGCGTGGACCATGAGGACCCACCCATGCTTGAGGGCCACGTTGGGCACAAACACTCATTGTGACCCTAAGAGTGAACCCTGTTCTCAAGTAAGGCCACTCAGTGACAGGAACAAGAGCCTGTATATGGGGCTTGCCATGCCCCAAGTCCCCCAATCTTAACCAAAGGTCGAGTTTTCTAGTCGCCCCTCCCCAAGGCTTTGCTCTGGAATCCCACTTTTGGTGGGATACCTTAGGTTAAAAAAAAAAAAAACAAAACAAAACAGAAAGCATTCCCCTCCAACAGAATGAGCCCAAATTCTTGGTATTGGGCCAAATCCCCAGAGTGGGAGACTTGTCCATGGCCCATATGGCCACTCCGACATTCCACGGCTATTTTTGACACTAAATCCAGAGACAAAAGCCTGAGCAAGTGCCTCACACTCATCTTTTCTTCATATCCTGAAGAGTTCTCCTCTTGGTCTTTATTTCAGGCTGTCCATACCTTCGTCCCCAACCCTAAGCCAAGTTTGTTTTTTGAGACTTCTGTCCCCACAGCCCTGGCCCACACACCATCCATGCTTGTGTCCCTGGAGACACATCAAGACTGTGTCTGCCCTATCTAAGGGAATTCTGCCCATTCAATTGACTACAACTCTACAGGTTAAGAGCAACCTCTAAAGTCCCCATGGCCATCCCAATAGTGTAGGCACCCCGGGACAAACAGTGCGATCTGCCACCAGCTGAACAACTACCTTCACTCAGAGCCGGAGAAAGATGTCCCCAGAGAAGAACATTAACCAGACAGGACCCTAGGCCCAAATCGGATCCATCACTTTGTTTTCTAGGCATCTATCCCCAGAGGTCTGGTTTCTAATACCACCATATGGGGGTTTCCTGAGGCACCAATCAGAACAAATATCGTCCCTACATGGGAAACTTGCTCTATGGAACTGTATCAAAACTTCCGATTAGAACAATCCTTCAGGGCCCCAGTGCCACCACCCCATTCCAAGGTCTCCATGGACACAAACCCACATTGTTACCTATCCGCAGGAGAGTTCATTTCAACTCAGCTCCCTCAGTTGTTCCCCAGATCCAGCAGATGGTGCCTGTCTTGTCGCTAGGAAACAATTGGAATGTGAGCGGGCTGCACAGGCATCCATCCTTAGAACCCTGCTTCCCAGTCATTTTATATGGGACGTCCCAGAGCCATCCAACAGGTCTCGACTGTCCCGCAGAAGGAATCCTTGCTGTTTGGAGCATCTCACAAATCTCATAATGGGAAAAAACCCATGGACCCGTGATGCCCCCCACTTCATGAAGGGGCCATTATGGACAGAAACTCCAATGTGAGCCAACATCTGATCTTCCCGCTGACTTCAGATGCACGAGATCTCAATTCAGCTCTAAAGAGTGTGACGGCCATGCCCTTGCCCTGAAACCTGACTAGCTTGTTATCTCAGACTTTCATTATCACACTCCTGTCCCTCAAGCCCTCCAGTTTGGGAAATTCGGACTCACAATGTACCACTCTGCCTTCCCTTCAGAAGAAAAATGTTGCCCTTTAGGGCTACCCAGAAACCCCAAATGAGGATCAACCTGCATGCCACTTGACTATACCCCCATTATACAGCCTACCCTGAGCACTAATGTCCTCTCTGACACAGCCTGAGCCCAGACCTCCCAATCGACACCCATGCAGCTGACCGTATACTGAGCACATCAGACCCACCATGGCTTTAGGTCGTCATCTCTTCCCAACCTCGGTTTTTGGCTTCAGAACATAGACTTTATGTCCATTCACTGTCAAGCGGTGAACATGATGCAGAAATCAGAACTCCTTCCCCAATGCGAGAAATCTTGTGATTGGCATGTTGTCCAACATTCAGTGTAGGAGAAACCAGCTTTGCCCTTGAGAACCCGAACATGCTTGACGGCCGCATTGGGCACAAACATGCATTGTGACACTCAGTGTGTGCTCTGTCTTCAAGTAAGGTCTCTCAGTGGCTGGAATAAGAGACCACATATGGGGAATTCATGCCCCTAGGCCCCCATTCTTAACCAGAGTTCGGGTTGTCCAATCGCCCCTCCCCAGGGCTCTGCTCAAGAATCCCTCTTTTGGTGGGAAAGCTGAGTTATCAAAACAGTAAGGACTCCTCCCATCCCACAGAATGTCCCCAAACTCTTGGTATTGAACCAAATCCCCAGAGAGGTAGACTGGTTCATGACCCATGAGGCCACCTCGACATTGCACGGCCATCGGTGACACAAAATCCAGAGACAAAAGCCTGAGCAAGCGCCTCACACTCGCCCTTTGTTCATATCCCAAAGAATTCTCCTCATGGTCTATAGATTGGGCCTGCCTAACCTAGCTCCCCAAACCTAAGCCAAGTTTGTGTTTTCAGACTTCTGTCCACACAGCCCTGGCCCACACACCTTCCAGGTTGGAGCCACTGGAGCCACACCTCAGGACTGTGCCTGCCCTCTCCAAGGGAATTTTGCCCATTCCAATGGCCACAACTGTACAAACTTGGAGAAATCTCCAAAATCCCTGGGGTCATCCCAATAGTGTAGGCCGCCTGGGACAAACAGGGGCGATCTGACACCAGGTGAGCAACTACCTCCACTCACAAGGGAGACAGATGTCCCCAGAGTAGAACATTAACTGGACAGGCCTCCAGGCCCTAATCCATTGCTTTTGTTTCGAGGCATCTCTCCCCCGAGGCCTGGTTTCCAATACCACCATGTGGGGGTTTCCTGAGGGACCAATCAGAACAAACCTTGTCCCTACATGGGAAACTTGCTCTTTGGAGCTGTATCAAAACTTCCTATTGGGACAATCCTTCAGGGCCCTGGTGCCACCGCACCATTCCAAGATCTCCATGGACACAAACCCACATAATTACTCATCCATAAGAGAGTCCATTTCAACACAGCCCCCTCAGTGGCTCCCCCTGAGCCAGCAGATCGAACCTATCTTTTTGATAGGAGACAATTGGAATGTGAGGCGGTCTGCCATGGCATCCATCCTTAGAAAACTGCTCTGGAGTCATTTCCTATGGAACGTCCTGGAGCCATACACCAGGTCTCAACTGTACTGCAGAAGGAATCCTTGAGGTTCAGAGAATCTCACAATTACCATCATGGGAAAACATCAATTGCCTCCTGATGCCCCTCCCTCATAAAGGGGCCATCCTAAACTGAAACTACAACCTGAGCCAACGTCTGACCCTCACCATGACTTCAGATGCACGAGATCTCAATTCAGCTCTGGAGATTGTGCCTGCCCTGCCCTTTCCCCGAATCCTAAGACTAGCTTGTGTTATCATATTTTTGTCCTGGCCAACAATCCCCCCAGCTTGGGAATTTTGGAGCCACAATGCAGCTTTCTGCCTGCTCTCCAGAAGAAAATGTTGCCCTATGGGGTTACCCATACCAAAAAAGATTATCAAACTGCATGCACTCGACAGTAACCCAATTATACAGCCTACCCTGGTCACTAATGCCCTGTCTGACACAGGCTGAGCCCAGACCTCCGGACCAACACCCAGACAGTTGGCTGCACACTGAGCACATGGCACGGGCCATGGCCATAGGACGTCATCTCTTCCCAACCTCGGTTTTCAGGCTTCAGAACCTAGACCTTATCTCCAATCACTGTCCAGGGGTGAACATCATGCAGAAATCAGAACTCCACCTTTCCAATGACAAGAAACCTTGTGGTTGGCATGTTGTCCAATGTTCAGTGTAGGAGAAAACAGAGTGGACCAGGAGGACCCGTCCATGCTTGAGGGGGTGCGTTGGACACAAACACGCATTGTGACCCTGAGAGTGAGTCCTGTCCTCAAGTAAGGCCTCTCACTGGCTGGAATAAGAGCCCGCATCTGGGGCTTGCCATGCCCCAAGGCCCCCAATCTTAACCAGAGGTCGAGTTCTCCTGTCGCCCCTCCCCAGGGCTCTGCTCCAGAATCCTTCTTTTGTTGGGACACATTAGGTTAAAAAAAAAAAAAGAAATAATTCCTCCCATCCCACAGAATGAGCCCAATCACCTGGGATCAGGACAAATCCCCAGAGACAGAGACTAGTACATGGCTCATGAGGCCACCACAATATTCCACGGCTCTCTTTGGCACTAAATCCAGAGACAAAAGCCTGAGCAAGTGCCTCACACTCGCTCTTTCTTCATATCCCGAAGAGTTCTTCTTACGGTCTGCATTTCAGGCTGGCCATAGCTTCATCCCCTACCCTAAGCCGAGGTTTGTTTTTAGATTTCTATCCCCAAGCCGTGGCCCACAAAACTTCCATGCTTGGGCCCCTAGAGCCACACCTCAGGACTGTGCCTGCCCTCTCCAAGGGGATTCTGCCCATTCAGTTGCCCACAACCCTACAGGTTAGGAGAATCCTCCAAAGTCCCCTTGGCCAACCCAATAGTGTAGGCACCCCAGGACAAACAGGAGCAGACTGCCACCAGCTAAGCAAATACCTCCACTCAGACCAGAGACAGATGTCCCGAGAGAAGAACATTAACTGGACATGCCCCTAGGTCCTAATTGGATTCATTACTTTGTTTTCCATGCATCTCTCCCCAGAGGTCTGGTTTCCAATACCACCATATGGGGGTTTCCTGAGGCACCAATCAGAAAAAATCTCGTCCCTACATGGGAAACTTGCTCTATGGAGCTGTATCAAAACTTCCGATTGGGGGGGGCAAGATGGCGGGGTACTAGGAAGAGGCGTCTTTTCAGCTTGTAACCCAAAGTGAGCTGATTACCTACCAAAGAACTCCGATCACCCATGAAATCAGCCTGAGATCAGAATTATACACATCTGGATCTCTACAGGGGCAGAAGACGCCAGTGAGCAGGTAAAGCGGAATGGGAACAGCGGACTGATATCGGAAGATAAACAAAAGGGGGAGGGAGCCACCAGAGGCGACCGGTGGGAAAGTAATACCCCGATACGAGCGAGAGTGCCCTGTGTCTGGGGACCAGCATTAACTTGGAGACTGGTTGAAAGCACTCCAAAAGAGCAAAGGATTGCGGGGGGAAATTGTGGGAATCTGGGTGGCTAGGGACAGGGGCTTAAGTCCCCAGTCCCAGACGGCCTACCCGGCACGGAGGCAGAGAGAGTGCGGCGGAGAAACCAGCTCCTGGTCCCTAAGCCGCCAGCGCGCCCCAGAGCGCGTGGGTTCCGGCTCCTGTGAGGGGACGGGAGCGGCGCCGGTCTGCAGAACGCGCGCTAGCCCTACCACAAAGCTTGAGATGCATGCGCACGTCCCTCCAGCTCTCCTGGGTTTCTAAGGCCCGGGGGCGCTTCTTGACCTGCGCCATTGTTTCAAACTCTAAGCCGCGCGCGCGCGCGAAACTCTTCCCCGGACAGAGGCGCGCAAAAGCCCAGCCTGCGGCTTACGGACCAGCGCCCCTTTCTCAGTGCCCCAGACGTGCGCCCGACCCACAGCCGCCTCTGAAAAGAGGTGCGCACAAGCCGGGCACTCCCAGCCCGGGCCGGTGGCAAAATCTCAGTGTGCGATCGCTGCTTGGAACCACTCTGGCGGTCAGGATCTCCCAGACAGCTGCCACTGCCTTGGATTTGGTGACGAGCAAAAGATCCTGCACCCCCAGGGTCTTTAACTTGGAACCTGCACTGCCAGCGTCCAAGGGGGAATTTATTCAGCTTCTGCACCCAGACTGAGGCTTCTCTCTGAGACGGAGATCAGGAAGTGTTCCAGGGTGCACCTGGACTGCACCAGAGTTGATACATTCAGCTACATCTGTTCAGTCTTCTCCCAACAAAATGACTAGGAGGAGGAATGCCCAACAGAAGAAAAATACAGAGGATGGACCTTCTGCAACAGAGCTAACACTATCAATATAGACAAAATTTCGGAAGGAGAATTCAGGCTAACAATTATCCAGGCAATAGCTAGGTTGGAGAAAGCCATGGATGACCAAACAGAATTGATTAGGGCCGAACTGAAAGCGACCAGACAGGATGTTCACAATGTTAGGGCGGAGCTTAAAGCTACCAGGGAGGAGGTCCACACTGCTCTCAATGATTTCCAATCTAATCTAAACTCTCTCAAAGCTAGGGTAACTGAGACAGAAGATAGAATTAGTGATCTGGAAGACAAACAGATAGAGAGAAAGGATGAGGAGGAAGCCTGGAACAAACAGCTTAGATGCCACGAAAGCAGAATCAGGGAAATAAATGATGCCATGAAGCGTTCCAACGTCAGAATTATTGGAATCCCTGAAGGGGAGGAGAAAGAAAGAAGTCTAGAAGATATCGTGGAACAAGTCCTTCATGAAAATTTTCCGAATCTCGCGAATGAAACCAGCGTTCATGTACTAGAGGCTGAACGGTCTCCACCCAAGATTATACACTCCAAAAAAACATCATGACACCTGATAGTCAAATTGAGGAATTATAATTGTAGGTATAATCTCTTGAAAGCCGCCAGGGCAAAGAGGCTCCTTACTTACAGAGGGAAGCCCATCAGAATAACGTCAGACCTGTCCACAGAGACCTGGCAAGCCAGAAGAGGCTGGCAAGATATATTCAGGGCACTAAATGAGAAGAACATGCAGCCAAGAATACTTTATACAGCAAGAATAACATTCAAAATGGATGGAGAGATAAAGAGTTTCCAAGACCGGCAAGGTTTAAAAGACTATGCAACCACCAAGCCGATACTGCAGGAAATATTAAGGAGGGTTCTATAAAAGAGGAAAAATCCCAAGAATAGCATTGAACAGAAATATAGAGACAGTCTACAGAAAGAAAGACTTCAAAGGTAACTTGATGTCAATAAAAATGTATCTGTCAATAATCACTCTCAATGTGAATGGCCTAAATGCACCCATAAAACGGCACAGGGTTGCAGATTGGATAAAACGACAGGACCCATCCATATGCTGTCTACAAGAGACCCATTTTGAACCTAAAGATACACACAGACTGAAAGTGAAGGGGTGGAGAAGCATCTTTCATGCCAATGGGCCTCAAAAGAAGGCTGGGGTAGCGATTCTCATATCAGATAAATTACACTTCAAACTAAAGACTGTAGTCAGAGATACAGAAGGACACTACATAATCCTTAAAGGGACTATCCACCAAGATGATCTAACAATTGTAAATATCTATGCTCCCAATATGGGAGCAGCCAATTACTTAAGAAAACTGTTAATCAAGATAAAGAGTCATATTGATATGAATACACTAATCGTAGGAGATCTTAACATGCCTCTTTCAGAATTAGATCATCGAAGCAAAAAATCAATAAAGAAACAAGAGCATTGAATGACACATTGGACCAGATGGACCTCATAGATATATACAGAACATTCCACCCTAAAAGAGCAGAATACTCATTCTTCTCAAGTGCACATGGAACCTTCTCCAGAATAGACCACATACTGGGTCACAAATCAGGACTTAACCGATACCAAAAGACAGATGATTCCCTGCATATTCTCAGATCACAATGCTTTGAAACTGGAGCTCAATCACAAGGAAAAGTTCCGAAGGAACTCAAACACCTGGAAGCTAAAGACTACCTTGCTTAAGAATGCTTGGATCAACCAGGAGATCAAAGAAGAACTGAAACAATTCATGGAAACCAATGAGAATGAAGACACTTCGGTCCAAAACCTATGGATACAGCAAAGGCGTTCCTAAGGGGAAAATATATAGCCATCCAAGCCTTGCTCAAAAAAATTGAAAAATCCAGAACACACCAGCTGTCTCTACACCTTAAAGAACTGGAGGATCAACAACAAATCAAACCAACTCCACACATAAGAAGGGAAATCATCAAGATTAGAGCTGAGATCAATGAGGGAGAAACCAGAGATACAGTAGAAAGTATCAATGAAACTAGAAGCTGGTTTTTTGAAAGAATCAATAAGATCGATAAGCCACTGGCTACACTAATCCGAAAGAAAAGAGAGAATTCCCAAATTCATAAAATTATGAATGAAAAGGGAGAGATCACAACTAACGCCAAGGAAGTAGAAACAATCATCAGAAATTATTACAAACAGTTATATGCCAATAAGCTTAGCAACCTAGATGAAATGGATGCATTCCTGGAAAAATATAAACTACCAAAATTGAACCAGGAAGAAATCGACAACCTGAATAGACCGATATCTTATAACGAGATTGAACCAGTGATAAAAAACCTCCCACAAAACAAGAGCCCAGGACCTGATGGATTCCCTGGGGAATTCTACCAAACCTTCAAAGAAGAAATAATACCTATTCTCCTGAAGCTCTTTCAAAAAATTGAAGCAGAAGGAAAACTTTCAGACTCTTTCTATGAAGCCAGCATTACCCTGATCCCCAAACCAGGCAAGGCCCTACCAAAAAGGTGAATTTCATACCAATATCACTGATGAATATGGATGCTAAGATTCTCAACAAGATCCTAGCCAACATGATCCAACAGCACATTAAAAAGATTATCCACCATGATCAGGTGGGATTCATCCCTGGGCTACAAGGATGGTTCAACAACATTCGCAAATCAATCAATGTGATACAACAAATTAATATGAGAAGAGAGAAGAACCACATGGTCCTCTCAATTGATGCAGAAAAAGCATTTAACAAAATCCAACATCCTGATTAAAACGCTTCAAAGTATAGGGATAGAGGGAACATTCCTGAACCTCATCAAATCTATCTATGAAAGACCCACAGCAAATATCATCCTCAATGGGAAAAAGCTTGCAGCCTTCCCATTGAGATCAGGAACAAGACAAGGATGCCCACTTTCACCACTCTTGTTCAACATAGTATTAGAAGTCCTAGCAACAGCAATCAGACAACAGAGAGAAATAAAAGGTATCCGAATTGGTAATGAAGAAGTCAAACTCTCTCTCTTCGCAGATGACATGATTCTTTATATGGAAAACCCAAAAGACTCCACCCCCAAACTACTAGAACTCATACAGCAATTCAGCAGCGTGGCAGGATACAAAGTCAATGTGCAGAAATCAGTGGCTTTCTTATACACTAACAATGAATACAGAAATTGAAATTAGAGAATCGATTCCATTTACTATAGCACCAAGAACCATAAGATACCTGGGAATAAACCTAACTAAAGAGGTAAATGATCTATACTTGAGGAAATATAGAACACTCATGAAAGAAATTGAAGAAGACACAAAAAGTTGGAAGACCATTCTATGCTCTTGGATCGGAAGAAAAAACATTGTTAAAATGTCTATAGTGCCTAGAGCAATCTATACTTTTAATGCCATTCCGATCAAAATTCCACCGGCATTGTTCAAAGAGCTGGAGCAAATAATCCTAAAATTTGTAAGGAATCAGAAGAGACCCCGAATCTCTAAGGAAATGTTGAAAAACAAAAATAAAGCTGGCGGCATCACCTTACCTGATTTCAAGCTTTATTACAAAGCTGTGATCACCAAGAC
This sequence comes from Neogale vison, assembly GCF_020171115.1. Classification (NCBI taxonomy): domain Eukaryota; kingdom Metazoa; phylum Chordata; class Mammalia; order Carnivora; family Mustelidae; genus Neogale; species Neogale vison. The sequence continues at coordinate 53,099,070 of NC_058095.1, forward strand.
AGCATGGTACTGGCATAAAAACAGACACATAGACCAGTGGAACAGAGTAGAGAGCCCAGATATGGACCCTCAACTCTATGGTCAATTAATCTTTGACAAAACAGGAAAAATATACAGTGGAAAAAAGACAGTCTCTTCAATAAATGGTGCTGGGAAAACTGGACAGCTATATGTTGAAGAATGAAACTCGACCATTCTCTTACACCGTACACAAAGATCAACTCAAAATGGATAAAAGACCTCAACGTGAGACAGGAATCCATCAGAATCTTAGAGGAGAACATAGGCAGAAATCTCTTTGATATCAGTCACAGCAACTTCTTTCAAGATACGTCTCCAAAGGCAAAGGAAACAAAAGTGAAAATAAACTTCTGGGACTTCATCAAAATCAAAAGCTTCTGCACAGCAAAGGGAACAGTCAAAAAAAACAAAGAGGCAACCCACGGAATGGGAGAAGATATTTGCAAATGACAGTACAGACAAAAGGTTGATATCCAGGATCCATAAGGAACTCCTCAAACTCAACCCACACGAAACAGACAAACACATCAAAAAATGGGCAGAAGATATGAACAGACACTTCTCCAATCAAGACATACAAATGGCTATCAGACACATGAAAAAATGCTCATCATCATTAGCCCTCAGGGAGATTCAAATTAAAACCGCATTTGAGATGTCACCTTACACCAGTTAGAATGGCCAAAATTAACAAAACAGGAAACAACATGTGTTGGAGAGGATGTGGATAAAGGGGAACCCTCTTACACTGTTGGTGGGAATGCAAGTTGGTACAGCCTCTTTGGAGAACATTGTGGAGATTCCTCAAGAAATTAAAAATAGAGCTTCCCTACGACCCTGCAATTGCACTCCTGGGTATTTACCCCAAAGATACAGATGTCGTGAAAAGAAGGGCCATCTGTACCCCAATGTTTATAGCAGCAATGGCCACAGTCGCCAAACTATGGAAAGAACCAAGATGCCCTTCAACGGATGAATGGATAAGGAAGATGTGGTCCATATACACTATGGAGTTTTATGCCTCCATCAGAAAGGATGAATATCCAACTTTTGTAGCAATATGGACGGGACTGGAAGAGATTATGCTGAGTGAAATAAGTCAAGCAGAGAGAGTCAATTATCATATGGTTTCACTTATTTGTGGAGCATAACCAATAGCATGGAGGACAAGGGGCGTTAGAGAGGAGTAGGGAATTTGGGTAAATTGGAAGGGGAGGTGAACCATGAGAGACTATGGACTCTGAAAAACAGTCTGAGGGGTTTGAAGTGGCGGGGGGTGGGAGGTTGGGGTACCAGGTGGTGGGTATTATAGAGGGCACGGCTTGCATGGAGCACTGGGTGTGGTGAAAAAATAATGAATACTGTTTTTCTGAAAATAAATAAATTGGAAAAAAAAACTTCCAATTAGGACAATCCTTTAGAGCCCCAGTGCCACTTCCCCATTCCAAGGTCTCCATGGACACAAACCCACATTATTACCTGTCTTCAGGAGAGTCCATTTCAACTCAGCCCCCTCGGTTGCTCCCCCAGATCCAGCAGATGGAGCCTGCCTTGTCACTAGGAGACAATTGGAATGCGATGCTGGCTGATAGGCATCCATCCTTAGTACCTTGCTCTGGAGTCATTTTATATGGGATGTTCCAGCGCCATCCAACATGTGTCGACTGTCCCGCAGAAAGAATCCTTGCTGTTTGGAGCATCTCACAACTCTCATAATGGGAAAACCCCCATGGCCCTGTGATGCCCGCCCCCCCTTCTTGAAGGGGCCATCAGGGACAGAAACTTCAACGTGAGCCAATATCTGATCCTCCCGCTGACTTCACATGCATGAGATCTCTATTCAGCTCTGCAGAGTGTGCCTGTCGTGCCCTCGCCCCAAAACCTAAGCATAGCTTGTGTTCTCAGATTTCTGTCCTCATACTTCTGGCCCACAAGCCCTCTAATTTGGTAATTTTGGACACACAAGGCAGAACTCTGCCTGCCTTCCAGAAGAAAAACATTGCTTTATGGGGCTACCCAGAAACCCAAATTGAGGATCAACTTGAAGGCCATTTGACTGTACCCCCATTATAGAGCCTATAGTGAGTACTAATGCCCTTTCTGACACAGCTTGAGCCCGGACCTCCCCTTCGACACACAGAGAGCTGGCCGCACACTGAGCACAATGGACCTGCCATGGCCTTAGGTCGTCATATCTTCCCAACTTCGGTTTTCAGGTTTCAGACCCTTGACCTTATCTCCATTCACTGCCTAGTGGTGAATGTGATGCAAAAATCAGAACTACTCCTTCCCCATTGCCAGAAACCTTGTGGTTGGCATGTTGTCCAATGTTCAGTTTAGGAGAAACCAGTGTTGCCCATGAGGTCCCGCCCATGCTTGATGGCCTGTTTGGGCACAAACACGCATTGTGACCCTCAGTGTGTGCCCTGTCCTCAAGTAAGGCCTCTCAATGACGGGAGCAAGAGCCCGCATATGGGGCGTTCATGCCCATAGGCCCCCATTCTTAACCGGAGTTCGGTTTGTCCAATCGCCCCTCCCCCATGCTCTGCTTTGGAATCACTCTTTTTGTGGGACAACTGAGGTATAAAAACAGAAAGGACTCCTCCCATCCCACAGAATGGGGCTTGGGATTGGGACAAACTCTTCGGATTGGGCCAAATCCCCAGAGAGAAAGACTCGTCCATTGCCCATGAGGCCACCCCAAAATTCTACACCCACCGTTGACACAAAATATAGAGACAAAAGCCAGAGCAAGTGCCTCACACTATCACTTTGTTAATAGCCTGAAAAATTCTCCTCACAGTCTGTAGAATGGTCCTGCCATACCTATGTCCCCAAACCTAAGCCAAGATTGTGTTTTCAGACTTCTGTCCCCAAAGCACTGGTCCACACACCCTCCATGCTTGGGCGCTTGGATCCACAAATCAGGACTGTGCCTGCCCTCTCTAGGGGAATTCTGCCCATTCCCTTGACCACAACCCTACAGTTTAGGAGAAACCTCCAATATCCCCGAGGCCATCCCAATAGTGTCACACCCAGGACAAACAAGGGCTATCTGTCCCAAGCTGAGTAACTACTTCCACTCAGACCCATAGACACATATCCCCAGAGAAGAAGATTGAAACGGACAGGCAACTAGGCCATAGTAGGATCCATTGCTCTTGTTTCCAGGCATCTCTCTTCAGAGGCCTGATTTCCATTACCAGCATATGGGGGTTTCCAGAGGTAACAATCAGAACAAATCTCGTCTCCACATGGGAAACTTGCTCTTTGGAACTGTGTCAAAACCTCCAGTTAAGAGAAAACTTCAGGTCCCTGATCCCCTGCCCCATTCCAAGGTCTCCATGGACACAAACCCACACAATGACCCATCCTCAGGAGAGTCCATTTAAACTCAGCCCACTCAGTTGCATCCCCAGAACCAGCAGATCGAACGAGCCTTGTTGCAGGAGACAATTTGAATGCCAGCCGGGCTCTCCAGGCATCCACCTTAGAACACTGCTCTGGTGTCGTTCCATATGGGACGTCCTGGAGCCTTCCGACAGGTATTGACTGGTCCGAAGAAGTAATCCTTGCCAATTAGAGCATCTCACAACTCCCATCGTGGGAAAATATCCATAGCCTCATGATGTCACCCCCCCTTCATGAAGGAGGATCATGGAAAGTAACAACAAACTGAGCCAACGTCTGATCCTCAACCTGACTTCAGATGCACTAGATCTCGATACAGCTCTGAAGAGCATGCCTGCCATGACCGAGCCCCAAAACAGTGACCTAGCTTGTGTTCTGAGACTTCCGTCCTCACTGTCCTGGGCCACAAGCCCTCCAGTTTGGGAATTCCGGAGCCACAATGCAGCACTCTGCCTGCCCTCCAGAAGAAAAACGTTGCCCTATGGGGCTACCCAGAAAACCCAAATAAGGATGAAAATGCATGCCACTCAACTGTACCCCAGTAATACAGTCTAGCCTGAGAAATAATGCCCTGTCTGACACAGCCTGAGTGCAGACCTCCCGACCAACACCCAGACAGCTGGAGCCACACCTAAGGACTGTGCCTGCCCTCTCCGTGGGAATTCTGCCCCTTCCATTGATCACAGACCTGCAGACTAGAAGTAACCTCCAAAGACCCCTAGACTATCCCAATGGTTTCGGGCACCCGGGACAAACAGGGGAGATCTGACACAAGCTGAGCAACAACCTCCACTCAGAACCATAGACAGATTTTCACAGAGAAGATTTAACTGGTTAGACCCCTAGGCCCTTATTAGATCAATTTCTTTGGTTTCCAGGTATCTCTCTTCAGATGCCTGCTTTCCAATACCACCTTATTGTGGTTCCTGAGGCACCAATCAGAACAAATCGCATATCCACATGGGAATCTTGCTCTTTGGAGCGGTCTTAAAATCTCTGGTTAGAAGAATCCTTCAGGGCCCCGGAGCCACTGCCCCATTCCAAGGTCTCCATGGACACAAATCCACATTACGACCGATCCTCAGGAGAGTCTATTTCAACTCAGCCCCCTCGGTTGCTCCCCCAGAGCCAGCAGATCGAAGCTGTCTTGTCGCTAGGAGACAATTGAAATGCGAGTTGGGCTGCCCAGGCATCCATCGTTAGAACTCTGCTCTGCAGAAGGTCCTTATGGGACGTCCTGGATCCATCCAACAGGTCTCCACTGTCCTGCAGAAGGAATCCTTGCGGTTTGGAGCATCAGGCAATCCCAGTGTGGGAAATCCCCCATGTCATCGTGATGCACCCCCACCTTCATGAAGGGGCCATCATGAATAGAAATTCCATCCTGAGCCAAAGTCTGATCCTCGCTGTGACTTCAGATGCATGAAACCTCGATTCAGCTCTGCAGAGTGTGCCTGCCGTGCCCTCATCCTGAAACCTAAGCGTAGCCTGTGTTCTCAGATGCGTCCTCACACTCCTGGCCCACAAGCCCTCCAGTTGGGAATTCTGGAGACACAATGCAGCACTCTGCCTTCCCGCTAGAAAAAAAGTTGCCCTATGGGGCTACCAAGAAACCCCAAATGAGGATCAACCTGAATGCCACTTGGCTCTACCCCAATTATACAGTCTAGCCTGGGCACTGAAGACCTGTGTGACACAGCCTGAGCCCAGACCTCCCTACCGACACCCAGACTGCTGGCCGTACACTGAGCACATTGGACCTGCCATGGCCTTATGTCATCATCTCTTCCCAACCTCGGTTTTCAGGCTTCAGAACCTGGACCTTATCTCCACTCACTCCCCAGGGGTGAATGTGATGCAAAAATGAGAACTCCTCCTTCCACATGCCCAGTATCCTTGAGGTTGGCATGTTGTCCAATGGTCAGTATAGGAGAAACCAGCATGCCCAGGTGGCCCCGCCAAGTCAACATGCCTTGAGGGCCATGTTGGACACAAACACGCATTGTGACCCTCAGTGTGTGCCCTGTCCTCAAGTAAGGCCTCTCAGTGGCTGGAACAAGAGCCCGCATATGGGGCTTGCAATGCCCCTTGTCCCCCAATCTTAATCAGATGTCGAGATGTCTAGTCAACCTGACTCAGGGTTCTGCTCTGAAATCCCTCTATGGTGGGACACCTGATGTAAAAAAAATACCAAAAAGACTTTTCCCATCCATAGAATGACCCAAACACTTGGGATTGGGCCAAACCCCCAGAGAGAAAAACTCATCCATGGCCCTTGAGGCCACATCGACATTCCACGGCCACGGCTGACACAAAATCCAGAGATAAAAGCCTGAGCAAGTGCCTCACACTGTCCTTTTGTAAATAGCCCAAAAAAATTCTCACGGTCTGTAGATCGGGCCTGCCATACCTCTGTTCCCAAACCTAATCCAAGTTTGTGTTTTCAGACTTCTGTCACCATAGCCCTGGCCCACACACCTTCCAGGGTGGGGGCCCTGGAGCCACATGCCAGGACTGTACCTACCCTCTCCAAGGGAATTCTGCCCATTCCATTGACCACAACCGTACAAATTAGAGGAACCTCTAAAATCCCCAAAGCTATCCCAGTGGTGTAGGTCATCCGGGACAAACGGGCGATCTGCCACCAATTGAACAACTACCTCCACTCAGACACGTAGGCAGATATCCCCAGAGAAAAATAGTGAACCCGACAGGCCCCTAGACCCTAATCAGATCCATTGCTTTGGTTTCAAGTCATCTCTCCCCAGAGCCCTGGTTTCCAATACCAGCATATGGGGTTTCCTGAGGCACGAATCACAACAAATGTCATCTCCACATGGGAAACTTGCTCATTGGAGCTGTATCAAAACCTCAGGTTAGGAGAATCCTTCAGGGCTCTGGCGCCACCACCCCATTCCAAGGTCACCATGGACACAAACCCACATTGGGACCCATCTGCAGGAGAGTCCATTTCAACTCAGCCCCCTCAGTTGCTCCCCCTGAGCCAGCAATCAAAACTGTTTTTTGCTAGGAGACATTTGGAATGCGAGGCGGTCTGCCCAGGCATCATTCTTCCCAACCTCAGTTTTCAGGGTTCAGAACCTAGACCTTATCTCCAATCACTGCCCAGTGGTGAACGTTATGCAGAAATCAAAACTCTTCCTTCGCCGTGCCCAGAATCCTTCTGGTTGGCATGTTGTCCAATGTTCAGTGTAGGAGAAACCAGCATGCCCAGGTGGCCCCGCCCATGTTTGAGGGCCACGTTGGGCTCAAACACGCATTGTGACCCTCAGCGTGTGCCCTGTCCTCAAGTAAGGCCTCTCAGTGGCTGGAACAGGAGCACGCATATGGGGATTGCCATGCCCCTAGGACCAAATATTAAACAGATATCGGGTTGTCCACTTGCCCCTTCCCAGGACTCTGTTCTGGAATCCCTCTTTTGGTGGGATACCTTAGGTTAAAAAAAAAAAAAAAGAAAAAAAGAAAGAAAGAACTCCACCATCCCACAGAATGAACCCAAACTCTTGGAGTCTGGCCAAATCCCTGAGAGGGAATCTCGTTCATGGCCCATGAGGCCACCCCATCATTCCACGGCCATCATTGACACAAAATCCAGTGACAAAAGCCTGAGCAAGCACCTCTCACTCGCCCTTTGTTCATTTCCCAAAGAGTTCTCCTCAAGGTCTGTAGACTGTGCCTGCCAAGCCTAAATCCCTTAATCTAAGCCAATTTTCTGTTTTCAGACTTCTGTCCCCACAGCCCTGGCCCACACGCCCTCCAGGCTGGGACCCCTGGAGCCACACCTCAGGACTGTGCCTGCTCTCTCCAAGGGAATTTTGCCCATTCCATTGTCCACAACCATATAGATTAGGAGAAACTTTCAAAGACCCCGAGGACTTCCCAATAGTGTTGGCCGTCCAGGACAAACAGGGGCTATGTGACACAAGCTGAGCAACCACCTCCAGTAAGACCCGTAGACTGATGTACCCAGAGAATCAGATTGAACTGGACACCCCCTAGGCCCTAATCGGATATATTTTTGGTTTCCAGACATCTCTCCTCAGAGGCCTGGTTTCCAATACCAGCATATGGGGGTTCCTGAGGCACTCATCGGAACAAAACTCGACTCCATATTGGAAACGTAGTTTTTGGAGCTCTGTCAAAACCTCTGGTTAGGAGAATCCTTCAGGGCCCCAGATCCACCGCCCCATTCCAAGGCCTCCATGGACACAAACGAACAATATAACCCATCCTCAGGAGAGTCCATTTCAACTCAGCCCCCTTGGTTGCTCCCCCAGAGCCAGCAGTTTGAACCTGCCTTGTCGCTAGGAAATAATTGGAATGTGAGGCGGGCACACCACACATCCATCCTTAGAATCCTGCTCTGGAGTCGTTCCATATGGGAACTCTGGAAGCCATCCAACTGTTCTCGAGGATCCTAGAGAAGGAATCCTTGTGGTTTGGAGCATCTCACGACTCCCAACGTGGGAATACCTACATGGCCTCTTGAGACCCTCCCTCTTCATGAAGGGGCCATCATGGACAGAAACTCCAACCTGAGCCAAAGTAAGATGCTCACCCTGAGTTCAGATGTACAAGATCTTTATTCAGCTCTGCAGAGTGTGCCTGCCATGCCCTCACCTCGAACCTAAGGTTGCTTGTGTCCTCAGACTACGGTCCTCACACTCTTGGCCCACAAACCCTCCAGACTGGCAATTCAGGAGCCACAATGCAGCACTCTGCCTGCGCTCCAGAAGAAAAACTTTGCCCTATGGGGCTACCAGAAACCCCAAATGAGGATCAACCTGCACGCCAATCGACTGTACCCCAATTATACAGTCTACGCTGGGCACTAATGCCCTGTGTGACATAACCTGAGTCCAGACCCCACGACCGACACCCAGACAGCTGGCCGCACACTGAGCACACCTGACCCGCCATGGCCTTAGGTCATCATCTCTTCCCACCTTCGGTTTTCAGGCTTCAGAACCTAGACCTTATCTCCAATCACTGCCCAGGGTTGAAAATGATACAGAAATCAGAACTCCTCCTTCTGCATGGCAGAAACCATGTGGTTGGCATGTTGTAGAATGTCCAGAGTAGGAGAAAACAGCTTGGCCCATGAGGCCCCACCCATGCTTGAGGGCCAGGTTGGGCACAAACTATCATTGTTATACTCAGTGTGAGCCCTGTCCACAAGTAAGTCCTCTCAGTGGCTGGACCCGGAGCCCACATATGGGGCATGCCATGCCCCTAGGCCCCCATTCTAAACCAGAGGTCGGCTTGTCCAGTCGTCCCTCCCCAGTGCTCTCCTCTGGAATCAGTCTTTTGGTGGGACACTTGAGGTAAAATAACAGAAAGGACACCTCCCATCCCAAAGAATGACCCCAAACTCTTGGAATCAGTCTAAATCCCCAGAAAGGGATACTCGTCTGTGCCTGATGACGCCACCTTGACATTCAATGGCTATCGGCAAAGCAAAATCCAGAGACAAAAGCTTGAGGAAACACCTCACATTCGCCCTTTGTTCATATCATGAAGAGTTCTCCTCACCGTCTGTCAATCGTGCCTGCCGTACCTACACCCCAAATCTAAGCTGAGTTTGTGTTTTCAGACTTCTGTCCCCACATCCATATTCCACACACCCTCCAGAATGGTGCCCCTGGAGCCACACTTCAGGACTGTTCCTGCCCTTTACATGGGAATTCTGCCCATTTCATTGGCCCCAACACTACAGATTCAGAGAACCCTCCAAAGACTCCGAGGCCATTCCAATACTGTGGGCCGCCTGGGACAAACATAGGCGATAAGACACCAGCTGCGCAACTACCTCCACTCAGACCCATAGACAGAAGTCCCCAGAGAAGAATATTCAACTGGACACGCCCCTAGGCCCTAATCAGATCAATTGTTTTGCTTCCAGATATCTCTCCTCAGAGTCCTGCTTTCCAATACCAGGATATGGGGGTTTCCTGAGGCACCGATCATAACAAATCTCATCACCACATTGGAAATTTGCTCAATGGAGATGTGTCAAAACCTCTGGTTAGGAGAATCCTTCAGTGCCCCGGTGCCACAGCCCCATTCCAAGGTCTCCATGAACAAAAATCCACATTATGACCGATCCTCAGGAAGAGTCCATTTCAACTCAGCCCCTTGGTTGCTCCCCCAGAACCAGCAGATCGTACCTGTCTTGTCGAGAGGATACAATTGGAAAGCGAGGCGGGCTGCACAGGCATCCATCCTTAGAACCCTGCTCTGGAGTCATTCCAGATAGGAGGTCCTTGAGCCAACCAACAGGTCTCAATTGTCCCTCAGAAGGAATCCTTGCGGTTTGGAAATTCTCACAACTCCCATCGAAGATAAATATACATGGCCACATGATGCGCCCCTCCCCTTCATAAAGGGGCCATCATGGACAGAAACTCCAACCTATGCCAAAGTCTGATCCTCGCCCTGACTTCAGATACACGAGATCTCGATTTATCTCTGCAGAGTGTGAATGCCATGCTCTTGCCCCGAACACCTGGACTAGCTTGTGTTCTCAGACTTCTGTCCTCACACTCCTGGGCCACAAGCCCACCAGTTTGGGGATTCCGGAGCCACAATGCAGCACTCTGCCTGCCCTCCAGTAGAAAAACGTTGCCCTATGAGGCTACCCAGGAACTCCAAATGAGGATCAACCTGAACGCCACTTGACTGTACCCCAATTATATAGTCTAGCCTGGGCACTAATGCCCTGTCTGACACAGCCTGAGCCCGGATATCCCGACGGAAACCAAGACAGCTGGGGCTACACGTCAGGACTGTACCTGCCCTCTCCAAGAAAATTCTGTCCATTCCATTGGCCACAACCCTACAGATTAGGAGAAACCTCCAAAGACCCCAAGACCATCCCAATAGTGTCGGCCGTCCAGGACAAATGGGGTGATCTGACAACAGTTGAGCAATGACCGCCACTCAGGACCATAGACAGATGTTTCCAGAGAAGAAGATTGAAGTGGACAGGCCTAGGACCTAATGGGATCAATTGCTTTGGTTTCCAAGCATCTCTCCTCAGATGCCTTGTTTCCAATACCATCTTATTCTGGTTCCTGAGGAACGAATCAGAACAAATCTCAACTCCACATGGGAAACTTGCCTTTGGAGCTGTCTCAAAAACTCTGGTTAGGAGATTCTTTCAGGGCGCCGGCGCCACGGCCCCATTCCAAGTTCTCCATGGACACAAACCCACATTATGACCGATCCTCAGGAGAGTCCATTTCAACTCAGCCCACTCGGTTGCCCCCCCAGAGCCAGCAGATTGAACCTGCCTTGTCACTAGGAGACAATTGGAATGCGAGTTGGGCTGCCCAGGCATCCATCATTAGAACCCTGCTCTGGAAAAGTTCCTTATGGGGCGTCCTGGATCCATCCAACATGTCTCCACTGTCCTGAAGAAGGAATACTTGCGGTTTGGACTATCACAGAATTCCAACTTGGGAAAACCTCCAAGACCTCGTGATGCACCCCCACCTGCATGTCAGGGAAATCATGAAAAGAAACTCCATCCTGAGCCAACGTCTGATCCTCGCCCTGATTCAGATGCACAAGATCTCGATTCAGCTCTGCAGAGTATGCCTGCCATGCCCTCACCCCGAAACCTAAGCCTAGCTTGTGTTCTCAGAAATCCGTCCTTACACCTCTGGCCCACAAGTTCTCCATTGGGAATTCTGGAGACACAATGCCCTCCAGAAGAAAAACATTGCCCTATGAGGCTACAGAGAAACGCCAAATGAGGATCAACCTGCATGCCACTTGACTGTACCCCAATTATACAGTGTAGCCTGGGCACTAAAGCCCTGTCTGACACACCCTGAGCCCAGAACTCCCGACCGACACCCAGACAGTTGGCTGTACATTGAGCATATCAGACCCGCCATGGCCTTAGGTCGTCATCTCTTCCCAAACTCGGTTTTCAGGTTTCAGAACCTAGAACTTACCTCCACTCACTACCCAGGGGTGAACGTGATGCAGAAATCAGAACTTCTCCTTCCCCAAGGCAAGAAACCTTGTGGTTGGCATGTTGTCCAAAATTCAGTATAGGAGAATCCAGCATGGCCCATGAGGCCCCACCCATGCTTGAGGGCTGCAATGGGCACAAACACACATTGTGACCCTCAGTGTGAGCCCTGTCTGCAAGGAAAGCATCTCAGGGGCAAGAACAAGATCATACACATAGGGCTTTCCATGCCCCTAGTCCCCCAATCTTAACCAAAGTTTGAGATGTCTAGTCTCCACTAATCAGGGCTCTGCTCTGGAATCCTTCTATGGTGGGACATCTGAGGTAAAAAAAAAAAAAATACCGAAAGAACTCCTCCCATCCACTGAATTACCCCAAACACTTGGGATTGGGCCAAATCCACAGAGAGAAAGACTCGTCAATGGCCCATGAGGCCATCCCGACATTCCATAGCCACTGTTGACACAAAATCCAGAGACAAAAACCTGGACAAGCGCCTCACATTTGCCCTTTGTTCATAGCCTGAAAAATTCTCCTCATGGTCTATAGATTGGGCCTGTCATACCTACGTCCACAAACCTAAGCCCAATTTGGGTTTTCAGACTTCTGTCAACACAGTACTAGCCCACACACCCTTCAGGCTGGGGCCCCTCGAGCCACACCTCAGGACTGTGCCTGCCCTCTCCAGGGGAATTCTGCCCACTCCATTGGCCACAACTCTACAGATTAGGAGAAACCTCCAAAGTCCCCGAAGTCATCCCAATAGTGTAGGCCGCCCAACACAAACAGGGGTGATCTATCCCAAGGTGAGCAATTACCTCAACTCAGACCCGTAGACAGATATCTCCAGAGAAGATTGAACCGGGCAGGCTCCTAGACCCAAATCGGATCCATTGCTTTTGTTTCCAGGCAGCTCACCTCAGAGGCCTGGATTCCAATACCAGAATATGGGTTCTTTCGGAGGTAACAATCAGAACAAATCTCCTCTACACATGGGAAACATGCTTTTTGGAGCTGTGTCAAAACCTCCAGTTAGGAGAAAACTTCAGGTCCCTGGAGCCACCGTCCCATTTCAAGGTCTCCATGGACACAAACCCACATTATGACCCATTCTCAGGGTAGTCCATTTCAACACAGTCCCATCGGTTGCTCCCCCAGAGGAAGCAGTTCAAACCTGCCTTGTCGCTAGGAGACAATAGGAATGCGAGACGGGCTCTTCAAGCATCCATCCTTAGAACCCTGCTCTGGCGTCCTTCCGTATGGGACGTCCTGGGGCCATCTGACCGGACTCGACTGTCCTGTAAAAGGAATCCTTGCCGATTGGAGGATCTTACAACTCCCATCGTGGGAAAGCCACCATGGACCCATGATGCCCCCCACCTTCATGAAGGGGCCATCCTGAACAGAAACGCCAACCTGAGCCTACGTCTTATCCTCGCCCTGACTTCAGATGCACGAGATCTCAATTTAGCTTTGCAGAGTGTGCCTGCTGTGCCCTCGCTCCGAAACCTATGCCTAGCTTGTGTTCTCAGACTTCCTTCCTCACACTTCTGGCCCTCAAGACCTCCAGTTTGGGAATAACAGAGCCACAGTGAAGCACTCTTCCAGCCCTCCAGAAGAAAAACGTTGCCCCTGGGGCTACCCAGAAACGCCAAATGATGATTAATCTGCATGCCACTCAACTGTACTCCAATTATACAGTCTACCATGGGCACTAATGCCCTTTCTGACACAGCCTGAGCCCGGACCTCCCGACTGACACCCAGACAGCTGGGGCCACAACTCATTACTGTGCCAGCCCTATCCAAGGGAATTCTGCCCATTTCATTTGCCACAACCCTACAGCTTATGAGGAAACTCCAAAGTCCCCGAGACCAGCCCCATAGTGTTGGCCTTCCGGGACAAACAGGTGTGATCTGACACAAGCTGGGCAATGACCTCCATTCTGAATTGTATACAGAGGCTCTCAGAGGAGAGTATTAAAGCGGAAAGGCCCCTAGGCCCTAAACGGATCCATTGTTTTGGATTCCAGGCATCTCTCCTCAGATGCTTGGTTTCCAATACCAGCTCATGGGGGTTCCTGAGGCACTGATCAGAACAAATCTCTGCTCCACATGGGAAACCTGATCTTTGGAGCTCTCTCAAAACCTCAGGTTAGGAGAATTCTTCAGGGCACCGGAGCCACTGCTCCATTCCAAGGTCTCAATGGACACAAACCCACATTATGACTGATCCTCAGGAGAGTCCATTTTAATTAAGCCCCCTCGGTTGTTCCCTTAGCGCCAGCAGATGGAACATGCCTTGTCACTAGGAGACAACTGGAATGCGAATTGGGCTGTCCAGGCATCCATCGTTAGAACCCTGCTCTGGAGAAGTCTGTTATTTGACGTCCTTGATCCATCCAACAGGTCTGGGCTGTCCCGCAGAAGGAATCCTTGTGGTTTGGAGCATCGCACACTTGCACAGTGGGAAAACATCCAAGGCTTCCTGATGTCCCACCCCACCTTCATATCGGGGAAATCATGGACAGAAACTCCAATTTAAGACAAAGTCTGATCCTCGGCCTGACTTGAGATGCACGAGATCTTGATTCAGCTTTGCAGAGTGTGCCTGCCGTGCCACCACTGGGAAACCTAAGCCTAACTTGTGTTCTCAGACTTCCATCCTGAAACTCCTGGGCCACAAGCCCTCAAGTTGGGAATTCTGAAGCCACAATGCAGCACTCTGCCTGGCCTCTAGAAGAGAAATATTGCCGTATGTGGCTACCCTGAAACTGCAAATGAGGATCAACCTGCATGCCACTTGACTGTACCCCAATTATACAGTCTAACCTGGGCACTAATGCCCTGTCTGACACAGACTGAACCCGGACCTTTTGGCCGACACCCAGACAGCTGACCGCACACTGAGCACGTTGGACCCGCCAGGGCCTAAGGTCGTCATCTCTTCCCAACCTCTGTTTTCAGGCTTCAGAACCTAGCCCTTATCTCTACTCACTGCCAAGCAGTGTACGTGATGCAGAAATCAGAACTTTCCCTTACCCATGGCCAGAAACTTTGTGGTTGACATGTTGCTCAACGTTCAGTATAGGAGAAACCAGAGTGGCCCATGAGGCCCCGCCCATGCTTGAGGCCGCATTGGGCACAAAAACACATTGGGACCCTCAGCATGAGCCCTGTACTCAAGTAAATCTTCTCAGGGGCTGGACCAAAAGCCCACATATGGGCTTGCCATGCCCCTAATCCCCCAATCTTAACCAGAGCTCAAGAAGTCTAGTCACCCCTACTCAGTGCTTTTCTCTGGAATCCCTCTTTTGTGCGATACATGAGGTAAAAAAAAGAAATAGAAAAAGGACTACCATCCAAAGAATGATCCCAAACACTTGGAATCAGGCCAAATCCCCTGATAGAAAAACTCGCCCATGGCCGATAATGCCAGCCCGACATTCCCCGGCCACTGTTGATGCAAAATCCGAAGACAAAAGCCTGAAAAAGCTCCTCACACTCGCCCCTTGATCATAGCCTGAAAAATTCTCATCGAGGACTTTAGATAAGTCCTGCCATACCTACATCCCCAAAACTAAGCAGAGTTTGTGTTTTCAGACTTCTGTGCCCACAGTCCTGGCCCACACACCCTCCAGGCTGGGGCCTCTGGAACCACATCTCAGGACTGTGCCTGCACTCTCCAAGGGAATTCTGCTCCTTCCTTTGGACACAACCTGACAGATTAGCAAAAACGTCCAAAGTCCCCGAAGCCATTCCAATAGTATTGGCCGCCCAGGACAAACAGGGGTGATCTGTCACAAGCTGTGCAACTACCTCAACTCAGACCCATAGACAGATATCCCCAGAGAAGAAGATTGAACCGGACAGGAACCTAGGCCCTAATCGGATCCATTGCTTTTGTTTCCAGGCATCTCTCCCCAGAGGCCTGCTTTCCAATACCAGCATATGGGCTCTTCCGGACGTACCAATCAGAATAAATCTCTTCTACACATGGGAAACGTGCTTTTTGGGGCTGTGTCAAAACCTCCAGTTAGGGGAAACCATCAGGTCCCTGGAGCCACCGCCCCATTCCAAGGTCTCCATGGAAACAAATCCACATTATGACCCATCCTCAGGAGACCCCATTTCAAATCAGCCCCCTCTGTTGCTCCTCCAGAACCAGTGATCGAACCTGCCTTATCGCAAGTAAATAATTGGAATGCGAGGCGGGCTGCCTAGGATTCCATCCTTAGAACCCTGTTCTGGTGTTGTTCTGTAATGGATGTTCTGGTGATATCCGACAGGTCTCGACTGTCCTGCAGAAGGAATCCTTGGGGATTCGAGCATCTCACTCCTGCCATCTTGGAAAAACCACCATGGTCTCATGATGTGCCTGCCCCTTCATGAAGGGGAGAAATGGACAGAAACTCCAACCTGAGCCACTCTGATCCTCGCCCTGACTTCGTATCCACGAGATCTCGATTCAGTTCAGCAGAGAGTGCCTGACGTGTCCTTGCTCCGAAACCTACGCCTAGCTTATGTTCTCAGACTTCCCTCCTCACCCTCATGGGCCACAAGCCCTCCAGTTTTGGAATTCTGGAGCTACAATGCAGCACTCTGCCTGCCGTCTAGAAGAGAAACGTTGCCCTATGGGGCTACCCAGAAACCCCAAATGAGGATCAACCTGCATGCCAGTCGACTGTACCCCAATTGTATAATCTACCTGGGCACTAAGGCACTGATACAGTCTGATCCCAGACTTCCCAACCAACACTCAGACAGCTGGGGCCACAACTCAGGACTGTGCCTGCCCTCTCCAAGGGAATTCTGCCCATTCCATTGGCTACAACCCTACATATTAGGAGAAACCTCCAAAGACCCCGAGACCATAAAAATAGTGTAGGCCTGCCGGGAGAAACAAGGGTGATCTGACGCACGCTGAGTAAAGCCCACCAATCAGGACCATAGACAGATGTTCCCAGAGAAGAAATTGAAGCAGACAGGCCCCTAGGCCCTAATTGGATCCGTTGCTTTGGTTTCCAGGCATCTCTCCTCAGAGGTCTGGTTTCCAATACCAGCTTATGGGGTTCCTGAGGCACCAATCAGAACAAATCTCGTCTCCACATGGGAAACTTGCTCTTTGCAGCTGTGTCAATACCTCCTGTAAGGAGAAACCTTCAGGGCACCGATGCCACTGCCCCATTCCAAGGTCTCCATGGACACAAAACCACATTATGACCAATCCTCAGGAGAGTTCATTTCAACTCATCCCCCTAGGTTTCTCCCCCAGAGCCAGCAGACCGAACCTGCCTTGTCACTAGGATGCAATTGGAATGCGAGTTAGGCTGCCCATGCATCCATGGTTAGAACCCTGCTCATGAGAAGTTCCTTATGGGATGTCCTAGATCCATCCAACATGTCTCGACTGTCCCACAGAAGGAATCCTTGCCGTTTGCAGCATCAGACAATCCCATCGTGGGAAAACCTCCATTGCCTCGTGATGCCCGCCCCCACTTTCATTGATGGGTCATCATGGACAGAAACTCCAACCTGAGCCAACGTCTGATCCTGCCCTGACTTCAGATGCACGTGATCTCGAGTCAGTTCTGCCAAGTGTACCTGCCGTGCCCACGCCTCAAAACCTAAGCCTAGCTTGTGTTCTCAGACTTCTGTCCTCATAGTCCTGTCCCCAAGCCCTCCAGTTTGGCATTCCAGAGACATAATGCAGCACTCTGCCTGCCCTCCAGAAGAAAAATGTTGCCCTATATGGCTACTCAGAAACGCCAAATGAAGATCAACCTGCATGCCACTTGACTGTACCCCAATTGTAAAATCTAACCTGGGCACTCATGCGCTGTCGGACACAGACTGCGGCCAGACTTCTCGACTGACACCCAGACACCTGGCTGTACACTGAGCACATCGATCACGCCATGGCCTTATGTTGTCATCTCTTCCCAACCTCTGTTTTCAGGATTCAGAACTTAGACGTTATCTCCACCCACTGCCAAGTGGTGTACGTGATGCAGAAATCAGAACTCCTCCTTCCCCATGACCAGAAACCTTGTGGTTGGCATGTTGTCCAACGATCAGTGTAGGAGAAACAAACGTGGCCCATGAGGCCCCGGCTATGCTTGAGGGCCCCAATAGGCACAAACACACCTTAGGATCCTCAGCGTGAGCCCTGTCCTCAAGTAAAGCCTGTCCCAGGCTGGACCAAGAGCCCGCATATGGGGCTTGCCATGCCCCTTGTCCCGCAATCTTAAGCAGAGCTTGAGAAGTCTACTCACCCATATTCCGAGCCCTTCTCTGGTATCCCTCTTTGGTGAAACACATGAGGTAAAAAAAAAAAAAAAAAAAAATGGAGAAAGTACTCCTACCACCCAAAGAATGACTGAAACACTTGGAACCGGGCCAAATCCCCAGAGAGAAAAATTCGTCCATGGCCGATGAGGCCAGCCTGACATTCCACGGCCACAGCTGTCACAAAATCCGGAGACAAAAGCCTGAAAAATCGTCTCACACTCGCCCATTGATCATAGCCCAAAAAATTCTCCTCAAGGTCTGTATTGGGCCTGCCGTACCTACGTCCCCAAACCTAAGCCGAGTTTGTGTTTTCAGACTTCTGTCCCCACAGTCCTGGCCCACACACCCTCCAGGCTGGGCCCCCTGGAGCCACACCTCAGGACTGTGCCTGCCCTTTCCAAGGGAATTCTGCTCATTTTTTAGGACAAAACCCGAAACATTAGGAGAAACCTCCAATGATCCCAAGGCCATCCCAATATTATTGGCCACCTGGGACAAAGAGGGGTGATCTGTCACAAGCTGTGCACTACCCCCACTCAGACCTGTATACAGATATCCCCATAGAAGAAGATTGAACCAGACAGGCACCTAGGCCATAGTAGAATCGAATGCTTTTTTTTCCAGGCATCTCTCATCAGAAGACTGGTTTCCAATACAAGCATATGTGGGTTCCCCTAGGTATCAATCAGTATAAATCTCGTCTCCACATGGGAAACTTGCTCTTTGGAGTTGAGTCAAAACCTCCAATTAGGAGAAAACTTCAGGTGCACGGAGCCACTGCCCCATTCCAGGGTCTCAATGGATACAAACCCACATTATGAACCATCCTCAGGAGAGTCCATTTCAACTCAGCCCCCTCAATTGCTCCCCCAGAGCCAGCAGATTGAACTTTCCTTGTTGCTAGGAAATAATTGGAATGTGAGGCAGGCACAACTGCATCCATCCTTAGAATCGTGCTCTGAAGTCATTCCGTATGGGACCTCCAGAAGCCATCCAACAGTTCTCGAGGGTCCTACACAATGAATCCTTACGGTTTGGAGCATCTCACAATTCCCATCGTGGGAATACCTACATGGCCTCTCTCCTTCGCCACACACCCTCCAGTTTGGGAATTCTGGAGCCACAATACCGCACTCTGTCTGCCCTCCAGAAGAAAAACGATGCCCTAAGGGGCTACCCAAAAACCAGATGAGGATCAACCTGCATGCCACACGAGAGTACCCCAATTGTACAGTTTACCCTGGGCACTAATGCACTGTCTGACAAAACCTGAGTCCAGAACTCTCGACCGACACCCGGACAGCTTGGGCCACACCTCAGGACTGTGCATGCCCTCCCCAAGGGAATTCTGCACATTCCATTGGCCACAACACTACAGATTAGAAGAATCCTCCAAAGACCCCGAGACCATCCCAATAGTGTAGGCCTCCTGGGAGAAACAGTGGTGATCTGACACAAGCTGAGCAACGACCTCCACTCGGAACCATAGACAGATGTTCCCAGAGTAGAAGATTGAAGCGGACAGTCCCCTAGGCCCTAATCAGATCCATTGCTTTGGATTCCAGGCAACTCTCCTCAGGTGCCTGGTTTCCAATACCAATTAATGGGAGTTCCTGAGGCACCAATCAGAACAAATCTCAACTCCACATGGGAAACATGCTCTTTGGAGCTGTCTCAAAACCTCAGGTTAGGAAAATCCTTCAGGGCACCAGAGCCACTGCCACATTCCAAGGTCTCCATGGACACAAAGCAACATTATGACCGATCCTCGGGAGACTCCATTTCAATTCAGCCCCCTCGGTTGTTCCCCCAGTGCCAGCAGATCGAACATGCCTTGTCACTCAGAAACAATTGGAATGTGAGTTGGGCTTCCCAGGCATCCATCGTTAGAACCCTGCTCCTGATAAGTTCCTTAAGGGACGTCCTGGATCCATCCAACAGGTCTCGACTGTGACACAGAAGGAATCATTGCGGTTTGGAGCATCAGACAATCCCACTGTAGGCAAACCTCCATGGCCTCCTGATGCCCCCAACCTTCATGTAGGGGACATCATGGACAGAAACTCCAACCTAAGCCAACGTCTGATCCTCTCCCTGACTTCAGATGCACGAGACCTCAATTCAGCTCTGCAGAGTGTGCCCTCATTCCGAAACCTAGGCCTAACTTGTGTTCTCAGAATTCCGTCCTCAAACTCCTGACCCATGGCGCTCAAGGTGGGAATTCTGGAGACACAATGCAGCACTCTGCCTGCCCTCCAGAAGAAAAACATTGCCCTATGGGTCTACGCAGAAATGACAAATGAGGATCAACCTGCACGCCACTCGACTGTAACCCAATTATACAGTCTAGCCTGGGTACTAATGCCCTGTCTGAGACAGCCTGAACCCGGAACTCCCGACTGACATCCAGACAGCTGGATGCACACTGAGCACATCGAACCCGCCATGGCCTTAGGTCATCATCTCTTCCCAACCTCAGTTTTCAGGTTTCAGAACCTAGACATTAACTCCACTAACTGCCCAGAGGTGAACGTGATGCAGAAATAAGAACTTTTCCTTACCCATGGCCAGAAACTGTGGTTGGCATGTTGTCCAACGTTCAGTGTAGGAGAAACCAGCATGGCCCATGAGGCCCCAGTCATGCATGATGATCACGATGGGCACAAACACACATTGTGACCCTCAGCGTGAGTCCTAGCCTCAAGTAAATCCTCTCAGTGACTGGACCAAGAGCTCACATATGGGGCTTGCCAAGCCCCTAGTCCCCCAATCTTAACAAAAATTTGAGATATCTAGTCACCCCTACTCAGGGCTCTGCTCTGGAATCCCTCTTTGGTGGGACACCTGAGGTAAAAAAAAAAAAATACAGAAAGACTCCTCCCATCCACAGAATGACCCCAAACACTTGGGATCTGGCCAAATCCCCAGAGAGCAAGACTCGTTCATGGCCCATGAGGCCATCCCGACATTCCATTGCCACTGTTGACACAAAATCCATAGACAAAAGCCTGAGCAAGCGCCTCACACTCGCCCTTAGTTCATACTCGAAAAGTTCTCCTCACAGTCTGTAGATCGGGCCTGTCATACATACGTCCCCACTTAAGTCGAGTTTGTGTTTTCAGACTTCTGTCCCCACAGTCCTGGCCCACACCTTCCAGGCTGGGGCGCCTAAAGCCACACCTCAGGACTGTGCCTACCCTCTACAGGGAAATTCTACCCATTCCATTGGCCACAACCCTACAGATGAGGAGAAACCTAAAAAGTCCCCGAAGCCATCCCAATAGTGTATGATGCCCAGGACAAACAGGGGCGATCTCTCACAAGCTGAGCAACGACCTCCACTCAGACCCATAGACAGATATCCCCAGAGAAGAAGATTGAACCGGACAGGCAACTAGGCCCTAATCAGATCCATTGCTTTTGCTTCCAGGCATCTCTCCTCAGAGGCCTGGTTTCCAATACCAGCATATGGGTTTTCCAGAGGCACTAATCACAACGAATCTCGTCTCCACATGGGAAACTTGATCTTTGGAGCCATGTCAAAACCTCCAGTTAAGGGAGACCTTCAGGTCCCCGGAGCCACCGCCCCATTCCAACGTCTCCAGGGACACAAACCCACATTATGACCCCTCCTCAGGAGAGTCCATTTAAACTCAGCCCCCTCGGTTGCTCCCCCAGAGCCATCAGATGGATCCAGCCTTGTCGCTAGGAGACAATTGGAATGCGAGTTGGCTGTCCAGGCATCCAACGTTAGAACCTACTCTAGAGAAGTTCCTTATAGGGCATCCTTGAGCCATCCGACAGGTCTCGACTGTCCTGCAGAAGGAATCCTTGTGGTTTGCAGTATCACACACTCGCACCATGGGGAAACCCCCATGGCCTCGTGATGCCCCCACCTTCATGTAGGGGACATCATGGACAGAAATTCCAGCCTGAGGCAATGTCTGATCCTCGCTCTGACTTCAGATGCATTAGATCTCGATTCAGCTCTGCAGAATGTGCCTGCCGTGCCCTCACCCAGAAACCTAAGCCTAGCTTGTGTTCTCAGACTTCCGTCCTCACACTCCTGGCTCACAAGCCCTCCAGTTTCTGAATTCTGGAGACACAATGCAGCACTCTGCATGCCCACCAGAAGAAAAACGTTGCCCTATGGGGCTACACAGAAAAGACAAATGAGGATCAACCTCCACGCCACTCAACTGTACCCCAATTATTCAGTCCAGCCTGGGCAGTAATGCCCAGTCTGTCACAGCCTGTGCCCAGACCTCGTGATCGACACCCAGACAGCTGATTGCACACTGAGAACATCGGCACACCATAGCCTTAGGTCGTCATCTCTTCCCAACCTCGGTTTTCAGGCTTCAGAACCCAGCCCTTATCTCCACTCACTGCCACGCGGTGTACGTGATGCAGAAATTTGAACTTCTCCCTCACCATGGCCAGAAATCTTGTGGTTGGCATGTTGTCCAACATTCATTGTAGGAGATACCAGCGTGGCCCATGAGGCACCGGCTATGCTTGATGGATGCGATGGGCACAAACACACATTGGGACCCTCAGCTTGAGCCCTGTCCTCAAGTAAAGCCTCTCACGGGCTGGACCAAGAGCCCACATATGGGGATTGCCATGCTCTAGTCCCCCAATCTTAACCAGAGCTCAAGAAGTCTAGTCACCGTTACTCAGTGCTCTTCTGTGGATTCCCTCTTTCTTGGGACACATGAGGTTAAAAAAATAGAGAAAGGATTCCTACCATCCAAAGAATGACCCCAAACACTTGGAATCGGGCCAAATCCCCAGAAAGAAAAACTCAACCCTGGCCGATGAGGCCAGCCCAACGTTCCACGGCCACTGTTGACACAAAATCCAGAGACAAAAGCCTGAAAAAGTGCCTCACACTCGCCCTTCGTTCATAGCCCGAAAATTTCTCCTCGCGATCTGTAGATTGGGCCTGCCATACCTTTGTTCCCAAACCTAAGCTGAGTTTGTGTTTTCAGGCTCCACTATCCTGGCCCACACACCCTCAATTATGGGGCCCCTATAGCCACACCTCAGGACTGTGCCTGGCCTCTCCAAGGGAATTCTGCTCATTTTTTTTGGACACAACACTACTATTAGGAAAAACCTCCAATGTTCCCGAGACCATCCCAATAGTGTAGGACATCCAGGACAAACAGGGGCGATCTGACACAAGCTGAGCCACTACCTCCACTCAGACCCATTGACAGATATGCCCAGAGAAGAAGATTGAACCGGACAAGCACCTAGGCCCTAATCGGATCCATTGCTTTTGTTTCCAGGCACCTCTCCTCAGAGGCCTGGTTACTAATACCAGCATATCAGGGTTTATAGAGGCACCAATCTAAACAAATCTCGTCTCCACATGGAAACTTTGTTCTATGGAGCTGTTTCAAAACCTCCCATTAGGAGAAAAGTTCAGGTCACTGGAGCCACCACCCCATTCCAATGTCTCCATGGACACTATCCCACATTATGACCCATCCTCAGGAGAGTCCATTTTAACTCAATTCCCTCAGTTGCTCCCCCAGAGCCAGCAGATAGAACCGTCTTTGTCTCTAGGAGACAACTGAATTGCGAGGCAGGCTCTTCAGGCCTCCATCCTTAGAACCCTACTCTGACGTTGTTCCTAATGGGACGTCCTGGAGCCATCCAACAGGTCTCGACTATCCCCCATAAGGAATCCTTGTGCATGGAGCATCTCACAACTCCCATCATGGGAAAACTTCCCAGGCCACATGATGTTCCCCAATCTTCATGAAGGTGGATCATGGGCAGAAACCCCAACCAGAGCCAATGGCTGATCCTCGCCTTGACTTCAGAAGCACAAGATCTCGATTCAGCTCTTAAGAGTGTGCCTGCCGTGTCCTCGCAGAAACCTAATCCTAGCATGTGTTCTCAGACTTCCGTCCTCACACTCCTAGCCCACAAGCCCTCCAGTTTGGGAATTCTGGAGCCACAATGAAGCATTGTGCCTGCCTTCCAGAAGAAAAACGTTACCCTATGGGGATACACAGAAATCCCAAATGAGGATCAAACTGCACATCACTCGACTGTTCCCCAATACTAGAGTCTACCTTGGGCACTAATGTCCTGTGTGACACAGCCTGATCCTGGACGTCCCGACTGACACCCAGATAGCTGGCCGCACAATGAGCACATTGGACCCGTCAGGGACTTAATTCATCATCTCTTCCCAACCTCGTTTTTCGGGCTTCAGAACCTAGACCTTATCTCCAATCACTGCCTAGCGGTGAACATGATGCAGAAATCAAAATTCCTACTTCCCCATGCCCAGAAACCTTTGGTTCGCATGTTGTCTAAAATTTAGTGTAGGAGAAACCAGCTTGGACCATGAGGCCCCGGGCATGTTGAGGGCCGCTTTGGACACAAACACGCTTTGTGACCCTTAGCTATTTGACACAAGCTGAGCAACTACCTCCACTTAGACCATAGACAGATGTCACCAGAGAAGCAGATTGAACGAGACAGGAACCTAGGCTTTGGGCTGTCATCTCTTCCCAACCTGGGTTTTCAGACATCTGAATCTAGACATTACATCAAATCCCGCACACGTGGGTACCTGAAGCACACACAAATCAGAACTCCTCCTTCCCCATGGCTGGAAATCTTGCTGTTGGCATGGAGTCACACCTTCAGGGTAGGAGAAACCTTCATATCCCCTGAGGCCACGCCCAAACTTGAGTGCCGACTTGGGCACCAACTCGCATTGTGACCCTCAGCATGAGCCCCATGTCGAAGTAAGGCCTCTCAGAGCCTGGACCAAGAGCCCACATATGGGGCTTGCAAAGTCCTTAGGATCCCAACCCTCACCAGAGTTCGAGTTTTCCAGTCGCCTATACCTGGGGCTCTGCTCTGGAATCCTTCTATTGGAGAGACACCTGAGTCAGACAACAGGACTCCACCCTTCGTACAAAATGACCCCAAACTCTTGGGAGCTGGGCCAAATACCCAGAGAGGTGACTTGTCCATAGCTCCTGAGGCCACCCTACAATCCACGGCTATCCTGGACACAACATCCAGAGACAAAAGCCTGAGGGACTGCCTCCCACTCGCCCATCTTTCAATAGCTGAGGATCTCCCCTCACGGTCTGTAGATCCGGCCTGCCACACCCTCAGTACCACACCTAAGCTGATTTATATTTTCAGTCTTCTGTGCCCACAGCCCACAACAACACATCCTCCAGGCTAGGGCCTATGGAGACACACCGAAGGACTGTGCCTGTCCTATCCAAGTTAACTGTGCCCAATCCTGTGATCACAACCCTACAGATTAGGAGAAACCTCCAAGGCCCCCAAGGCCATCCTGATTGTGGAGGCCGCCCTGGACTAAGAGGTGCATCCTGACACCAGCTGAGCAACTATTTCCACTCAGACACTCAGACAGTGTCCCCAAATTCAGAAGATTGAAACAGACAGGCCCCTAGGCCCTAATCTGAACCTGAGCTTTGGTTTCCATGTGTCTCTCCTCAGAGGACTGGTTTGAAGACCAGAATCTGGGGATTTTTTGAGGCACCAAACAGAACCTCTCTTGTCTCCACATGGGGAGCTTTCTTATTGAAGCGGTATCTAACCCTTCTGGTAGGCAAATTCTGCAGGGCCCCTGAGCCACCAGCATATACCAAGGTCTCCATGGACACAAACCCACATTATGACCCATCTTCAGGAGAGACAATTTCAACTAACACCCCTGGGTAGCTCGCCCCAGAGTTGTAGTTCAAATATGTCTTTTCGCAAAGAGCCAATGGAAATGCCAGCTATGCTGTACAGGCTTCCATCCATCGAACCCTGCTCTCCAATCTTTCCATATGGAAGGTCCTGGAGCCATCCACTAGGACTCGACTGTCCCGCAGAAGGAAACCTTGTGGTTTGGAGCAACTCACAAATTCAGCATGGCAAAACCTCCTTAGCTTCATGAGGCCCCCGTTTCATGAAGGGGACATCATGGACACAAACTCCAGACTCAGCCACCGTTTGATCCTCACCCTGACTTCAAATGCAGGAGATCCCGATTCAGCCTCTGCAGAGTGAGCCTGTCATGCCTTTGGCCCCAAAACTCACCCTAGCTTGTGTTTTCAGACTTCCATCCTCACACTCATGGCACACAAGCCTTCCTGATTGGGAATTCTGGGGCCACAAAGAAGCACTCTGCCTGCCCACCAGAAGAAAAACATTGTCTATGGCTTTGCCCAGAAACCCCAAATGAGGATCAACCTGCTCAGCCCTCGACAACACCCCAATTGCATAGGCTATCCTAAGCACGAAGGCTCTGTCTTACATAGCCTGAGCCCAGACCTTCCAACAGACACCGAGACAGCTGGCCGCACATCCAGCACCTTGGACCCGCCATGGACTTCGGGCATTTATCCCTTCCCATTGACTTGTGTGTCTTCCTGGATGTATGTTCTGAGGCTGTGTCAGGCTGTGCATTTTTTCCAGAGTGGCCAATGGAATTGGGGCGGGCTTGGGGCCTTGCAGGTTTCTGCTAATCTGGAGGGCTTGGGAAACTGAGATGGGCATATTTTCCTCAGAAGAGCATGCCCAGTGATGTGATGTGGATCTGGAGGCCCCATCCTGGATGGCATGTTGATCAGGGATTTGGGACCAAAGTCTTCAGACACAGACTCTGGCAAGAGTTAGGGGCGAGGTGATGGCAGGCCCAATCTGCAGACCCTGAGGGCAGCTGCTCAGGATTTGAAATTTGGATGGCTGGGAGGCAGGAGCACAGGCTTTTCTGTCTGGATTGTGTGTCTAGGATGGCCATGGAAATGAGGGGTGGCTTCATGGGTCTATGGGAGATTCTACTTCTCTGGGGATTTTGCCCGGCACCCAAGAGTTTGGTGTCTTTCTAGGGGAAAGGAAGAGTATGGTTTTCCATCTCAGGGGTACTGTCCAAACAGGATTTCCAGAGATTGGTTCAGGGTCTGGGCACTTGGATAACCCCACCAAGGCTTAGCTTTGGGCCTAGGGCCATGACAGGCCCGCTCTGTTGGCTCCTGGACCAGCTGCCCAGGGGGATTATTGGAAAAGGGTCTCAGGCTAAGGGTCACAATGCCTGTTTGTGCCCAGAAGCCCATACGGGGTGGGCGTGGTCTTATGGGCCATGTACCTGGCTCCCACTCTGAGGGTTGGCCAGCCATCTCCACATTCAATTTTCCTTCCATGGGGAAGGAGAAGTACTCTTTTGTGCTTCTGGGTCACCCATGGGCAGGAATTTGTTCTACGCTCTGGGAGAGGTACCTGAATACCCAGGTCAGTTCGAGATGACGGTCTCGGGCCAAAACAGGATCCACCTGCAAGATATGGGGACTGCTGTCTGGGTGCCTGACAGGAGGTTGGGGCTCAAGCTGTGTCAAACAGAGCATTTGTGCAGAGGGAGGCCTATGATAATGGGGTGCCGTTGAGAGCTGTGCACCTGGATCCTCATTTGGGGTTTCTGTGCAGACCCTTAGGGCACTTCTTCCTTTTGGTGGGCAGGCAGAAGACTGCTTTGTGGCTCCAGAATTCCCAATATGGAGGGCTTTCAGGTGAGAAGTGTGAGGACAGATGTCTGATAACGCAAGCTACGGTTAAGCTCAGTGCTGAGCATATGGACGTTCCCATGTACAGTGGTTTTTTCGAGATCCTAGCACCTGAGTATGCATGAGGGTCAGACGTCTGCTCACGCTGGAGTTTGTATCCATGATGGCCAACGAATGGTGGGGTTTTCTCAAGAAGCATTGGAGGTTTTCCCAATTTGGAGCTTGTGAGCTGCTCCAAACAGCAAAGCATCCTACTAAAGGACAGGTGTAGTCTGCTTAGATTCAATAGCACAGTTCTCTGAATGGAGGCCTGGAAAGCCCACCTCGGGTTACCATTACAGCTGAGGAAAAGAGCAGGCTTGATCTGCTGTCTATGATTCCAAGTTCCAAGTGATCTGAGTTGACGGAAGTTCCCAGTCTAACAGGACTCAATGCTGCTTCATATCCAGGGAGACCTTAGAATATGGCAGAGGCCTTGGGGCCATGCAGGATTTTCCTTTCCTAAAGATTAGACCCAGTTCCCAGGAGAAAGTTTTTCTTCTCAGGACAGGAGGTGATCTCTTGTATGGCTCATGGACCACAGGTTGGACCATATATTGGTTTTCCAGAACAGGCCACTAGGAACAGAGACCTGAAAACCTAAGCTAGGGTTCCGATGAGATCCTAGGGCCATGGCAGATTCAACCTTTGGACTCAGCGCCATTGACCTGCATGACTTCCTGGAGGTAGGTGCTGAGGCTGTGACAGACTGTACATTTCTTTCAATAGCAGCCTATGAAACTGGGGTGGGCTCAGGGTCTTTGCAGTTTTCTCCTAATCTGGAAGGTTTGGGCAACTGAGACGGGAATAATTTCCTCTGGAGAGCAGGCCCAGTGATGTGCTGTGGTTCTGGAGGCCCCATTCTGGAGGGCATGTGGTTCAGGACTCTGGGACCAAAATCTTCAGACACAAAATTGGGTAAAAGTTAGGGGTGAGGTGATGGCAGGCCTGATCTGCAGACCCTTAGGGCAGCTCCTCAGATTTGAAATTCGGGCTGCTGGGAAGCAGGAACACAGGCTTTTCTTTCTGGATTTTGTCTAGGATGGCCACGGAATGGAGGGGTGTCCTCATGTGTCCATGGGAGTTTCTTCCTATCTGGGGATTCTGCCTGGCACCCAAGAGTTTGATGTCTTACTGGGGGAAGGGGAGACTGCATTTTATCGTGTCAGGGTTCCTGTCAAAACATGGATTCCAGAGATGGGTTTTGGGTCCTGGTGCCTGGATAACACCACCAAGGCTTAGGATGGGCTCACGGGCATGACAGGGGCACTCTGTAGGCTCCTGTACAAGCACCCAAGGGGATTCGTTGGAAGCGGATCTCAGGCTGAGGGTCACAATGCCTGTTTGTGCCCAGCTGCCCATCGTGAGTGGGCGTTATCTCTTGTTCCATGCACCTGGATCCCAATCTGAGGGTTGGACAACCATCTCAACATTTAGTTTTCCTGCCATGGGGAAGGAGGAGTACTCTTTTGTGCTTCAGGTTCCCCCATTGGCAGGGATTCCCGAAAAGGTCTGGGGACAGGTGCCTGAATAACAAGGATGGGTGAGATGACAGACTTGGGCCATGGCCGGTATCACATGATGGATATGGGTCCCGCTCTCTGGGTGGCAGACACTAGGTTGGGGCTCAGTCTCTGTCAGATACAGCACTAGTGGCCAGGGCAGACTATGAATTGGTATTCCTTCGAGGACCTAGCAGATTGATCCCCATGTGGGGTTTCTGGGCAGAATTACCAGGCACTTCTTCTTTCTAAGGGGAAGGCAGAATGCTGTGTTGTGGCTCCAGAATTCCTCAATAAGTGGTCTTGGGGACCAGTAGGGTGAGGATGGAATTCTAAACATAAGCTAGAGTTGA
This sequence comes from Neogale vison, assembly GCF_020171115.1. Lineage (NCBI taxonomy): Eukaryota > Metazoa > Chordata > Mammalia > Carnivora > Mustelidae > Neogale > Neogale vison. The sequence goes on from NC_058095.1 coordinate 53,128,245, forward strand.
ATTCAGTGCCAAGTGGAAGGCAGTTCCAATGTGCAGCGGCTGATTCTAGATATCTAGCAACTGAGTAAGGGTGGATGTCAGATGTTTGTTCACACTGGAGTTTGTGTCTATGATGACCAACAAAAGTAGGGGTGGCGTCAAGAATCCAAAGATGATACCCCACGCTGTGGCTTGTGAGATGCTCCAAACAGCAAGGTTTCCTTGTACTGGACAGGTGGAGCCTGGTTTATTAAGTCTAGTGTCCCCCTGTGGAAAATTTGGGTAGCAGAGCTCTCTCGCATGGATGCCTGGAAAGCACACCTCCATTGACCTTGCAGCTGAGGAACAAGGCATGTTCGTTCTAGTGGCTCTGGGGTGAAGGACCAAGGTCTTGAGTTGAATGAACCCTCTTGCAGATGGGTGACAATGCTGGATTGTTACCAGGGAGATCTTAGAATGTGCTGGTGGCTAATGTGCCCAGCAGGGTTCTCCTATCTTGAGGGTTTGCCACAGGTCGAAGAGCACGGTTTCCTTTTTGGGACAAGAGGTGTTCTGTTGTGTGGCTCAGGGACCACCTGTTTTATCATAAGTTGGCATTCCAGAACAGGTCTCTAAGGATAGATGCCTGAAAACCTAATCTAGGGTTCCAGTTGGGTACTAGGGGTATGTCAGGTTCAATCTTCTGACTCAGGGCATTTACTTGGCTCTCTGATTGGATATAGGTGATCAGGGTGTTTCACACTGCACATTTTCATCCTGAGTGGATGCCAATATGGGGGTAGGCTCAAAGGCCTTGCAGGTTTCACCTAATCTGGAAGGTTTGGACGAATATGATGGGCACAGTTTCGTTGGAGATGGCAGGCACAGTCCTTGGGGTTGCTCCAGAGTCCCCATCTTGGAGGGCATGTGAGCCATGGTTTAAGAGAGAAGTCTGCAAACACAAATTCGGGTAAGGGTTAGTGGCGAGGTGATTGCAGGACCAATGCCAAGACCTGGAGGGAAGCTCATAATGAATTGTAATTAGGGTGACTGGAAGGCAGTAGCACAGGCTTTTTTATCTGGATTGTGTGTCCCAGATGGCCTCGGAATGCAGCTGTGTTCTCATGGGTCCATGGGAGCTTTGTCCTCTCTAAGGATCCAGGTGGTTCCCCATAGTTTGGTGGCTATTTCAGGGAAGGGAAGCATGTGGTTTTCCAACTTAAGGGTGCCCCAAAACAGGGATTCTAGAGAGAGGTTCTGGGTCTGGGTGCCTTAAAATCCCACCAAGAGATAGGATTTGGGCCTAGGGGCGTATGAGGCCTGCAATGCAGGATCCTGGTGGTGCAACTGAGCGGGCTTGTTTGAAAGCATGCTCAAGCTGAGGGTCGCAATGCCTGTTTATGTCCAGGGCAGCCCTCAGGAGTGGGTGTGGTCTCATTGGCTCTGCAGTTTGCTCCCACTTTGAGGATTGGACAACCCTCCCAACTGCCAGGATTCCTGCCATGGTGAAGGAGGAGTTCTCTATTCTGCTTTAGATTCCCCTGTTGGCAAGGAGTTCAGCAAAGGTCTGTGGACAGATGCCTGAATACCAAGGATGGGTAGAGCTGACGGACTTGGGTCATGGCTGGTCTCACATGCTGGATATGGGTCCCACTCTCTTTGTGGCTGACACTAGGTTGGGGCTCAGGCTCTCCCAGACACAGCTCTAGTGCCCAGGGCAGCCTATAAATCGGGGAACCCTCAAGAGCCGAGCAGATTGATACTCTAGGAGTGTACCTGGGCATACTCAGCAGGCACTACATTTTACTATGGTGAAGGCAGAATGGTGGGTTGTGGGTCCAGGATTCCCTTTCACCAGGACTTGAGGACCAGTAGGGTGAGGATGAAATTGCAAACACAAGCTATGGTTAAATTCAGTGCCAAGCAGATGGTAGTTCCAATGTGCAGCAGATTATTTGAGATATTCAGCACCTGCGTTAGGGCTCATGTCAGATATTTGCTCACACTGGAGTTTGTGTGTATGATGACCATCCAATGGAGGGGTGGCATCAAGAGGCCATGGAGGATTTTCCATGCTGAGACTTGTGAGATGCTCCAAACAGCAAGGTTTTCTTCTACAGAACAGGTGGAGTCTGGTTTGTTTGCTCCATGGTCCACCATGTGGAAAGTGTGGGTAGCAGAGCTCTCCCACATGGATGCCTGGAAATCACACCTCCATTGACCATTGCAGATGAGGAACATGGCAGGTTCCTTCTGGTGGCTCTGGTGTGAAGGTCCAAGGCCTTGAGTTGACATGAAATCTATTGCAGATGGGTCACAATGCTGGTTTGTTACCAGGGAGAAATTAGATTGTGCTGGTGGCTAAGGTTCTGTGTAGGCTTCTCCAAACCTTCAGGTTTGGCAAAGGTCGAAGTGCAGTTTCCTTCTGGGGACAGGAGATGTTCTGTTGTGTGGCTCAGGGACCACATGTTGTATCATAAATTGGTATTCCAGAACAGTCCTCTGAGGACAGATGCCTGAAAACCTAATCTAGGTTTCAAATGTGGTCCTAGGGGCATGTATGGTTCAGTCTTCTGACTATGAACCATTGACTTGGGTTTCTGCCTGGATGTATGTGATCAGGTTGTTTCAGACTGCGCATTTGCATACAGAATGGCCAACAATATTGGGGTGGTCTCAGGGTCCTCAGGTTTCTCCTAATCTGGAAGGTTTGGGCAACTGTGATGGGCACCGAATCCTGGAGGATGGCAGGCACAGTCCTGTGATGTGGCTCCAGAGACTGCATTCTGGAGGACATGTGAGCCATGGTATTGTTAGAGAATTCTGCAAACACAAGTTCAGGTTAGTGTTAGTGGCTAGGTGATCACAGGCCCAATGCCTACAACTGGAGGGCAGCTCGCCAGGAACTGTAATTAGGGTGAGTGGAAGGCGTTGGTACAGGCTTTCCTAACTGGGTTGTTCGTCCAGGATGGCCTCAGAATGCAGGTGTGGTCTCCTGGGGCAATGAGAGATTTTTCCTCTCTAAGGATCCTGGCATCTCCCTAAGTTTGGCGGCTTTTTTGGGGGGAAAGGGAAGAATGCTGTATTCCATCTAAGGGGTGTCCCAAAATAGGGGTTCCAGAGACAGGCTCTGGGTCTGGGCATCTCAGAAATCATACCAAGGGTTAGAATTTGGGCATAGGGGTGTAGCGGGCTTTCACTGCTGGATCCTGGTGGTGCAACTGTGAGGGGATTTTGGAAAGCATGCTCAGGCTGAGGGTCACAATGCTTGTTTGGGCCCAGGGTGGGTCCTCAGCCGTGGGCATGGTCACAATGGACATTGCAGACAAGCTAGCTCTAACTTTGAAGGTTGGACACACATTCCCAACAGCCAGGTTTCCTGCCATTGGGAAGTAGGAGTTCTCTATTATGCTTCTGCTTCCCCCATTGGCAGGGATTACAGCAAAAGTCTATGGATAGGTGCCTGAATACCAAGGATGGGTAGAGATGACGGACTTGGGCCATTGCCTGTCTCACATGCTGATTATGCAGTCAAATGCTCTACCACTGAGCTATACCACCATCACATGCTGATTATGGGGCCTGCTCTTTGGGTGGCTGACACTAGGTTGTGGCTCAGGCTGTGTCAGACACAGCACTAGTGGGCATCCTATAATCAGAGTTCCCTTGATGGCCAAAGATTGATTGTCATGTGGGGTTTCTGGGCAGACTCACCAGGCACTTCTTCTTTCCTTGGGCAAAGCATAATGCTGCATTGTGGCTCCAGAATTCCTCATCAAGAGGGCTTCTGAACCAGTATGGTGAGGATGGAATTGTAAACACAAGCTACGGTTCAATTCACTGCCAAGCAGAAGGCATTTCCAATGTGCAGAGGCTGATTCGAGATATCCAGCACCTAGTGTAAGGGCGGATGTCAGATGTTTGTTCACACTGGAGTTTGTGTCTATGATGACCCACTCATGGAGTGGTGGCATCAAGAACCATGCAGGATTTCCCACACAAAGGCTTGTGGGATGCTCCAAACAGAAAGATTTCCTTCTTTTGGAGAGGTGAAGTGTGGTATGTTTGCTCCAGGTTCCCCATCTGGAAAGTGTGGGTCGCAGAGCTCACCCGCATGGATGCCTGGAAAGCACACCTCCATTGACCATTCCAGTTCAGGACCATGGCAGAATCGTTCTTATGGCTCTGGGGCAAAGAACCAATGTGTTGAGTTGACATGGAATCTCTTGCAGATGGGCCCAGTGCTGGTGTGTAACCAGAGTGATCTTAGAATGTGCTGGTGTCTAAGGTGTCGTGCATGATTCTCCTACCCTGAGGGTTTGGCAAAGGTCGAAGAGCACAGTTTCCTTCTGGGGACAGGAGATGTTCTGTTGTGTGGCTCAGGGACAACATATTGTTTCATAAGTTGGTATTCCAGAACAGGACTCTGAGGTCAGATGTCTGAAAACCTAATCTAGGTTTCCAATGAGGTTCTAGGGGAATGTCATGTTCAATATTCTGACTCAGACCATTGATTTGGCTGACTGCATGGATGTAGGTGATCAGGGTGTTTCAGACTGGGCATTTGCGTCCACCGCTGCGACAATATTGGGATGGATCAGGGGCCTTACAGGTTTCTCCTATTCTGGAATGTTTGGGCAACTGTGACGGATAGTTTTCTTGGGGATGGTAGGCACAGTCCTGTGGTTTGGCTCCAGAGAACCTATCATGGGGAGCATGTGAGTCATGGTTTTGGGAGAGAAGTCTCTAAACACAAATTTAGATCAGGGTTAGTGGCCTGGTGATCAAGGCCCAATGCATAGACCTGGAGAGAAGCTCATCAGAAACTGTAATTAGGGTGACTAGAAGTCAGCAGCACAGGCTTTTCTATCTCGATTGTGTGTCCAGGATGACCTCGGAATGCAGGTGTGTTCTCATGTGTCCATGGGAGACATTTCCCCTCTATGGATTCTGGTGGTTCTCCATAGTTTGGTGGCTTTTTCGGTGAGGGAAGAGTGCTGTTTTCCTAATTAGGGGTGACCCAATACAGGGATTCCAGAGATGGGTTCTGGTCTGTGTGCCTGGAAAATCCCACCAGTGTTAGTATTTGGGCTTAGGGGCGTACCAGGCCTGCAATGCGGGATCCTGGTGGCGCAACTGAGAGGGCTTTGAAAGCATGCTCAGGCTGAGAGTCACAATGCTTATTTGTGGCCAGGGCGGCCCTCAGGAATGGGCGTGGTCTCATTGGCAATGCAGCTGGCTCCACTTTGAGGGTTGGACATCCATCCCAAAAGCCAGGTTTCCTGCCATGTGGAAGGCAGAGTTCTCTATTGTGCTTCATGTTCCCCCAGTTGCAGGGATTCCAGCAAATGTCTGGGGACTGGTGCCCAGAATAACAAGGATGGGTAGAGATGACAGTCTTGGGCCATGGCCAGTCCCACACGCTAGATATGGGGCCCGCTCTCTGGGTGTCTGAAACTAGGTTGGGTCTCAGAATCTGTCACTAGTATCAGGGAAGCCTATAATTGGGGTTCCCTCGAGAGCCGAGCAGATTGATCCTCATGTCACGTTTCTGGGCAGACTCACCAGGCACTTCTTATTACTAAGGGGAAGGCCGAATGCTGCGTTGTGGTTCCAGAATTCCCTATCAAAAGGGCTTGGGAACCAGTTGGGTGAGGATGGAATTGTAAACACAATCTACGGTTCAGTTCAGTGCCAAGCAGAAGGCAGTTCCAATGTGCAGCAACTTATTCGAGATATCAAGCACCCGACTAAGGCAGAGTCAGATGTTTGCTCACAGTGGAGTTTGTGTCTATGATGACCAAAATATGGAGGTGTGGCCTCAAGAGGCCATGGAGGATTTCACAAGGTGAGGCTTGTGAGATGCTCCAAACAGCAATGTTTCCTTCTACTGGACAGTTGGAGTCTGGTTTATTTGCCTCAGCATCCCCAATGTGGAAAGTTTGAGTAGCAGAGCACTCCAGCATGGATGCCTAAAAAGCACACCTCTATTGACCATTGCAGATTAGGAAAACAGCAGGACCATTCTGATGGCTCTGGGGCGAAGTACCAAGGCCTTGAGTTGATATAGGAACTCTTGCAGATGGGCCACAATGCTGCTTTGTTACCAGGGAGATCTTAGAATGTGTTGGTTGCTAAGGTGCTGAGCAGGATTCTCCTACCCTGAGCGTTTGGCCAAGGTCGAAGAGCACGGTTTCCTTCTGGGGCCAGGTGATATTCTGTTGTGTGGCTCAGGGACACGTGTTGAATCATAAGTTGGTATTCCAGAACATGCCCCGGAGGACAAATGCCTGAAAACCTAATCTAAGGTTCCATTGAGTTCCTAGGGACATGTCAGATTCAATCTTCTGACTCAGGACCATTGACTTGGCTGTCTGCCTGGATGGAGGTGATTAGCGTGTTTCAGACTGTGCATTTGCATCCAGAGTGGCCTACAATATTGGGGTGGGCGCAGGGGCTTTGCAGGTTTCTTCTAAACTGGAAGGTTAGGGAAACTGTGACAGGCCCATTTTCCTTGAGGATAGCAGCACAGTCCTGTGGTGTGGATCCTGATACCCCATCCTGGAGGGCATGTGAGCTATGGTTTTGGAGAGAAATCTGCAAACACAAATTCGTATTAGGGTTGGTGTCATGGAGATCACAGACCCAATGCATAGACCTGGAGGGCAACTCGTCAGGAACTGTAATTAGGGTGATGGGAAGGCGGTAGCACTGGCATTTCTATCTGGATTTTTTATCCAGGATGGCCTTGAAATGGAGGTGTGGTCTCATGGGGCCATAATAGACATCTCCTCTCTAAGTATCCTGGTGGCTCTCCATAGTTTGGTGGCTTATTCAGTGAGGGGAGAGTGCAGTTTTCCATCTTAGGGCTGCTCCGATACTGGGATTCCAGAGATGGGCTATGGGTCGTGGAAGATTTGCATTGCCTGGAAGATCCCACCAAGTGTTAGGATTTGGGTCTAGGTGCCTACCAGGCCTGCAATGAGGGATCCTGGTGGTGCAACTGAGAGAGCTTATTTGAACTCATGCTCAGGCTGAGTGTCACAATGCCTGTTTGTGCCCAGGGAGGCCCTCAGTAGTGGGCGTGGTCTCATTGGCCATGAAGCTGGCTCCCACTTTGAGGGTTGGACACCCATCCCAACAGCCAGATTTCCCGCCACGGGGAAGGAGGAGTTCTCTATAGTGCTTCAGGTTCCCACATAGGCAGGGTTTCCAGCAAAGATCAGGGGAAAAGTGCCTGAAGACCAAGGATGGGTAGAGATGATGGGCACCGCTCTCAGTGTGGTTGACATTGGTCTGGGCTCAGGGTCTGTCAGACACAGCACTATTGGCCAGGGCAGCCTATAAGTCAGGGTTCCCTCGAGAGCCGAGCAGATTGGTCATCATGTGGGTTTTCTGGGCAGACTCACCACGCAATTCTCCTTTCTATGGGGAAGGCAGAATGCTGCATTGTGGCTACAGAATTCCCTATCAAAAGGGCTTGGGGACCAGTAGGGTAAGGATTGAATTGTAAACACAAGCAACAGTTCAATTCAGTGCCAAGTGGTAGGCAGTTCCAATGTGCAGTGCCTTATTCGAGATATCCAGCACCTGAGTAAGGCGGAATCAGATGTTTGCTCACACTGGTGTTTGTGTCTATGATGAGCGACAAATGGAGGGTGGCGTCAAGAGGCATGGAGGATTTCCCAAGCTGAGGCTTGTGAGATGCTCCAAAGAGCAAGGTTTCTGTCTCCTGGACAGGTGGAGTCTGGTTTCTTTGCTCCAGGGTCCCCCATGTGGATAGTTTGGGTAGCAGAGCTCTCCCACAGGAATGCCTACCATGGATACCTCCATTGACCATTGCAGCTGAGGAACATGGCAAGATCTTTCTGGTGGTTCTGGGGCGAAGTACCAAGGCCTTGAGTTGACATGGAATCTCTTGCAGATGGGCCACAATGCTGGTTTGTTACCAGGGATATCTTAGAATATGCTGGTGTCCTAGGTGCCATGCAGGATTCTTCTACCCTGAGGGTTTGGCACATCTGAAATGCTTTCTGCTTCACATTGAATTGAACTGTAGCTTGTGTTTACAATTCCATCCTCATCCTACTGGTTCCCAATTTTATAGGCTGCCTTGGCCACTAGTACTGTGTCTGACAGAGCCTGTGACTCGACCTACTGTTAGCCAACCAGAGAGCAGGCCCCAAATCTAGCATGTGGTATTGGTAATGGCCCAAGTCCCTCATCTCTACTCATCCTTGGTAATCAAGCACCTTTCCCCAGAACTTTACTGGAATCATTGCCAATTGGGGAACCTGGAGCATATTAGAGAACTCCTCCTTCCCCATGGCAGGAAACATGGCTGTTGGGATTGGTGTCCAAACCTCAAAGTGGGAGCCAGCTGCCTGACCAATGAAACCATTACCACACCTGAGGGCCGCCCTGGGCACAAGAAGGCATTGTGACCCTGAGCCTGATCATGCTTTCAAACTAGCCTCTCAGTTGCCCCCAACATTATTCTGCATTGCAGGCCTGGTACGCCCCTAAGCCCAAATCCCAGCCCTTGGGTGGGATTTTCCAGCCGCCCAGACCCAGAGCCCGTCTCTGGCATCCCTGTATTGTGGCACACCTAATATGGAAAAGAACATTCTTTCCACCCCCCAAAAAAGCCACCAAACTATGGGGAACTCCCAGGATCCTTAGAGAGTAAAAGTATCCTATTGTCCCATGAGACCGGACCTGCATTCTGAGGCCATCCTGGACACACAATCCAGATAGAATAGCCTGTGCTACCGACTTCCAGTCACCATAATTACAGTTCCTGAGGAGCTTCCCTCAAGGTCTATGCTTTGGGCCTGTGATCCCCTTGCCATTAATGCTAACCCGAATTTGGGTTTGCAGACTTCTCTCCCAAAACCATGGCTCACATACCCTCCAGAATGAGGTCTCTGGATCCACACCACAGGACTGTGCCGGCCATCCCCAAGGATACTGTGCCCATCACATTTGTCCAAACCTTCCATATTAGGAGAAACCTGCAAGGCCCTAGAGACCACCCTAATATTGTCGGCCGCTGTGGATGCAAATAGCAGTCTGAAACACCCTGATCACCTACATCCAGGCAGACAGCCAAGTCAATGGCCTTGCATCAGAAGATTGAAACTGACGTGCCACTAGGAACTCATTGGAACACCAGATTCGGTTTTCAGGAATCAGTCCTCAGGGTCCTGTTCTGGAATACCAACTTATGATACAAAAGATACAGATGTCATGAAAAGAAGGGCCATCTGTACCCCAATGTTTATAGCAGCAATGGCCACAGTCGCCAAACTATGGAAAGAACCAAGATGCCCTTCAACGGATGAATGGATAAGGAAGATGTGGTCCATATACACTATGGAGTATTGTGCCTCCATCAGAAAGGACGAATATCCAACTTTTGTAGCAACATGGACGGGACTGGAAGAGATTTTGCTGAGTGAAATCAGTCAAGAAGAGAGAGTCAATTATCGTATGGTTTCGCTCATTTGTGGAGCATAACCAATAGCATGGAGGACAAGGGGCGTTAGAGAGGAGTAGGGAATTTGGGTAAATTGGAAGGGGAGGTGAACCATGAGAGACTATGGACTCTGAAGAACAGTCTGAGGGGTTTGAAGTGGCGGGGGGGTGGGAGGTTGGGGTACCAGGTGGTGGGTATTATAGAGGGCACGGCTTGCATGGAGCACTGGGTGTGGTGAAAGGATGGTGAATGTTGTTTTTCTGAAAATAGATAGATTGGGAAAAAAAAAAAAAAACATCACACAGTCCAAGAAGCCATTTATCTCCAGGGAAGGCAAATCTCCAGGAACAGAACACAGAACCTGGGATGCCTAGGGGCTGGGGCCAAGACTGCAAAAGAGGTATCAAGTGAGATTTCTGGGGAGATGGGAATGCTATAAAACTAGACCTTGGCAGTAACCACACACCTTTATCAATGTGATTAAAAAATTGTTAAATTGTATCCTAAAAAAAAAAAAAAAAAAAAAAAACAAACAAAAAAAAAACAGATGGTCCCTGAGCCACACAACAGAACATTAACTGTCCCCAGAGGAAACCGTGCTCTTGGATCGGTGTGAACCCTCAGCATAGACGAATCCTGGATGTCCCCTTAGCCAACAACACATTCTCAGTTCTCCCTGGTAACAAATGATCATTGTGACCCATCTCCATGAGACTCCATGTCAACTCAAGGCCTTGCTTCTTCGTTCCAGAGCCACCAGAATGAGCCTGCCATGTTCCTCAGCTGCAATGGTCAATGGAGTTCTTCATTCCAGGCATCCATGTGGGAGAGCTCTGCTACCCAAACTTTCCACATGGGAAACCCTGGAGCAAACAAACCAGACTCTCCCTGTCCAGTAGAAGGAAAAATTGCTGTTTAGAGCATCTCACAAGCCCCAGCATGGAAAATTCTCCATGGCCTCTTGACGCCACCCCTCCATTTTTAAATCATCATAGAAACATACTCCAGCATGAACAAACATCTGACATCTGCCCTTACTAAGGGGCTGGATTTTCAATTCAACAGCTCCAAACTGGAACTGCCTTTTGCTTGACACTGAATTTAACCACAGCCTGGGTTTACAATACCATCCTTACCCTCATGCTCTACAAGCCCTCTTGATAGGGAATTCTGGAGACACAACGCATCATTCTGCCATCCCAATAGAAAGAAGAAGGGCCTGGTGAGGCTGCCTAGTACCCCACATGATGATCAATCTGATCGGCCCACGAGGGAACCCTGAATAATAGTTCACCCTGGCCACTAGTGTTGTGTCTGACAGAACCTGAGCCCCGACCTCATGTCATCCACCCAGAGGGCAGAACCCATATCCAGCATGTGAGTCCGGCCATGGACCAGAGCCATCAACTCTACCCATCCTTGGTATTCAGGCATCTGTCCCCAGACCTTTCCTAGAATCCTTACCAATGGTGGAACCTGAAGCACAATAGAGAACTCCTCCTTCCCCATGTCAGAAATCCTGGCTGTTGGAATGGATATTCAACCCTCAGCATGGGAGCCAGCTGCATTGCCAATGAGACTACACCCACTCCTGAGGGCCGACCTGGGCACAAGTAGGCATGATGACCCTCTGCCTGAGCCTGCTTCAAACAAACGCTATCAGTTGCCTCTCCAGGATCCCTCATTGCAGGCTTGGTATGCCCCTAGGTCCAAATCCTAAACCTAGGTGGGATATTACAGGGGCCCAGACCCAGAGCCCGTCTCTTGAATCTCTGTTTTGAGGCACCCCTAAGATGGAAAACAGCACTCTTCCCTTCCCAGAGGAAGACACCAAATTATTAGGAGTTTCCAGGACCCTTAGAGAGGAAAAATCTCCCATGGACACATGAGACCACACCTGCATTCCGAGGCCATCCTGGAAACAATCCAGATACAAAAGCCTATGCTACTGCCTTCGAGTCACCGTGTTTACAGTTCCTGACGTAAACACATAAGTCGAGGTGTGCTTTCCAGCACATTCTATGACCTCCCTGGTAACAAACCAGCATTGTGACCCATCTTAATGAGACTCCATGGCAACTCAAGGCCTTGGTAATTTGCCCCAGAGCAACCAGAATGAACCTGCCATGTTCCTACGCTGCAATGGTCAGTGGAGGTGTGCTTTCTAGGCATCCATGTGGGAGTGCTCTGGTACCCAGTTTTTCCGCATGGAGGACCCTGGAGCAAACAAATCAGACTGCCCCTGTCCGGTAGAGGGGAACCATCTGTTTGGAGCATCTCAGAAGCACCAGCATGTGAAATCCTCCATGGCCTCTTGACACAACCCCTCCATTTGTCAGTCATCATAGACAAAAACTCCAGCATGAGCTAACATCTGGCATCCGCCCTTACTCAGGTGCTGGATTTTCATTTCCACCACTGCACACTGGAACTGCCTTTCGCTTGACACTGAATTTAACCATAGCTTGGGTTTAGAATTCCATCCTCAGCCTCCTGGTCCTCAAGCCCTCTTGAGAGGGAATTCTGGAGCCACAAAGCAACATTCTGCCTTCCCCATAGAAAGAAATAGCCTGGTGAATCTGCCCAGAAACTCCACATGAGGATCAATCTGCTTGGCGCTCGAGGGAAACTTATTTATAGGCTCCCATTGGCACTAGTGCTGTGTCTGAAAGAGTCTGAGCCAATACTTAGTGTCAGCCAACCAGAGATCTGAGCCTATATCCAGCATGTGAGACCGGCCATGTCCCAATTCCATCACCTCTATCCACCCTTGGTATTCAGGCATCTGTCCCCAGACCTTTGCAGGAATCCCTGCCAATGGGGGAACCTGAAGCACAATAGAGAGCTCCTCCTTCCCCATGGCAGGAATCCTGGCTGTTGAGATGGGTGTCCAAACCTCAAAGTGGGAGCCAGCTGCATGGCCAAGGAGATCACGTCCACTCGTGAGTGCTGTCCTGGGCAGAAGCAGGCATTGTGACCCTCAGCTTGAGCATGCTTTCAAAGAAACGCTCTCAGTTGCACCTCCAGGATCCCACATTGCATGCCTGGTATGCCCCTAGGCCCAAATCCTAACCCTTGGTTGCGTTTTCCATGTGCCTATACCCAGAGCCCGTCACTGTAATCCCTGTTTTGGGCTACCCCTATAATGGAAAACAGTACTCTTCTCTTCCCTGAGAAAGCCACCAAACTATTGGGAGGCCCCAGGATCCTTGAGAGGAAAAATCTCCCATGGACCCATGAGTCCACACCTGCATTCAGAGTCCATTGTGGATACACAATCCAGATACAAGAGCCTGTGCTACTGCCTTCAAGTCACCTGATTTACATGTCCTGACGTGCTGCCCTCCAGATCTATCCATTGGACCTGCGAACACTTTGCCACGAACCCTAACCCGAGTTTGTGTTTGCAGATTTCTCTCCTAAAACCATGGCTCACATGCCCTCCAGGATGGGGCCCCTGACGTCACACCACAAGACTGTGCCTGCCATCTCCAAGGAAACTGGGCCAATCACAGTTGTCCAAACCCTCCTGATTAGGAGAAACATGCAAGGCTCCTGAGCCCACCCCAATTATGGAGGCCGCTGTGGACTCAAATGCACAGTCTGAAACACCCTGTTCACCTCCATCCAGGCAGACACCCAAGTCAATGGTCCTGAGTCAGATGATTGAAACTGATATGGCCCTAGGACCTCACAGGAAGCCTAGATTTGATTTTCAGGCATCTGTCCTCAGGGGCCAGTTCTGGAATACCAACTTATGATATGACATGTGATCCCTGAGCCACAGAACAGAACATCTCCTTTCCCCAGGAGGAAGCTGTGCTCTTGGACCTGTGTCAAAACCTCAGGGTAGATGAATCCTGCACGGCCCCTTAGCAACCAAAATAGTCTATGATCTCCCTGGTAACAAACCAGCATTGTGGCACATCTTCATGAGACTCCATGTCAACTCAAGGCCTTGGTCCTTCGCCCCAAAGCCACCAGAAAGAACCTGTCATGTTCTTCAGCTGCAATGGTCAATGGAGTTGTGCTTTCAAGGCTCTGTTACACAAATTTTCCACATGGGAAACTGGAGCAAACAAACCAGACTCCCCCTGTCCAGTAGAAAGAAACTTTGATGTTTGGAGCATCTCACAAGCTGCAGCGTGGGAAATCCTCCATGGCCTCTTGACGCCACCACTCCATTTGTCAGTCATCATAGACACAAATTACAGCATGAGCAAACATCTGACATCCGCCCTTACTCAGGTGCTGGATATTCGAATCAGCCACTGCACACTGAAAATGCCATTAGCTTGTCACTGAATTTATCCATAGCTTGGGTTTACAATTCCATCCTCACCCTACTAGTCCACAAGCCCTTGTGATAGGGAATTCTGGAGCCACAGTGCAGCATTCTGCCTTCCCCATAGAAAGAAGAAGGGCCTGGTGAGTCTGCACAGAAACTCCATATGAGGATCAATCTACTCGGCCCTCAAGGGAACCCCGAATTATAGGCAGCCCTGGCCCTTAGTGCTGTGTCTGACAGAGCCTGAGCCCCGACCTCTTGTCAACCACCCAGAGGGTGGGGTCCATAACCAGCATGTGAGACAGGCCAAGGACCATGTCCATCATCTCTACCCATCCTTGGTATTCAGGCATCTGTCCGCAGACCTTTCCTGGAATCCCTGCCAATGGGGGAACCTGAAGCACAATAGAGAACTGCTCCTTACCCATTGCAGTAAACGTGGCTGTTGGGATGGTTGTCCAACCCTCAGAGTGGAGACAGCTGCATCGCCAATGTGACCAGACCCACTCCTGAGGGCCGCCCTGGGCACAAGAGGCATTGTGACTCTCAGCCTGAGCATGCTTTCAAACAATCCCTCTCAGTTGCACTACGAGGATCCTGAATTGCAGGCCTGGGATGGCCCTAGGCCCAATCGTAACCCTTGTTGGGATTTTCCAACTGCTCAGACCCAGAGCCCGTCTCTGGAATCCCTGTTTTGGGCACTCCTAAGATGGAAAACATCACTCTTCCCTTCCCCCCCCCCAAACCACCCAACTATTGGTAGCTGCCAAGATTTTTAGAGAGGACAAATCTCCCATTGTCCCATGAAACCACACCTGCATTCCAAGGCCATCCTGGAAACACAATCCAAATAAAAATGCCCGTGCTTCCGCCTTTGAGTCTTCAAACTAATTACAGTTCCTTTGGAGCTGCCCTCCAGGTCTATGCATTGGGCCTGTATCACAAAACCTTACCCTAACGCGAGTTTGTGTTTGCAAACTTTTCTCCCAAAACCATGGCTCACATGCCTTCAAGGATGAGGTATCTGGTGCCACACCACAGTCCTGTGCCTGCAATCCCCAAGGAAACTGTGCCCATCACAGTTGCCCAAACCTACCAGATTTGGAGATACTGGCAAGGCCCCTGAGCCCACTCCACTAATGGAGGCCGCTCCATTTGTGGCACAAATGCACAGTCTGAAATACCCTGATCACCTACATCGAGGCAGAGAGCCAAGTCAATGATCTTGAGTCAGAAGATTGAACTTGACATGCCCCTAGGACCTCATTAGAAATATAAATTATATTTTCAGGTGTCAGTACTCAGAGGGCTGTTTTTCAATAAAAACATATGATACCAAATGTGGTCCTTGAGCCACACAACAGAACAACTCCTGTCTCCAGAAGGAAACCTTTTTCTTGGACCTGTGTCAAACCCTCAGGGTTGGATACTCCTGCATGGCAGCTTAGCTACAAGCACATTCTAATATATCTCTGGTAACACCAGCACTGTGACCCATGTGCAAGAGATTCCAAGTCAGCTCAAGGCCTTGTTACTTTGCCCAAGAGCCACCAGAAGGAACCTGCCATGTTCTTCAGCTGCAATGGTCAATGGAACTATGGTTTCCCGGTCCAAACGGTAGGGCTTTGCTACTCAAACTTTCCACATGGGGGACCTGGGAGCAAGCAAATCACACTCCACCTGTCCAGAGGAAGGAAACCTTGCTATTTGGAACATCTCACATGCCTCAGCGTGGAATCTCCTCCATGGCCTCTTGATGTCACCTCTCCATTAGTCAATCATTGTAGACACAAAACTTCAGTGTGAGTAAACTTCTGACATCTGCTTTTGCTCAGGAGTTGGATGTCTCGAATAAGCCACTGCACATTGGAATGTCTTCTGCTTGGCACTGAATTAAACCATAGCTTGTAATTACAATTCCATCCTCACCTGACTGTTGCCCATGCCATCTTGATAGAGAATTCTGGAACCACAATGCTGCATTCTGCCTTCCCCATAGAAAGAAGAAGGGCCTGATGAGTCTGCCCAGAAACCCCACATGAGGATCCTTCTGCTCGGTCCTCGAGGTTACCCCGATTTATAAGCTGCCCTGGCCACTAGTCCTGTGTCTGACAGAGACTGAGCACCGACCTAGTGTCAGTCACCCAGAGTTTGGGGCCCATATCCAGCATGTTAGTGCGGCCATGGCCCAAGCCCTTCCTTTCTACCCATCTATGGTACTCAGGCATCTGTCCCCAGACCTTTGCTGTAATCCCTGCCAATGGGGGAACCTGAAGCACAATAGAGAACTACTCCTTCCCCATAGGAGGAAACCTGGCTGTGGGGGTGGGTGTCCAAACCTCAGAGTGGGAGTCAGCTACATGGCCAATGAGACCACACCCACTTATGAGGGCTGCCCTGGGCACAAGCAGGCATTGTGACCCTCACACTGAGAATGCTTTCAAACAAGCCCTCTCAGTTGCACCACCAGGATCCTGCATTGCAGCCCTGGTACACCCCTCGGCCTGAATCCTAATCCTTGGTAGAATTTCTTGGTGTCCGGTCACAGAGGCTGTCTCTGAAATCCCTGTGTGGGACACCCCTAAGATAGAAAACAGCACTCTTCCATTCACCGAATGGGCACCAAACTAAGCCGATAGTATCCTTAGAGAGGAAAAATCTCCCATGGACCTTTGAGACCATACCTGAATTCCGACGCCATCCTGGACACACAATCCAGATACAAAAGCCTGTGGTACCGCTGTCAGGTCACTCTAATTACAGTTCCTGATGAGCTGCCCTCCAGGTCTATGCACTGCGCCTGTGATCACCTTGCCACTAACCCTACACTGAGTTTGTGTTTGCAGACTACTCACCCAAAACCATGGCTCACATGCCCTCCAGGATGGGGTCTTTGGAACCACACCACAGGCCTGGATATGCTATCCCCAAGAAAACTGCCAGTCACAGTTACCAAAACCTTTCAGATTAAGAGAAATCTGCAAGACCCCTGAGCCCACCCCACTATGGGAGGCCGCTCTGGAAACAAATGCGCAGTCTGAAAGACCCTGATTACCTGAATCCAGGCATTAACCAAAGTCAATGGTTCTGATCAGAAGTTTGAACCTGACATACCCCCTGGACCTCATTGGAACCCTAGATTAGGCTTCGGGCATCTGTCCTCAGAGGCCTGTTCTGGAATACCAACTTGTGATACAACATGTGCTCCCTGAGCAACACAATAGAACATCTCCTATCCCCAGAAGTAAACAGGGCTCTTCGACCTGTGCCAAACCCTCAGGGTTGGAGAATCCTGCATGGCCCCTTAGCCACCATCACATTTATAGATCTCCCTGGTAACAAACCAACACTGTGACCCATGGGCAAGAGATTCCAACTCAACTCAAGGCCTTGATACTTCGCCCAAGAGCCACCAGAAAGAACCTGCCATGTTCTTCAGCTGCAATGGTCAATGGAGGTGTGCTTTCCAGGCATCCATGAGGGAGAGCTCTTCTACCCAAACTTTCCACATGAGGGATCCTGGAGCAAACCAACCAGACTCCACCAGTCCAGTAGAAGGAAACCTTGCTATTTGGAGCATCTCACAATCCTCAGAGTGGGAAATCCTCCATGGTCTCTTGATGCCACCTCTCCATTTGTAGGTCATCATATGCTCACTCCAATGTGAGCAAATATCTGACATCCACCCTTACTCATGTGCGGGATGTCTCGAATCAGTCGCTGCACATTGGAATGGCCTTCCTCTTGACAACGAATTTAACCGAGTCGGTGTATACAATTCCATCCTCACCCAACTGGTCTTCAAGCTCTCTTGATAGGGAATTCTGGAACCACGATACAGCATTCAGCCTTCCCCATAGAAAGAAGTGCCTTGAGATTCTTCCCAAAAACCCCACATGAGGATCAATCTGCTTGGCCTTAGAGGGAACCCCAATTTATAGGCTTCCCTGGCCACTAGTGCTGTGTCTGACAGAGCCTGAGCCCCGGCCTTCTGTCAGCCACCCAGAGAGGGGGTCCCATATCCAGCATGCGAGACCGACCATGGCCCAAGTCCATCATATCTACACATCCTTGGTATTCAGGAACAAGTTTCAAACCTAACCCTATCCCGAATTTGTGTTTCCAGACTTCTATCCCAAAACAATGTCTCACATGCCCTTCAGGATGATGTCTCTCGAGCCACACCACAGGACTGTGCCTGCCATCACCATGGAAACTGTGCTTGTCATAGTTGCCCATACTTTCCAGATTAGGAGAACCCTGCAGGGACCCTGAGCCCACCACAATACTGGCAGTCGCTCTGGATGCAAATGCATAGGTGAAACACCCTGATCACCTACAATCAGGCACAACCAAATCTAGGTCCTGAGTCAGAAGACTGAACCTGTCATGCCCCTAGGAACTTATTGGAACCTTAGATTAGGTTCTCAGGCATATGTCCTCAGAGGCCTGTTCTGGAATACCAACTTATAATACAACATGTGTGCCCTGAGCCACACAACAGAACATGTGCAAAGGTCAGGAGAGAGGTGCCTGTCCCCAGAAGGAAAACGTGCACATCAACCGGCACCTAACCTCAGGGTAGGAGAATCCTGCATGGTACATTAGCCACCAGAACATTCTAAGATCTCCTTGGTAACAAACCAGCATTATGGCCCATCTTCAAGAGATTCCATGTCAATTCAAGGCCTTGGTACTTCGCCCCAGAGCCACCAAAACGAACCTGCCATGTTCCTCAGCTGCAATGGTCAGTGGAGGTGTGCTTTCCAGGCATCCATGTGGGAGAGCTCTGTTACCTAATCTTTCAAAATGGGGGGCCCTGGAGCAAAGAAACCAGACTCCCCCTGTCCAGTAGAGGGAAACCTTGCTGTTTGGAGCATCACCAAAGCCACAAAATGGGAAATCCTTCATGGCCTCTTGACGCCACCCCTCAATTTGTCGGTCTTCATAGACACAAACTCCAGTGTGAGCAAATATCTGACTTCTGTCCTTACTCAGGTGCTGGATATCTTGAAAAAGGCGCTGCACAATGGAACTGCCTTCCACATGAGACTCAATTGAACAGTAGCTTGTTTTTACAATTCCATCCTCACCTTGCTGGTCTCCAAGCCATCTTGATAGGGAATTCGCGAGACACAAGGCTGCATTCTGCCTTTCCCATAGAAAGAAAAAGTGCCTGGTGAGACTGCCCAGAAACCCCATATGAGGATCAATCTGCTTGGCCCTCAAGGGAACCCCGATTTATAGGCTGCCCTGGCCACTAGTGCTGTGTCTTACAGAGCCTGTGATCCGACCTAGTGTCTGCCACCCAGAAAGCAGGTTCCATACTAGCATGTGGGATGGGCCATGTCCCAAGTCCGTCAACTCTACCCATCCTTTGTATTCAGGCACCTCTCTCCTGACCTTTGCAAGAATCCTTGCCAATGGGGGAACCTGAAACACAATAGGGAACTCCTTATTCCCCATGGCAGGAGACCTGGCTGTTGGAATGGGTGTCCAACCCCCAAGTGGGAGACAGTTACATGGCCAATGAGACCACGGCCACTCCTGAGGGCCGCCCTGTGCACAAACAGGCATTGTGACCCTCATTATGAGCATGCTTTCAAACAAGCCCTCTCAGTTGCACCAGGAGTATCCCGCATTGCAGGCCTGGTACTCCCTTAGGCCCAAATCCTAAAACTTGGTGAGAATTTCCAGGCACCAGAACAAGAGCTCTTCTCAGGAATCCCTGTTTTGGGGCACCCCATGATGGAAAACAGTACTCTTCCCTTCCCCAAAAAAGCCACCAAACTATGGAGGGCCCCCAGGATCCTAAGTGAGGTAACATCTCCCATGGACCCAAGAAAACACAACTGCTTTCAGACTATCCTGGACACACGATCTATATAGAAAAGCCTGTGTTGCTGCCTTCCAGTCACCCTAATTACACTTCCTGATGAGCTGCACTACAGGTCTATGGATTGGGCCTGCGATTACCTCACCACTAACCCTAACCCGCATTTTTGTTTGCAGACTTCTCTCACAAAACCATGGCTCACAAAACCATGGCTTCCAGGATAGGGTCTCTGGATCCACACCACAGGACTGTGCCTGCCATCCCCAAGGACAGTGTGCCCGTCAAAGTTGCCCAAACCTTCCAGATTAGGAGAAACAAGCAAGGACCCTGAGCCCACCCCAATACTGTCAGCAGTGCTGGACACAAATGTGCAGTCTGAAACACCCTGATCATCTACATCCAAGTCAATGTCCCTGAGTCAGAAGATTGAACTTTATATGCCCCTAGGACCTCATTGGAATCCTATATTAGATTTCCAGTCATCTGTCCTCAGGGTCATGTTCTGGAATACCAACTTAGGATACAACATTTGGTCCCTGAGCCACACAACAGAACATCTCCTGTCCCCAGAAGGAAGCCGTGCCCTTCGACCTGTGCCAAACCCTCAGGGTTGGAGAATCCTGCACAGCACCTTAGACACCAGCACATATGCTGAGTTTGTGCGTTGCCCCAAACTACAAGGTTTCCTTCTGCGGGAGAGTCGAGTCCTATTGGATGGCTCCAGGACGTCCCATACGGAAGGAATGGAGAGCAGGGTTCGAAGGATGGATGCCTGTACAGCATACCTCGCATTCCCATTGGCTATTAGCAACAAAACATGTTTGAACTTCTGGCTCTGGGACAGGTTACCCTGGGAGCTGAGTTGAAATGGACTCTCCTGAGGATGGGTCGTAATGTGGGTTTGTGTCCGTGGAGACCTTGGAATGTGCTGGTGGCTCAGGGGCCTTGCAGATTTCACCTAACCGAAGGGTTTGGTACAGCTCCAATAAGAAATATCCCCATGTGGAGATGAGAGAGGTTCTATTTCTTCCCTCAGAAAAGCCCCAGATGCTGGTCTTCGAAACCAGTCCTCTGAGGAGGGACACCTGGAAACCAAAGCTAGGGTTCAGATTAGGGCGTTGGGGCCTGTCTGTTTCAATCTTCTGTCTTTGTGGACACTGTCTGAGTGTCTATGTGGAGATAATTGCTCAGCTGGTGTCAGAGTGCCTCTCTTCGTCCAGGGCGGCCTACACTATTGTCATGGCCTCGGGAGACTTGGAAGTTTCTCCTAATCTGTAGGGTTGTGGCCACTGGATTGGGCACAGTTTTCTTGGAGAGGGCAGGCACAGTCCTTTGGTGCGGTTCCAGAGACCCTAGCCTAGAGGGTGTTTGGGTCCGGGCTGTGGGCACTGAAGTCTGAAAACACAAACTTGGCTTAGGTGTGGCACCGAGGGTATGGCAGGCCAGATCCAGAGACCGAGAGGGGAGCTCCTCGGGTTATGAAAGTGGGGGAGTGGGAGGCAGTCGCTCAAGCTTTTGTCTCTGGATGTTGTGTCTCACATAGCTATGGAATGGAGGGTGGCCTCGGGAGCTATGGAAGAGCCTCCCTCTCTGGCAATTTGACCCAGCTCCAAAGATTTTGGGGTCATTTTGTGGGAAGGATGGAGTCCAGTTATCTGGCTCAGGTGTTCCCCCAAGAGAGGGAATCCAGATCACAGCCCTGGGTGCGGGCAACTGGAAAACTCGAACTCTGGTGAGGATTGGGAGCATAGGGGCTTGGCAAGCCCCATATGTGGGCTCTTGGTCCAGGCCCTGAGAGGCCTTACTTCGACATGGGGCTCATGCTGAGAGTCACAATTCGAGTTTGTGCACAAGGCGGCACTAAAGTTTGGGCTTGGCCTCAGGGGCCATGAAGATTTCTCCTACACTGAAGGTATGACTCGATACCAACAGCAAGCTTTACAGCCATGGGGAAGGAGGAGTTCTGATTTGTGCTTCAGGTACCCACTTGTGTGGGGATTTGATATAATATCTAGGTTCAGATGTCTGAAAACCCAGGTTGAAAAGAGATGATGGCCTAAGGCCATGGCCTGTCCGATGTGCTGTGTGTGTGGCCAGCTGTCCTCTTGTCTGTCGGGACGTCTGGCCTCAGGCTGTGTCAGACAGAGCATTAGTGCCCCGGGCAGCCTATCGAATTGTGGTGCGGTCGAGGCCCGAGCAGGTTGATCTCATTTGGGGTTTCTGGAGAGCCCCATAGGGCAACGTTTTTCTTCTGGTGGGCAGGCAGAGGGCTGCATTGTGGTTCCGGAATTCCTAGTCTGCAGGGCTTGTTTGCCAGGAGTGTGAGGAAGGAAGTCTGAAAACACAAGCTAGCATTAGTTTTGGGGCCGAGGGCACAGCAGGCCCACACTGCAGAGGCTGAATCTAGATCTCCTGCATCTGAGGTCAGGGCTAGTATCAGACGTTGCCTCAGCTAGAGTTTGTGTCCATGATGGCCCCTTCCTGAAGGGTGTGGGGTCATCATGAGGTCAGGGAGGTTTCCCTGGGATGGGAGTTGTGAGCTACTCCAAACCTCATGTTTTCCTTCTGCAAGACAGTTGAGTCCTATTGGATGGTTAGAGGATGCCCCATACAGAAAGACTGGAGAGCAGGGGTCTAAGCATGGATACCTGGAAACACTACTTCACATTCCCACTGTTTAGTCGGGACAAGGCAGGCTCAATCTGCGGGCTCTTGGGCGAGCTACCCAAAGGACTGAGTTGAAATGGACTCTCCTGAGGATGGGTCATAATGTGTGTTGGTGGCCATGGAGCCCTTGGAATGTGGCAGTGGCTCAGGGACTCTGCAGGATTCTCTAACCCAAAGGATTTGACAAAGCTCCAACAAGAAAGCTTCCCATGTGGAGACGAGAGGTGTTCTGTTTGGTGCCTCAGGAAAGCCCCGTATGCTGGTCTTCGAACCCAGGCCTCTTAGGAGTAACACCTGGAAACCAAAGCAAGAGTTCAGATTAAGGGTCGGTCCAGTTCAATCTTCTGTCCTGTGGACATCTGTCTGCATGCCTGCATGGAGTTAGTTGCTCAGCTTGTGTCAGAATGCCCCTGTTTGTCCAGGGTGGCATACAGTAGTGGGATGTCCTCGGTGGCCTTGAGGTATCTCCTATTCTGTAGTGTTGTGGTCAGTGGAATGGGCACAGTTTTCTCGGAGAGAGCAGATACAGTCCTGTGATATGGCTCCAGAGGATCCAGCCTGGAGGCTGGGTTTGCCAGGGCTTTGGGGACAGATGCCCGAAAACAGAAACTTGGCTCAGTTTTGGGGCCAAGGTTATGGCAGGCCTGATCTCCAGTCCAGGAGGGGAGCTCCTCTGGATATGAAAGGAGGGCGAGTGGGAGGCGGTTGCTCAGGCTATTGTCTCTGGGTGTTGTGTCCACAATGGCCGTTGAATGTAAGGGTTGCCTCATGGGCTGAGGAATAGTCTCCCTCTCTGAGGATTGGCCAAGCTCCCAAGTGTTTGGGGTCATTCTGTGGGAAGGGAAGAGTACTATTTTCTGCCACAGGTGTCCCGCCAGTAGAGGGATTCTAGAGCAGAGCAGTGGGGACTGACAACAGGAATATCCACCATCTGGTTAGTCCTGGGTCCCTATGGGCATGGCAAGCCCCATATGCGGGCTCTTGGTCCAGTTACTGAGATGCGTTACTTGAATAACTCACGCTGAGGGTCACAATGCGTGTTTGTGCCCAAGGCGGCCGTCAAGCATGGGTGTGGCCTCATGGGCCATGCAGGTTTCTCCTACACTGAATGTTTGACTCACTGCCAACAGCAAGTTTTCTTGACATGGGGAAGGAGGAGTCCAGTCTTGTGTGTCAGGTTCCCCCCTGTGCAGGGATTGGAGATAAGGTCTAGGTTCCAATGCCTGAAAACCCAGGTTGGGAAGGGATGATGGCTTAAGGCCATGGTGGGTCCAATGTGCTGGGTGTGCGGCCAGCTGTCTCGATGTCTGTCGGAAGGTCTGGGCTCAGGCTATGTAAGACAGAGCATTAGTGCTGAAGGTAGCTATGCAACTGGGGTGTTGCCGAGGGCCAAGAAGTCTGATCCTCATTTGGGGTTTCTGGGCAACAGTATAGACAATGTTTTTCTTCTGGGGGGCAGGTAGAGTCCTTCGTTGTGGCCCCAGAATTCCCAGTCGGGAGGGCTTGTGGGCCAGAAGTGTGAGGATGGAAGTCTGAAAACACAAGCTAGGGTAAGGTTTGGAGCCAAGGGCATGGCAGGCCCACTCTGCAGAGGCTGCATCGGGATCTCCTGCATCTGTATTCAGGATGATGATCAGACGTCGGATGATGCTGGACTTTGTGTCCGTGATGGCCCCTTGATGAAGTGAGAGTTTCATGAGGCCAAGGTGGTTTTCCCACACTGAGTTTGTGAGGTGCTCCAAACCATAAGGTGTGCTTCTGCAGGACAGTCGAGTCCTTTTGGATGGCTAAAAAGACATCCCATACGGAAGAACTGGAGAGAAGTGTTTGAAGGATGGATGCCTGTACAGCATGCATTACATTCCCATTGGCTATTTGGAACAAGACATGCTTGATCTGCTGGATCTGGAGAAAGCTACCCAGGGTGCTGAGTTGAAATGGACTCTCCTGAGAATGGGTTGTAATGTGGGTTTGTGTGCATGGAGACCTTAGAATGTGCTGGTGTTTCAGGGGCCCTACAGAATTCGCCTACCTGAAGGGTTTGATACAGCTCCAGTAAGAAAGCTCCCCATATGGAGATGAGAGAGGTTCTGTTTGGTGTCTCAGGAAAGCCCCATATGCTGTTCTTCGAACCCAGACCTCTGAGGAGTGACACCTGGAAACCAAAGCAAGAGTTCAGATTAAGCTTAGGGGCCTGTCTGGTTCAATCTTCTGTCTCTGTGGACATCTGTCTGCATGTCTGCATGAATGTAGTTGCTCAGCTTGTGTCAGAATGTCCCTGTTTGTCCATGGCGGCTTACAGTAGTGGGATGTCCCTAGGGACCTATCCAGTTCAATCGTTTTCTATGTGGATATCTGTCTACGGGTCTTAGTGGAGGTAGTTGCTCAGCTGTTGTCAGATCGCTCCTGTTTCTCCTGGGCTTCCTACACGATTGGGATCGCATCAGTGACTTTGGAGAATTCTCTTAATTTGCAAGGTTGTGGCCAATGGAATGGGCAGAATTCCTTTGTAAAGGGAAGGCACAGTATTGAGGTGTGGCTCCAAGGGCCTAAGTGTGGGCGGTGTGTGGGTAAGGTCTTTGGGGACAGAAGTCTGAAAACACAAACTCGGCTTAGGTTCGGGGACATAGGTATGGCAGACCCGATCTACAGACCGTGAGAACTCTTCGGGATATGAAGAAAGAGCAAATGTGATGCACTTTTTCAGGCTTTTGTCTCTGGATTTTGTGTCAATGATGGCCGTGGAATGTTGGGGAGGCCTCATGGGCCATGGATGAGTCTTCATCTTTGTGGATTTGGCCCGATCCCAATTGTTTTGGGTCAATCTGTGAGATGGGAGGAGTCTTTTCAGTTTTGTTAACTCAGGTGTCCCACCAAAAGAGGGATTCGAAGGCAGAGCCCTGGGAAGGGGTGAATGGACAACCCAAACTATGGTTAAAAATTGGGACCTAACGGCATGGCAAGCCCAATAGGCCGTCTATCCGTCAAGCCACTGAGAGGCCTTAGTTGAGGTCTGGGCTCACGTTGAGGATCACAATGTGTGTTTGTGACCACCTAGGCCCTCAAGCATGGGTGGGGCCTCATGGGCCACACGGGATTCAACTATACTGAACGTTGGACAACATGCCAACCACAAGGTTTCTTGCCATGGGGATGGAGTTTTGATTTCTGCATCATGTTCGTCCCTGGGCAGAGATTGAAGATAAGGTCTAGGCTCTGAAGCCTGAAAACCAAGGTTGGAAAGAGATGACGACCTAAGGCCATGGCGGGTCCATTGTGCTCAATGTGCCGCCATCTGGCTGCGTGTGGGTCAGGAGGTCCAGGCTCTGGCTGTGTCAGAAAGGGCATTATTGGCCATGGCACCCTGTATAATTGGGATATAGTCAAGTGGCGTGCAGGTTGATCCTCATTTGGGGTTTCTGGGTTGCCCCAGAGGGCAATGTTTTTCTTCAGAGGGAAGGCAGTGTGCTGCATTTTAGTTCTGGAATTGCCAAACTGGAGAGCTTGTGGGCCAGGAGTGTGAGGACGGAAGTCTGAGAACACAAGCTAGGCTTAGGTTTCTGGGCGAGGGCACGGCAGGCTCACTCTTTAGAGCTGGATCAGGATCTCGTGCATTTGAAGTCAGGGGCGAGGAACAGACAATCGCTCAGCTTGGAATTTCTGTCCCTGATGGCCCCTTCATGAAGTGGGGCGGGATCATGAGGCCATGAAGGTTTTCCCAAGATGGGAGTTGTGAGATGCCCCAAACCGCAAAGATTCTTCTGCCAGACCATTGAGACCTGATGGTTGGCTCCAGGATTTTCCATACAAAATGATTCTAAGCTGGGTTCTAAGGATGGATGGGTGGGCAGCTCGCCTCTCATTCCAATTGTCTCCTAACAACAAGACAGGTAAGATCTGCTGGATCTGGGGGAGCAAAAGAGGGGGTTGTGTTGAAATGGACTCTCCTGTGGATGGGTCCTAATGTGGGTTTGTGTCCATGGAGACTTGGAATGAGGCGATAGCACCGGGGCCCTGAAGGGTTCTCCTAACCAGAGGCTTTGGCACAGCTCCAACGCACAAGTTTCCCATGTGGAGACGAGATTTGTTCTGATGGGTGCCTCAAGAAATAGCCATATGCTGGTATTGGAATCCAAGCCTCTGAGGACAGATGCCTGGAAATCAAAGCAATGGATCTGATTAGGGGCTAGGGGCCTTTTCGTTGCAATTTACCTCTGGGGACATCTGTCTATGGGTCTGAGTGCAGGTAGGTGCTCAGATGGGCTCATATTGCCCCTGTTTGTCTTGGGCAGCCAACGCTATTGGGATGGCCTTGGGGAATTTGGAGGTTTATCCTATTTGTAGGGTTGCGGCCACTGGAATGGGCAGAATTCCCTTGGAGGGGGCAGGTACAATCCTCATGTTTGGCTCCAGGGGCCTGAGCCTATAGGGTGTGTGGGCCAGGGATGTGGGGACAGTTGTCTGAAACACAACCTTGGCTTAGGTTTTGGGTCGTGGGCATGGCACAACTGAATCAGAGTCCGAGAGGAGAACTCTTCAGGATATGAACAAAGTTCGAGTGTGAGTCACTTGCTCAGGCTTTTTCTCTGGATATTGTGTCACCGATGGACGTGGAAATCCGGGTGACCTCATGGGCAATGGAGGAGTCTTCCTCTCTGGGGATTTGGCCTGATCCAAAGAGTTTGGGGTCATTCTGTGGGATGGGAGGACTCCATTTTGTTTTTGTTTTTTTTTTTTTTACTTTTGGTGTCCCACCAAAAGAGGGATTCCAGAGCAGAGCCCTGGGGAGGGGCGACTGGACAATCAGAAATATGGTTAAAAATTGGGGCCTTGGGGCATGGCAAGCCCATTATGACGTCTAATGGTCCAGCCCCTGAGAAGACTTACTAGAGGACAGGACTCACACTGAGGGTCACAATGAGTGTTTATGCCCTCGCTGCACTCAAGCCTGGGTGGGCCCTCATGGTGAACTTTGGTTTCTCCTACACAGAACATTGGACAACATCCCAACCACAAGGTTTCTTGCCATGGGGAAGAAGGAGTTCTGATTTCTGCATCACGTAACCCCTTGGCAAGTTTTGGAGTTAAGGTCTATGTTCTGAGGCCTGAAAAGCTAGGTTGGGAAGAGATGACGAGCTAAGGCCATGGCGGGTCCGATGTGCTCAGTGTGCGGTCAGTTGTCTGGGTGTTGGTCAGAAGGTCCGGGCTCAGGCTGTGTCAGAAAGTGTATTAATGCCCAGGTTAGATTATATAATTTGGGTACAG
The DNA here is from genome assembly GCF_020171115.1 of Neogale vison. Lineage (NCBI taxonomy): Eukaryota > Metazoa > Chordata > Mammalia > Carnivora > Mustelidae > Neogale > Neogale vison. The sequence goes on from NC_058095.1 coordinate 53,155,737, forward strand.
TAGAGTGCCGTGTAGATCTCTCCTCATCTGGGGTGTCTGGGAAGCTCCATAGAGCAACATTTTTCTTCTGGAGGGCAGGCAGAGTGCTGCATTGTGGGTCCGGAATTGCCAAACTTGAGGGCTTGGGAGCCAGGTGTGTGAGGACGGAAGTCTGAGAACACAAAAACACTTAGGTTTCAGGGCGAAGGCAAGGCAGGCACACTCTGCAGAGCAGAATCGAGATCTTGTGAATCTGAAGTCAGGGCGAGGATCAGACGTTGTCTCAGGTTGGAGATCCTGTCCATGAATTCCCCTTCATAAGGCAGTGGAGGGCATCACAAAGCCATGGAGGTTTTCCCACGCTGGGAGTCGTGAGATGCTCCAAAACACAATGATTCCTTCTGCAGGACATTTGAGACATGTTGGATGGCTCCAGGACATCCCATATGGAATGACTCCAGAGCAGAGTTCTAAGGATGGATGCCTGGGTGCCCGCCTCTGAATCCAATTGTCTCCTAGCGACAAGATAGGAGATCTGCTGGCTCTGTGGGAGCAACCAAGGGGCTGAGTTGAAATGGAATGTCCTGAGGATGGGTCCTAATGTGGGTTTGTGTCCATGGAGACCTTGGAATGGGGCAATGGCACCAGGGCCCTGAAGGATTCTCCTAACCGGATATTTTGAGGCAACTCTAAAGAGCAAGTTTCCCAAGGGGAGGCAAGATTTGTTCTAATTGGTGCCTCAGGAAACTCCCGTATGCTGGTATTGGAAACCAGGCCTCTGAGAAGATATACCTAGAAACCACAGCAATGGATCCGATTAGGGCCTAGGGGCCTGTCTGGTTCAATCTTCTTCTCTGGCGACATCTTTTTATGGTATGAGTGGAGGTAGTTGCTCAGTTGGTGTCAGACCGCCCCTGTTTGTCTGGGCGGCCTACACTATTGGAATGGTCTCAGGGACTTTGGAGGTTTCTCCTAATTTGTACGATTATGGAGAATGGAAGGGGAAGAATTCCCATGGAGTCCGCAAGCACAGACCTGATTTGTGGCTCCAGGGGCCCCAGCCTGGAGGGTGTGCGGGCCAGGACTCTGGGGACAGATGTCTGAAAGCACAAACTCATCCTAGGTTTGGGGACATAGGTATGGCAGACCCAATCTATATACCTTGAGGAGAAGTCTTTGGGATATGAAGAAAGGGCGAGTGTGAAGCGCTTGCTCAGGCTTTTTTTCTCTGGATTTTGTGTCAACGGTGGCCATGGAATGTCAGCTAGGGCTCATGGGCCATGGACGAGTCTCCCTCTCTACGGATTTGGCACAATCCCAATTGTTTTGGGTCAATCTGTGGGATGGGAGGAGTATTTTCAGTTTTGTTACCTCAGGTGTCCACCAGAAGAGGGATTCCAGAGCAGAGCCCTGGGGATGGGGGACTGGACAACGAGAAATCTGGTTAAAAATTGGGGCCTAGGTGCATGGCAAGCTCAATATGTCTTCTAATTGTCCAGCCATTGAGAGGCCTTCCTTGAGGACAGAACTCACTCTGAGCATCACAATGCCTGTTTATGCCCTTGTGGCGCTCAAGCATAGGCGTGGAATCACGGTGCACGCTGATTCCTCCTATACTGAACGTGGGACAACATGCCAACCACATATATTCTAGCCATAGGGAAGTAGTAGTTCTGATTTCTGCATCTCATTCACCCCTGGGCAGATATTGGAGTTAAGGTCTAGGTTGTGAAATCTGAAAACCGAGTTTGGGAAGGGATCAAGTCCTAAGGCCATGTTGGGTTCGATGAGCTCAGTGTGGAGAAAGCTCTGGGTGTTGCTCGGGAGGTTCAGGCTCAAACTTTGTCAGACAGGGCATTACTGCCCAGGGTGGATTGTATAATTGGGGTACAATTGAATACCATGCAGGTTGGTCCTCATTTTGGGTTTCTGGGTAGCCCCAGAGGGCAATGTTTTCATCAGAGGACAGGCAGAGTGCTGCATTGTAGTTCTGTAATTGCCAAACTTGAGGGCTTGTGAGCCAGGAGGGTGAGGACAGAAGTCTGAGAACACAAGCTAGGCTTAGGTTTCTAGGCGAGGGCATGGCAGGCACACTCCAGAGATCTGAATCGAGATCTCGTGCATCTGAAGTCAGGGCGAGGATCAGACGATCACTCAGGTTGGATTGTCTGTCCCTGATGGCCCTTTCATGAAGTGCGGGGGGATCACGAGGCCATGGAGGTTTTCCCACAATGGGAGTTATGAGATGCTACAAACCGCAAAGATTTTTCTGCGGACCATTGAGACCTGTTGGTTGGCTCCAGGACTTCCCATATGGAACTCTTCTGACCAGGGTTCTAAGGATGGATGGCTGGGCAGCCCGCCTCTCATTCCAATTTTCTCCTAGCTACAGGACAGGTTAGATCTGTTGGATCTGGGGAAGCAACCGAGGGGGCTGAGTTGAAATGGACTCTCCTGCAGATGGGTCCTAATGTGGGTGTGTGTCCATGGAGACCTTGGAATGGGGCGCTGGCACACGGGCCCTGAAGGATTCTCCTACCCGGAGGTTTTGAGACATCTCCAAAGGACCAGTTTCCCATGTGGAGACGATATTTGTTCTAATTGGTGCCTCAGGAAACCCACATATGCTGATATTGGAAACCAGTCTTCTGTGGAGAGATACCTGGAAACCAAATCTGATTAATGCCAAGGGGCCTGTCCGGTTCAATCTTCTTCTCTCGGGACATCCATCTATGGTATGAGTGGAGGTAGATGCTCAGCTGGTGTCAGACTGCCCCTGTTTGTCCCAGTGGCCTACACTATTGGGATGGACTCGAGTCTTTGGAGGTTTCTCCTAATTTGTACGATTATGGACAATGGAAGGGGCAGAGTTTCCGTGAGTGGGCAGGCACAGACCTGATGTGTGGCTCCAGGGGCCCCAGCCTGGAGTGTGTGTGGGCCAGGACTGTGGCGACAGATGTCTGAAAACATAAACTCAGCTTAGGTTTGGGATGTAGGTATGGCAGGCCCGATCTACGGACCTTGAGGAGAACTCTTTGGGAAATGAAGAAAGGGCGACTGTGAGGCACTTGCTCAGGATTTGTTTCTGGATTTTGTGTCATCGATGGCCATAGAATGTCAGTGAGGCTTCATGGGCCATGGACGAGTTTCCTACTCTGTGGATTTGGCACAATCCAAATTCTTTTGGTTCAATCTGTGGGATGGGAGGAGTCCTTTCAGGTTTTTTACCTCAGGTGTCCCACCAAAAGAGGGATTCAGGAGCAGAGCTCTGGGGAGGGGCGACTGGACAATCAGAAATCTGGTTAAAAATTGGGGCCTAGGGGCATGGCAAGCCCAATATGCCTTCTAATGGTCCAGCCACTGAGACGCCTTCCTTGAGGACACAACTCACACTGAGGGTCACAATGCGTGTTCGTGCCCTCGTGGCGCTAAAGCATGGTCGGGGACTCATGGTGCACACAGGATTCTCCTACTCTGAATGTTGATCAACATGCCAACCACATGTATTCTTGCCATGGGGAAGTAGTATTTCTGATTTCTGCATCTCATTCACCCCTGGGCAGTGACTGGAGTTAAGGTCTAGATTGTGAAGTCAGAAAACCGAGGTTGGGAAGAGATGACGACCTAAGGCCATGTCAGGTCTGATGTGCTCAATGTGGAGCCAGCTATCTGGGTGTTGGTCGGGAGGTTCAGGCTCAGGCTTTGTCAGACAGGGCATTAGTGCCCAGGATAGATTGTATAATTGGGGTACAGTAGAGTGCCATGCACAGTGATCCTCATTTGGCGTTTCTGGGTAGCCCCAAGGGCAAAGTTTTTCTTCTGGAGGGCAGGCAGAGTGCTGCATTGTGGCTCCAGAATTCCCAAACTGGAAGCCTTGTGGGCAAGGAGTGTGAGGACGAAAGTCAGAGAACACATGTTTGGCATAGGTTTCAGGGCGAGGGCATGGAAGTTACCCTCTGCAGATCTAAATTGGGATTTCATGCTTCTGAAGTTAGGGCAAGGTTCAGACCTAGGCTCAGGTTGGAGTTTCTGTCCATTATGGCCCCTTAATGAAGGGGGCAGTATCTCAAGGCCATGGAGGTTTACCCATGATGGGAATTGTGAGATGCTCCAAACTGCATGGATTCCTTCTGATCGACAATTCAGATCTGTTGCATCACTCCAGGACGTTCCATATGAATGATGCCAGAGCAGGGATCTAAGGATGGATGCCTGGGCAGCCCACCTTGCATTCCAATTTTCTCTTAGAGACAGGACAGGATTGATATGCTGGCTCTGGTGGAACAACCGAGGGGGCTGAGTTGAAATGGACTCTCCTGGGGATGGGTCCTAATGTGGGTTTGTGTCCATGGAAAACTTGGAATGGGGTGGTGACACATGGTCCCTGAAGGCTTCTCCTAACTGGAGGTTTTGAGACATAACCAAAGGACAAGTTTCTCATGTGAAGATGAGATTTGTTCTGATTGGTGCCTCAGGAAACCCCCATATGCTGATATTGGAAACCAGGCTTCTGAGGAGAGATACCTGGAAACCAAAGCAATGGATACGATTAGGGCCTAGGGGGCCTGTCCGGTTCAATCTTCTTCTCTCGGGACATCCATCTACGGTATGAGTGGAGGTAGATGCTCAGGTCGTGTCAGTCCACCCCTGTCTCTCCCGGGTGGCCTATACTATTGGGATGGCCTTGGGGAATTGGAGGTTTCTCCTAATTTGTATGATTGTGGACAATGGAATGGGCAGAATTCCTGTGGAGTGGGCAGGCACAGTCTTGATATGTGGCTCCATGGGCCCCAGCCTGGAGGGTATGTGGGCCAGGACTGTGGGGACAGAAGTCTGAAAACACAAACTTGGCTTATGTTTGGGAAAATAAGTATGACAGGCCTGATCTACAGACCATGAGGAGAACTATTTGGGATATGAAAAAAGAGCGAGTGTGAGGCGCTTTTTCAGGACTTTGTCTCTGGATTTTGTGTAAACTATGGCCTTGGAATGTTGGGGAGGCCTCATGGGCCATGGACGAGTCTTCCTCTCTGTGGATTTGGACCGATCCCAATTTTTTTGGGTCAATCTGTGGGATGGTAGGTGACTTTTCAGTTTTGTTACCTCAGGTGTCCCACCAAAAGAGGGATTCCAGAGCAGAGCCCTGGGGAGGGGCGAATGGACAACCCGAACTCTGGTTAAGATTGGGTTCCTAGGGGCATCACAAGCCCCATATGCCAGCTCTTGGTCATGCCACTGAGAGGCCTTACTTGAGGAAAGTGCTCACCCTGAAGGTCACAGTGCCTGTTTGTTCCCAATGGAGACCTCAAGCATGGACGGGACTACATGGGCCACACTGGTTTCTTCTACACTGAACATTGGACAACATGCCAACCACAAGGTGTCTTGCCATGGGGAAGCAGTAGTTCTGATTTCTGTCTCATGTTCACCCCTGGGCAGTGATTGGAGATAAGATCTAGGTTCTGAAGCCAGAAAACCGAGATTGGGAAGAGATGAGGACCTAGGGCATGGCGGGTCCAAATGTGCTCAGTGTGTGGCCAGCTGTCTGGTTGTGGGTCGGGAGGTCCAGGCTAAGGCTGTGTCAGACAGGGAATTAGTGCCCAGGGTAGACTGTATAATTGGGGTATATTTGAGTGGCGTGCAGGTTGATCCTCATTTGTGGTTTCTGGGTAGCCCCAGAGGGAAAATTCTTTTCTTCTTGATTGCAGGCAGAGTGCTGCATTGTGGCTCCGGAATTCCCAAACTGAAGGGGCTGTGGCCAAGAGTGTGAGGATAACAATCTGAGAACACAAGCTAGGCGTAGGTTCCGGAGTGACGGCATGGCAGGCATACTCTGCAGAGCTGAATCAAGATCTCATGTATCTGAAGTCAGGGCGAGGATCAGACGTTGGCTTAGGTTGGAGTTTCTGGCCATCATGGCCACTTCATGAAGGGAGGGGGGTCATTACGTGGCCATGGACGTTTTCCCACAATGGGAGTTGTGAGATACTCCAAACCGCAAGGATTCTTTCTGCGTGAAAATTGAGACATGTTCGAATGCTCCAGGACGTCCCATATGGAATGACTCCAGAGCATGGTTTTGAGGATGGATGCCTGGGCCTCCAGCCTCGCATTCCAATTGTCTCCTAATGACACGACAGGTTCGATCTGCTGGCTCAGGGGGATCAACAGAGAGCGCTGAGTTAAAATGGACTCTCCTGCGGATGGGGTCTAATGTAGGTTTGTGTCCATGGAGACATTGGAATGGGGAGAATTTCCTTCTAGGGACAGGTTATGTTCTGTTGAGTGATTCAGGGAACAGATGTTGTATCATAAGTTGGTTTTAGAGAACAGCCATCTGAGGACAGATGCCTGAAAACCTATTCTTGGGTTCCAATTATGTCCTAGGGGCATGTCGGGTTCAATTATCTGACTCAGGATCATTGACTTGGTGTCTGGCTGGATGAAGGTAATCGGGGTGTTTCAGACTGTGCATTTGCTTCCACAATGGCTTCCAATATTGGGGTGGGATAAGGGGCCTTGGAGGTTTGTCCTAATCAGGAGGGTTGGGGGAAATGTGATGGGTCAAATTTCCTTGGGGATTTCAGGCACGTTCCTGTGGTGTGGCTCCAGAGACCCCATCCTGGAGGGCATGTGAGTCATGATTTTGGGAGAGGGGTCTGCAAACAAAAATTTGGGTTAGTGTTAGTTGCAAGGTGGTCATAGGCCCAGTCTGTAGATGTTGAGGACAGCTCATAGGGACCTGTAATTAGGGTGATTGGAAGTCGGTAGCACAGGCTTTTCTATCTGGATTGTGTGTCCAGGATGGGTTCAGAATGTAGTTGTGGTCTCAAGGGTCCATGGGAGACTTTTCCTCTCTAAGGATTCTGGCGGCTCCCCATAGTTTGGTGACTTTTTCGGGGAACTGAAGAGTGCTGTTTTCCATCCTAAGGGTGCCCAAAACAGGAATTTCTGAGACGAGCTCTGAGTCTGGGTGCCTGGAAAATCCCACCGAAGGTTAGGATTTGGGCCTAGGGGCATACCAGGCCTGCAATGTGGGATCCTGGTGGTGCCACTGAGACGGCTTGTTTGAAAGCATGCTCAGGCTGAGGGTCACAATGCTTGTTTGTGCCCAGGGTGGCCCCTAGGAGAGGGAGTTGGCTCATTGGACATGCACCTGGCTCACACTTTTAGGGTTGGACACCCATCCCAACAGGCTGGTTTCCTGCCTTGCTTAAGGAGCAGTACTCTATTGTGCTACAAGTTCCCCCACTGGAAGGATTCCAGCAAAGTCTGGGGAAAGAAGCCAGAGTACCAAGCATGGGTAGAGATGATGGACTTGGGTCATGACCAGTCCCACGTGCTAGATATGGGGCCCCGCTCTCTGGGTGGCTGACAGTAGGTCTCGGCTCAGCCTCTGTCAGAAACAGCTCTAGTGACCAGTGCAGCCTACAAATCGGGTTCCCTCGAGAGCCAAGCTGATTGATCCTCTTGTGGGGATTCAGGGAAGACTCAGCAGACAATTCTTCTTTCTATGGGGAAGGTAGAATGCTGCGTTTTGGTTCCAGAATTTAATATCAAGAGGCCTTGGGGACCAGTATGGTGAGGATGTAATTGTAAACACAAGCTACTGTACAATTTAGTGCCAAGCAGAAGGCAGTTCAAATGTGAAGCATCTTTTTCGAGATATCTAGCACCTGAGTAAGGCAAATGTCAGATGTTTGCTCACACTAGAGTTTGTGTCTTTATGACCGACAAATGGAGGGGTGGCATCAAGAGGCCATTTGGGATTTCACACATTGAGCCTTGTGAGATGCTCCAAATAGCAATGTTTCCTTCTACTGGAATGATGGAGTCTGGATTCTTTGCTCCAGAGTCCTCCATGTGGAAAGTTTGCGTAGTAGAGCTCTCCCGTATGGATGCCTGGACAGCACAGCTCCATTGACCATTGCAGCTGAGGAACAAGGCAGGTTCGTTCTGGTGCCTCTGTGGTGAAGTACCAAGGCCTTGAGTTGACATGGAATCTCTTGCAGATGGGCCACAATGCTGGTTTGTTATGAGGCATTTCTTAGAATGTGTTGGTGGCTAAGGTGCCATGCAAGATTCTCAAACCCTGAGGATTTGGCACACGCCAAAGAGCACAGTTTCTTTCTCAGGACAGGAGATGTTCTGTTGAGAGGCATAGGGACCACATGTCGTATGTTGGTATTCCAGAACAGGCCCCTGATAACAGATGCCTGAAAACTTAATCTAGGGTCCAATGAGGTTGTATGGGCATGACAGGTCCAATCTTCTGACTCAGGACCTTTGACATGGCTGTCTGATTGGATGTAGGTGATCAGGGTGTTTTAGACTGTGAATTTGCATTAGAGTGACCGCCAGTATTGAGGTGGGCTCAGGGTATTTGCAGGTTTCTCCTAATCTTGAAGGTTTGGGCAACTGTGACGGGCACAGTTTCCTTGGGGATGACAGACAAAGTCCTTTGTTGTGGTTCCTAAGGCCCCATCCTTGGTGGCATGAGAGCCATGGTTTTGGGAGAGAATTCTGAAAACTGAAATTCAGGTTAGGGCTAGTTGGGAAGCGAATAGTACCAATGCATAGACCTAGAGAGCAGCATATCAGGAACTGTAAATAGGGTAAATAGAAGGCAGGAGCACAGGCATTTCTCTCTGGATTGTGTGTCCAAGATGGCCTCGGAATGCAGGTGTGGTCTGATGGGTCCATGGAAGAATTTTCCTCTCTAAGGATCCTGGTGTCTCTCCATAGTTTGGTGCCTTTTTCGGGGAACTGAAGAGTGCTGTTTTACATCTTAGGGGTGCCCCAATACAGGGATTCCAGAGATGGGCTCTGGGTCTTGGCGCCTAGAAAATCCCACCAAAGGTTAGGATTTGGACCTAGGGGAGTACAGTGGTTCCTGGTGGTGCCACTGTGAGGGCTTGTTTGAAAGCATGCTCAGGCTGAGGGTCACAATGCCTGTTTGTGCACAGGGCGGATCTAAGGAGTGGGTGTGGTCTCACTGGCCATACAGCTGGCTCCCTCTTTGAGAGCTGGACACCCATCCCAACAGCCAGGTTTCCTCCCATGGGGAAAGAGGAGTTCTAGATTGTCTTTCAGATTCCCCCATTGTCAGGGATTCCAGCCATTGTCTGGGGACAGGTGCCTGAATACCAAGGATGGGTAGAGATGAGAGATTTGGGCCATGGCCGGTCTCAAATGCTGGATATGGCACCCAGTTTACCGTATTTATAGTTCCTGATATGCTGCCCTCTAGGTCTATGCATTGATACTATTCGCTTCCCAACTAGCCCTAACCTGAATTTCAGTTTTCAGAATTCTCTCCCAAAACCATGGCTCTCATGCCACCAAGGATGGGGCCTTAGGAACCACAACAAAGGACTTTGTCTTTCATCCCCAAGGAAACTGTGCCCGTCACAGTTGCCCAATTTCTGGGGGGGTTGAAATTAAGTCTGGTCTCGGGCTCTGTCAGACACAGCAATAGTAGACAGGGCAGCCTATACATCAGGGTTTCCTCGAGGGCCAAGCAGATTGATCCTCATGTGGGGTTGCTGGGCAGACTCACCAGGCCCTTATCTTTTCTATGGGGTAGGCAGAATGCTGCGTTGTGTCTCCAGAATTCCCTATCAAGAGGCCTTGGGAGCCAGTAGGGTGAGGATGGAATTGTAAACACAAGCTATGGTTCAATTCAGTGCCAAGCAAAAGGCAGATCCAATGTGCAGTGTCAGATTCAAGATATCCAGCACCTGAGTAAGGGCAGATTTCAGACGTTAGCTCACACTGGAATTTGTGTCTGTAATGACTGACAAATGGAGAGGTTGCGTCAAGAATCCTTGGAGGATTTCCCATGCTGAGGCTTGCTCCAAACAGCAAGGTTTTCTTCTACAGGACAGGGGAGTCTAGTTTGTTTGCTCCAGTGTCCCCCATGTGGAAAGTTTGGGTAGCAAATATCTCCCACATGGATGTCTGGAAAGCACACCTCCATTGACCATTGCAGCTGAGGAATATGGCAGGTTCATTCTGGTGGTTCTGGGCGAAGTACAAAGGCTCTAAGTTGACAAAGAATCTATTACAAATGGGCCACAATGCTGGTTTGTTACCACGGAGATCTTAGAATGTACTGGTGGCTATGGTGCCGTGCAGGATTCTCCTACCCTGAGGGTTTGGCGCAGGTCTAAGATCGCTGTATCCTTCTGGGGACAGGATTTGTTTTATTGTGTTCAGAGACCACATGTTGCATCCTAAGTTGGTATTCCAGAACAGGACCCTGAAGACAGATGCCTTAAAACCCAATGTTGCATTCCATTGAGGTCCTAGGAGCATGTCAGGTTCAATCATCTGACTCAGGACAATTGACTTGACCTTTTGCCTGGATGTAGGTGATCAGGGTGTTTCAGACTGTGCATAGCATCCAGATCGGCGGCCAATATTGGGATGGGCTTAGGGTCATTAAGGTTTCTCATACTCTGAAAGGATTGGAAAACTGTGCCGGGCACAGTTGCCTTGAGGATGGCAGCCACAGTCCTGTGGTATGGCTGCAGAGACCTCATGATGGAGGGCATGTAAGCCATGTTTTTGGGAGGGGAGGTTCTAATTCAAATACAGGTGTGGGTTAGTGGTGTTGTGATCGCAGGCCCAGTGCATAGACCAAGAGGGCCGGATGTCAGGAACTGTAATTAACATGAATAGAAGGTGGTAGGACAGGCTTTTATATCTGGATTGTGTGTCCAGGATGGACTCCAAATGCAGGTGTGGTGTCATGGGTCCATGCAGACTTTTCCTCTCTAAGGTTCCTGGTGGTTCGCCATAGGTTGGTGGCTTTTTCGGGGAAAGTAAGAGTGTTGTTTTCCATCTTAGTCATGCCCCAAAACAGGGATTACAGAGATGGGCTCTGGGTCTGCATGCCTGGAAGATCCCACGTAGGGTTAGGATTCGGGCCAAGGGGCGTCCCAGACCTGCAATGCGGGAAACTGGTGGTGCAACTGAGAGGTCTTCTTTGAAAGCATACTCTGGCTGAGGGTCACAATGCCTGTTTGTTCCCAGGGTGACCCTTAGGAATGGGCGTGGTCTCATTTTCAATGTAGCTGGCTCTCAATTTGAGGGTTGGACACCCATCCCAACAGCCAAGTTTCCTGCAATTGGGAAGGACAAGTTTTCTATTGTGCTTCAGGTTCCCCCATTGGCAGCAATACCAGCAAAGGCCTGGGGACAGGTGTCTGAATACCAAGGATGGGTAGAGTTGATGAACTTGAGCCATAGCCGGTCTCACATGCTGGATATGGTGCCCTCTTTCCGGGTGACTGACACGAGTTCGGGGTTCAGGCTCTGTCAGACACACCACTAGTGGCCAGGGTTACCTGTAAATCGAGGCAGCCTATAAATCCCTCGATGGCCAAGCAGATTGATCCACATTTGGCGTTTCTGGGCAGACTCACCAGGCACTTCTTCTTTCTATGGGGAAGACAGAATGCTGCAATGTGGCTTGAGAATTCCCTACCAAGAGGGATTTGTGTCCATGGGGGTATTGACAGAATTGTAAACTAAGCTACAGTTAAATTCAGTGCCACGCAGAAGGCAGTTCTAGTTTGCAGTTGCTTATTCGAGATATTTATCACCTGAGTAAGGACTATGTCAGTGTTTTGCTCGCACTGGAGTTTGTGTCTATGATGACCAGCAAATGGAGGGGTGGCATCAAGAGGCCATAGAGGATTTCGCACACTGGGGATTGGGAGATGCTCCAAACAGTAAGGTTTCATTCTGCTGGATAGCTGGAGTCTGGTTTGTTTTCTCCAGTGTCCTCCATGTGGAAAGTTTGGGTAGCAGAGCACTTCTCAAGGATGTGTGGAAAGCACACCTCCAATGATCATTGCAGCTGAGGAACATGGCATGTTCGTTCTAGTGGCTATGGCGTGAAGTGTCAAGGCCTTGAGTTGACATGGAATCTCTTGCAGATCGGAGTCAATGCTAATTTGTTACCAGGGAGATCTTAGAATGTGCTGGTCGCTAAGGGTCCATGCAGGATTCTATCATTCTGAGTGTTTGACACAGGTCCAAGAGCATGGTTTCCTTCTGGGTACAGGAGATGTTCTGTTGTTTGGCTCAGGGAACACATGTTGTACTATAAGTTGGTTTTTCAGAACAAGCCTCAGAGGACAGATGCCTGAAAACCCAATCTAGGGTTCCAATGATTTCCTAGGGTCATGTCAGTTTCAATCTTCTGACTCAGGACGATTGATTTGTGTGTCTGCCTGGATGGAGGTGATCAGGGTGCTTCAGACTGGGTTTTTGCATCCAGAGCTGCCTCCCATATTGGGGTGAGATCAGGGGCCCTTCAGGTTTATCCTAATCTAGAGAGTTTGGGCAACTGTGATGGGAACAGTTTCCTTGGGGATGGAAGGCACAGTCCTGTGCTGTGTCTCCAGAGACCCCATTCTGGAGGACATGTGAGCCATGGTTTTGGGAGAGAAGTCTGCAAACGCAAATCGGGTAATGGATATTGGTGAGGTGATAGCAGGCCCAGTGCATAAACCTGAAGGGCAGCTCATCGGGAAATGTAATTATGGTACTGGAAGGCAGTAGCACAGACTTTTCTTTTTTTTTCCAATTTATTTATTTTCAGAAAAACAGTATTCATTATTTTTTCACCACACCCAGTTCTCCATGCAAGCTGTGCCCTCTATAATACCCACCACCTGGTACCCCAACCACCCACACCCCAGCCAATTCAAACCCCTCAGATTGTTTTTCAGAGTCCATAGTCTCTCATGGTTCACCTCCCCTTCCAATTTACCCAAAAGCACATACCCTCCCCAATGTCCATAACCCTACCCCCCTGCTCCCAACCCCCCTCTCCCAAGCAACCCACAGTTTGTTTCACGAGATTAAGAGTCACTTATGGTTTGTCTCCCTCCCTATCCCATCTTGTTTCATGGATTCTTCTCCTACCCACTTAAGCCCCCATGTTGCATCACCACTTCCTCATATCAGGGAGATCATATGATAGTTGTCTTTCTCCGCTTGACTTATTTCGCTAAACATGATACGCTCTAGTTCCATCCATGTTGTCGCAAATGGCAAGATTTCGTTTCTTTTGATGGCTGCATAGTATTCCATTGTGTATATATACCACATCTTCTTGATCCATTCATCTGTTGATGGACATCTAGGTTCTTTCCATAGTTTGGCTATTGCGGACATTGCTGCTATAAACATTCGGGTGCACGTGCCCCTTTGGATCACTACATTTGTATCTTTAGGGTAAATTCCCAGTAGTGCAATTGCTGGGTCATAGGGCAGTTCTATTTTCAACATTTTGAGGAACCGCCATGCTGTTTTCCAGAGTGGTTGCACCAGCTTGCATTCCCACCAACAGTGTAGGAGGGTTCCCCTTTCTCCGCATCCTCGCCAGCATCTGTCATTTCCTGACTTGTTGATTTTAGCCATTCTGACTGGTGTGAGGTGATATCTCATTGTGGTTTTGATTTGTATTTCCCTGATGCCGAGTGATATGGAGCACTTTTTCATGTGTCTGTTGGCAATCTGGATGTCTTCTTTGCAGAAACGTCTGTTCATGTCCTCTGCCCATTTCTTGATTGGATTATTTGTTCTTTGGGCGTTGAGTTTGCTAAATTCTTTATAGATTTTGGACACTAGTCCTTTATCTGATATGTCATTTGCAAATATCTTCTCCCATTCTGTCAGTTGTCTTTTGATTTTGTTAACTGTTTCCTTTGCTGTGCAAAAGCTTTTGATCTTGATGAAATCCCAAAAGTTCATTATTGCCTTTGCTTCCCTTTCCTTTCCTTTGGCGATGTTCCTAGAAAGATGTTGCTGCGGCTGAGGTCGAAGAGGTTGCTGCCTGTGTTCTCCTCAAGGATTTTATGGATTCCTTTATCACATTGAGGTCTTTAATCCATTTTGAGTCTATTTTTGTGTGTGGTGTAAGGAAATGGTCCAATTTCATTTTTCTGCACGTGGCTGTCCAATTTTCCCAACACCATTTATTAAAGAGGCTGTCTTTTTTCCACTGAACATTCTTTACTGCTTTGTCAAACATTAGTTGACCATAGAGTTGAGGGTCTATTTCTGGGCTCTCTGTTCTGTTCCATTGGTCTATGTGTCTGTTTTTGTGCCAGTAGCATGCTGTATTGACGATGACAATTTGTAATAAAGCTTGAAGTCCGGAATTGTGATGCCACCAACTTTGGCTTTCTTCTTCAATATTCCTTTGGCTATTAGTTCTTTTCTGGTTCCATATAAATTTTAAAATTATTTGTTACATTTCATTGAAAAAGATGGATGGTACTTTGATAGGAATTGCATTAAATGTGTAGATTGCTTTAGGTAGCATAGACATTTTCACAATATTTATTCTTCCAATCCAGGAGCATGGAACATTTTTCCATTTCTTTGTGTCTTCCTCAATTTCTTTCATGAGTACTTTATAGTTTTCTGAGTATAGATTCTTAGCCTCTTTGGTTAGGTTTATTCCTAGGTATCTTATGGTTTGGGGTGCAATTGTAAATGGGATTGACTCCTTAATTTCTCTTTCTTCTGTCTTGTTGTTGGTGTAGAGAAAGGCAACTGATTTCTCTGCATTGATTTTATATCCTGACACTTGACTGAATTCCTGTACAAGTTCTAGCAGTTTTGGAGTGGAGTCTTTTGGGTTTTCCACATAGAGTATCATATCATCTGCGAAGAGTGATAGTTTGACTTCTTCTTTGCCGATTTGGATGCCTTTAATTTCCTTTTGTTGTCTGATTGCTGAGGCTAGGACTTCTAGTACTATGTTGAATAGCAGTGGTTATAATGAACATCCCTGCCGTGTTCCTGACCTTAGTGGAAAAGCTTTCAGTTTTTCTCTATTGAGAATGATATTTGCAGTGGGTTTTTCATAGATGGCTTTGATGATATTGAGGTATGTGCCCTCTATCCCTACACTTTGAAGAGTTTTGATCAGGAAGGGATGCTGTACTTTGTCAAATGCTTTTTCAGCATCTATTGAGAGTATCATATGGTTCTTGTTCTTTCTTTTATTGATGTGTTGTATCACATTGTCTGATTTGCGGATGTTGAACCAACCTTGTAGCCCTGGGATAAATCCCACTTGGTTGTGGTGAATAATCCTTTTAATGTACTGTTGAATCCTATTGGCTAGTATTTTGGTGAGAATTTTTGCGTCTGTGTTCATCAAGGATATTGGTGTATAGCTCTCTTTCTTGATGGGATCCTTGTCTGGTTTTGGGATCAAGGTGATGCTGGCCTCATAAAATGAGTTTGGGAGTTTTCCTTCCATTTCTATTTTTTGGAACAGTTTCAGGAGAATAGGAATTAGTTCTTCTTTAAATGTTTGGTAGAATTCCCCCGGGAAGCCGTCTGGCCCTGGGCTTTTGTTTGTTTGGACATTATTAATGACTGTTTCAATCTCCTTACTGGTTATGGGTCTGTTCAGGCTTTCTATTTCTTCCTGGTTCAGTTGTGGTAGTTTATATGTTTCTAGGAATGCATCAATTTCTTCCAGATTGTCAAATTTGTTGGCGTAGAGTTGCTCATAATATGTTCTTATAATAGTTTGCATTTCTTTGGTGTTAGTTGTGATCTCTCCTCTTTCATTCATGATTTTATTTATTTGGGTCCTTTCTCTTTTCTTTTTGATAAGTCTGGACAGGGGTTTATCAATTTTATTAATTCTTTCAAAGAACCAGCTCCTAGTTTCGTTGATTTGTTCTATTGTTTTTTTGGTTTCTATTTCATTGATTTCTGCTCTGATCTTTATGATTTCTCTTCTCCTGCTGGGCTTAGGGTTTCTTTCTTGTTCTTTCTCCAGATCCTTTAGGTGTAGGGTTAGGTTGTGTACCTGAGACCTTTCTTGTTTCTTGAGAAAAGCTTGTACCACTATATATTTTCCTCTCAGGACTGCCTTTGTTGTGTCCCACAGATTTTGAACCGTTGTACTTTCATTATCATTGTTTCCATGATTTTTTTCAATTCTTCTTTAATTTCCCGGTTGACTCATTCATTCTTTAGAAGGATGCTGTTTAGTCTCCATGTTTGGATTCTTTCCAAAATTCCTCTTGTGGTTGAGTTCTAGCTTTAGAGCTTTGTGGTCTGAAAATATGCAGGGAAAGATCCCAATCTTTTGATACCGGTTGAGTCCTAATTTAGGACCGAGGATGTGATCTATTCTGGAGAATGTTCCATGTGCACTAGAGAAGAATGTGTATTCTGTTGCTTTGGGATGAAATGTTCTGAATATATCTGTGATGTCCATCTCATCCAGTGTATCATTTAAGGCCTTTATTTCCCTGTTGTCTTTTGCTTGGATGATCTGTCCATTTTTGTGAGGGGAGTGTTAAAGTCCCCTACTATTATTGTATTATTGTTGATGTGTTTCTTTGATTTTGTTATTAATTGGTTTATATAGTTGGCTGCTCCCACGTTGGGGGCATAGATATTTAAAATTGTTAGATCTTCTTGTTGGACAGACCCTTTGAGTATGATATAGTGTCCTTCCTCATCTCTTATTATAGTCTTTGGCTTAAAATCTAATTGATCTGATATAAGGAATGCCACTCCTGCTTTTTTCTGATGTCCATTAGCATGGTAAATTCTTTTCCACCCCCTCACTTTAAGTCTGGAGGTGTCTTCGGGTTTAAAATGAGTTTCTTGGAGGCAACATATAGATGGGTTTTGTTTTTTTATCCATTCTGACACCCTGTGTCTTTTTATTGGGGCATTTAGCCCATTAACATTCAGGGTAACTATTGAGAGATATGATTTTAGTGCCATTGTATTGCCTGTAAGGCGACTATTACTGTATATTGTCTCTGTTCCTTTCTGATCTACCACTTGTAGGCTCTCTCTTTGCTTAGAGGACCCCTTTCAGTATTTCCTGTAGAGCTGGTTTCGTGTTTGCAAATTCTTTCAGTTTTTGTTTGTCCTGGAAGCTTTTAATCTCTCCTTCTATTTTCAATGTTAGCTTAGCTGGATATAGTATTCTTGGCTGCATGTTTTTCTCGTTTAGTGCTCTGAAAATATCATGCCAGCTCTTTCTGGCCTGCCAGGTCTCTGTGGATAAGTCAGCTGCCAATCTAATAATTTTACCATTGTATGTTACAGACTTCTTTTCCCGGGCTGCTTTCAGGATTTTCTCTTTGTCACTAAGGCTTGTAAATTTTAATATTAGTTGACAGGGTGTGGGCCTATTCTTATTGATTTTGAGGGGCATTCTCTGAACCTCCTGAATTTTGATGCTCGTTCCCTTCGCCATATTGGGGAAATTCTCCCCAATAATTCTCTCCAGTATACCTTCTTCTTCCCTCTCTCTTCCTATTCTTCTGGAATCCCAATTATTCTAATGTTGTTTCATCTTATGGTGTCACTTATCTCTCGAATTCTCCCCTCATGGTCCAGTAGCTGTTTGTCCCTCTTTTGCTCAGCTTCTTTATTCTCTGTCATTTGGTCTTCTATATCGCTAATTCTTTCTTCTGCCTCATTTATCCTAGCAGTGAGAGCCTCCATTTTTTATTGAACATCATTAGTAGCTTTTTTGATTTCAACTTGGTTAGATTTTAGTTCTTTTATTTCTCCAGAAAGGGCTTTTATATCTCTGGAGAGGGTTTCTCTAATATCTTCCATGCCTTTTTCAAGCCCGGTTAGAACCTTGAGAATTGTCATTTTGAACTCTAGATCTGACATATTATCAATGTCTGTATTGATTAGGTCCCTAGCCTTCAGTACTGCCTCTTGTTCTTTTTTTGTGTGTGAATTTTTCCGCCTTGTCATTTTGTCCAGCTAAGAGCATATGAAGGAGCAAGTAAAATACTAAAAGGGTGGCAACAATCCCAGGAAAATATGCTTTAACCAAATCAGAAGAGATCCCAAATCGTGAGGGGGGATTTTTCCCCCCTCACGATTGGGTGAGGGATCTCCTCTGAATGGGATCTCCTCTGAATCTCCTCTGATTGGGATCTCTTCTGATTTGGGGATAAAAAGAGGTTCAAAAAGAAAGAAAGGAAAAAAAAAGATTAAAAAAAAGAGATTGAATTAAAAATTTAATCAAGAATTTAAAAAATAATTGCAAGGGAAGCAAGGGCAAAAATGAACTTTTGGGATTTCATCAAAATCAAAAGCTTTTGCACAGCAAAGGAAACAGTTAACAAAACCGAAAGACAACTGACAGAATGGGAGAAGATATTTGCAAACGACATATCAGTTAAAGGACCAGTGTCCAAAATCTTAAAGAACTTAACAAACTCAACACCCAAAGAACAAATAATCCGATCAAGAAATGGGCAGAGGACATGAACAGACGTTTCTGCAAAGAAGACATCCAGATGGCCAACAGACACATGAAAAAGTGCTCCATATCACTCGGCATCAGGGAAATACAAATCAAAACCACAATGAGATATCACCTCACACCAGTCAGAATGGCTAAAATCAACATGTCAGGAAATGACAGATGCTGGCGAGGATGCGGAGAAAGGGGAACCCTCCTACACTGTTGGTGGGAATGCAAGCTGGTGCAACCACTCTGGAAAACAGCATGGCGGTTCCTCAAAATGTTGAAAATAGAACTGCCCTATGACCCAGCAATTGCACTACTGGGAATTTACCCTAAAGATACAAATGTAGTGATCCAAAGGGGCACGTGCACCCGAATGTTTATAGCAGCAATGTCCGCAATAGCCAAACTATGGAAAGAACCTAGATGTCCATCAACAGATGAATGGATCAAGAAGATGTGGTATATATACACAATGGAATACTATGTAGCCATCAAAAGAAACGAAATCTTGCCATTTGCGACAACATGGATGGAACTAGAGCATATCATGCTTAGCGAAATAAGTCAAGCGGAGAAAGACAACTATCATATGATCTCCCTGATATGAGGAAGTGGTGATGCAACATGGGGGCTTAAGTGGGTAGGAGAAGAATCCATGAAACAAGATGGGATAGGGAGGGAGACAAACCATAAGTGACTCTTAATCTCACGAAACAAACTGTGGGTTGCTGGGGGGAGGGGGGTTGGGAGAAGGGGGGTAGGGTTATGGACATTGGGGAGGGTATGTGCTTTTGGGTAAATTGGAAGGGGAGATGAACCATGAGAGACTATGGACTCTGAAAAACAATCTGAGGGGTTTGAAGGGGCGGGGGGGTGGGAGGTTGGGGTACCAGGTGGTGGGTATTATAGAGGGCACAGCTTGCATGGAGCACTGGGTGTGGTGAAAAAATTATGAATACTGTTTTTCTGAAAATAAATAAATTGGGAAAAAAAAAGAATTTAAAAAAGAATTTAAAAAAAGATTGAAGAGATTGGGATCTCTTCTGATTTGGGGATAAAAAGAGGTTCAAAAATAAAGAAAAAAAAAGAAAAAAGAATTAAAAAAAGAAAACGAATAAAGTATAAAAAAGAAAAATATATATATATTAGATAAACTAGTTAAAAACGTTAAAAATGAAAAGGGTAAAATTAAAAAAATTTAGCAGAAGAAGAGAAAAAAAATTGAAAACGAAAAAAATTAAATTAACTGCAAGACTAAAAAATCACAGGGAGAAAGTCATGAGTTCTGTGGTTTGTTTTCTCCTCCTCTGGATTTCTGCTGTTCTCTCCTTGGTATTGAAACCGCACTCCTTGGTAGGTGAACTTGGTCTTGCCTGGATTTTTTGTCGATCTTCTGGGGGAGGGGCCTGGTGTAGTGATTCTCAAGTGTCTTTGCCCCAGGCGGAATTGCACCACCCTTACCAGGGGCCGGGCTGAGTGATCCGCTGGGATTTGCTTTCAGGAGCTTTTGTTCCCTGAGCCTTTTCCGTAGAGTTCCGGAGGACGGGAACACAAATGGCGGCCTTCTGGTCTCCGGCCCGGAGGAGCCGAGAGCCCGGGGCCCCGCTCCCCAGTGCGCCCTCAGCGATCAGCTCCTAGTAACTCGCGTCTGCCTGACCTCCGGCCGTGCTCCGAGCTCACCGAGCCTGCGACCGGATCAAGGCAACACCGAGCTGCGAGTTTACTGTCGGCTCTGTCTCTGTAGCCGGCTTTCCCATTCCAATATCCGCAAGCTCTGCGACACTCAGACACCCCCAATCCTTCTGTGACCCCGCGGGACCTGAGGTCACGCCGACCCTGCGTGGGCTTCTGTTTAGCCTCCGGAGCGATGTCCCTCAGTGGAACAGACTTTTAAAAGTCCTGATTTTGTGCTCCGTTGCTCCGCTGCTTGCTGGGAGCCGGCCCCTCCCCCCGGGGTCTATCTTCCCGTCGCTTTGGATTCACTTCTCCGCCAGTCCTACCTTTCAGAAAGTGGTTGTTTTTCTGTTTCTAGAATTGCTGTTCTTCTTCTCTTCGATCTGCCGATGGATTTGCAGGTGTTTGCAATCTTTAGATAAGCTCTCTAGCTGACCTCCTGCTAGCTGAAGTAGTCTCAGCCTGCTACTTCTCCGCCATCTTAGCACAGACTTTTCTATTGGGATTGTGTGTCTAGGATGGCCTCGGAATGCATGTGTGGTCTCATGGGTCCATGGGAGATTTTTTCCTCTCTAAGGATCCTGGCAGCTCCCCATAGTTTGGTGGCTTTTTCAGGGAAGGGAAGAGTGCTGTTTCCATCTTAGGTGTGCCCCAAGACTTCCATTCCAGAGCCAGACTCTGGGTCTGCATGCCTGGAAAATCCCACAAAGTATTAGGTTTTGGGCCTAGGTGCATACCAGGACTTCAATGTGGGATCCTGGTGGTGCAGCTGAGAGGGCTTGTTTGAAAGCATGCTCAGGTTGAGGATCACAATGTATGTTTGTGCCCAGGGCTCCCCTCAGGATTGGGTGTGGTCTCATTGGCCATGCAGCTGGCTCCCGCTCTGAGAGTTGGACACCAATATCAACAGACAGGTTCCTGCTATCTGGAAGAAGGAGTTCTCTATGGTGCTTAAGGCTCCCCTGTAAGGGTCTGGTTGGCCAGAGAAAGTCATTTTGTGTGTATGTAGTGAACTTAGATTGACCCTATGCAGTAAACTTAGATTGACCCCAATCTTCCCAGAAGAACTTACTTGCAAAGCCTAGATACAAGGGCGGTTCAGGCCAGGTGAAGACATCCAATCAGTGGAGCACACATATGTCTACTAGGGTAAATTGAAATATAATTGGACACCCATGTGTTAACTAGCATTTTTTTTTCCTTGTGTGTGGTGATTTAGCATGACTGTGCAGTGTTCTCTGTGTATTGCAATCTCATTGGCCACGTGTGGATAGCCCAGCTAAATACCTGTATAAAAGTTAGTCTGTGAGGCTGGGAGGTGTCACCTCTTTGCAAGAGATGGCCCTGACCAGTCAGTTTGATTCTCAATGCTGGCACGAAATAAAGCTTTGCTTGACCTTCATTTTGTATCAGAATCGCTCCTTTGATTACCGACGCTAACATTGGAGGGGGCTCCAAGATTCAAATGATGAGAACTGAGCCAGCATCGAAATTTTTGGGAAAAGCCTCCAGAAGTAAGATCACTGGATCCTATCTGTCTGTCTGGTTAGAGATCCAGGGTATGGACCACCAGAGAGAAGATGGATGCAGCCATGCCCCCCAGGGCTTGAGTGGATGTGGGGATGCCCCATCCCTTAGCTGGTAGATCGACAGGGGGGTTCGAGTCCCCCGGGCGGTCGGGGGTTTCGAGTCCCCCTAGGCAGTTGGTGGGTTCGAGTCCCCCTAGAAGGCCAGGGGGTTCGAGTCTCCCTAGATGGTCGGGGGGTTCAAGTACCCCTTGATGGTTGGGAGTTTGAGTCCCCCTCGATGGCCCGGGATTTCACGTCTCCCTAGACCATCAAGGGGTTTGTGTCCCCATGGGCAGTTGGGTGGTTTAGTCCCCCTAGACAGTTGTGGGTTTCGAGTCCCCCTGGATGGTTGGTGGTTCTAGTCCCCCTGGGTGGTTGTGGTGTTCGAGTCCCCCTGGGTTTTTGAGGGGTTCAAGTCCCCCTAGGTGGTCGGGGGATAAAGCCCCCACCAGTAGCATGTTATGGGTAAGAATCCTTGGGCCTGTGGTTATCTTTGCCTGGTCCTTTTGTTGTCTGTTGTGTTGTTTCTTATGCTTGAAGGAATGGGGCAAGCAGAGAGTAAGGGGATTTTGACTTTCATCTCCCCATTCTTCATAATAGATGTGAGGCTTCTCGCTCACTCATTTTGTTTGTTAAGGGCCAAAACTGGAGTCAACTGGGCTTAGTTGAATGCCAGACTAAGGTGCCCAATGCTGGCTCATTGGAGCCAGGCATGGAATATAGTGCCTATTGGGCCAATTTTGGTAAGCAGAACTGGCACTGCGGGATGAACCGACCTCGAGACAGGGACTTTAAGGAATATTCCCAAGCAGCTGCAGAAACTCCCGTTGTTTTGGGGAATTCCTTGCCTTTTCTGGCCCAACGTGGACTGCATAACCCTTCCCCCTTGCTGGCGGGAGAGCATGGCATCTGATGTGGAGATGGTTATTTGTCTGTCTCAAGGTTTTAATGGATAATTTTTAAAGTGGCTTCCGAAGTCTTTGGTAACCTGAAACTGTGAAGGGTTGCTTGAATGACAAATGGAATTACATTTGTTGGACATGTAGGTTTTAACCAAATGGGATAAAATGCTAGAGCGTTGGCTGCTGGAACTGGGTTTGTGCTTTTGAAATCTGCTGGTGAACATGTTCTTTGCTTAACTGATTGATAAGTTTGCCATCTAAAGAATTCTGTTGTACTAACTCACAATTGGTTTATATTTAGTCTTCAGTACAGGTTCAGTTATTTCTAAGAGTACAAAATTCTGTTAAGTGTAATTAAGACTGATGGAAATGAGAAAAGCAACTCTCTATGTAAAAAGTAGGAGATATGTAAAAGTTTAAGTCTGAAAAGTTCCTGAATGTGTGAATGAGCCTTATGGCTCCACTTCCACTACAGAGTCTGAGTGGGCTGCACCCTGAGTCTCACAGGGAGTCATATGGCATAACAGTCATCTACTCCACAGAGTGTCCTAGTCCGGGGTTTATATGGACTGACCTTAGCTAAGACATTCCTACATTCCCCGAGGGATGCGAGCAGGACAGCGTCTGAAAGATCCCCCTCCCTTTGTCTGCAACATCATTCACGGTGGAAGGGAAACCTAGTAAACTCATTATCTGCTTACTTTAAAAAAAAGACACTGGTATAGAAAAGCTGGTTTTCTCTCTGTTTAAAAAGACAAAGTTTTCTGAAGTTAATTAATCTGTTATGGTTTTCTCTTTGCCTGCCCAGAAAATTCAGTTTCTATGTTTTGTTTTATCAGGTGTTTAACATCCCTAATTATATTTAGGCATGTGTTTTAAAACTTTCTAAGGTTTTAGCAATTGTTGGCAGGATTTAAACCAATGATAAACCTTGGGTTACATTTGTGAAAATGCCATGCATTTCCTAAAGTTTTGATACGTTGATAGATCACCACTTGATATTGTGATTATCGAAATGTTACGTGTCACAGAAGTAACCTGATTTTCTTGCCAGTTACATTGTAAATTCTCATCTCACCAGCTCTTTACCATATCAGTTCTGAGATTTTATCATTTGTAATTGTTTTAATTCTCTTGGAAGATAAATTCCATCTCAAAGAAAATTCATATGGGAGAATTTCAGGACAAATACAGGTCTTTGATATGTTGAAATTCTGGAACTGAAATGGATAAGAATTTACAGAAGTAAAAGCTGCATTCGGACTAAACCAGAATTATTAACATGGGACTAGGTTAACTGAAAGACTGTAATGTTGTATCTCTTGATGTTTTGTCTCATGTTTGCTCTTCCAGACTAGAGAAATTTATTCTTAAGTTTTCTGTAACTTACAGAGGTAAAATGTAATCATTTGTAACCAAATAAAGGTAATCAAGTTCCAAGGGGGCTGAGTTGACATACAGTCTGATGCTGTTCGATCACAATGCTGGTTTGTATCCAAGGAGACAATGGAATGTTGGGATGGACAGGGGCAATGCAGGATTCTAATACACTGAATCTTGGAGACAGCTACCAAGAGCAAGGTATCCTACTGGGGACAGGAGGGGTATGTTGTGTTGCTCAGGGACAACATTTTGGAATATAAGACGGTATGGGGGAGCAGTCCCCTCAGGACAGGTGCCTGAAAACCTAAGTTAAGGCATCGATGAAGTCCTAGAGTCATGTCAGGGTCAATGTTCTGACTCAGGGCCTTTGACTTGGATGTTTTTTCTGGAGACAGGTGCTCACTGTGTATCACAATGTACACTTGGGTCCAGACTGTTCTTGGAAATTGAGGTGGGCTCAGGGGCTTGGCACTTTGCTCCTAAGCTTCAGGGTTTGGGCAACAGTGAAGGGCAGAGTTTTCTTCAGGAGGGTAGGCATAGTCATCCAGTGTGGCTCCAGAGGCCCCATCCTGGAGGGCATGTGTGACAGGGTTTTGCAGACAGAAATCTGCAAATGCAAACTAGTGGTAGGGTGAGGCTTGAGGTGATCACAGCCCCGATATGCAGGCTCTGAGGGCAGCTCATTGTGTAGTGAAATTAAGGTGTCATTGAGGAAGTTGGACAGACTTTTCTGTCTGGATTGTGTGTCCAGAATGGTTGCATAATGTAGGGGTGGCTTCATGGGGCCATGGAACCTTCTTTATCACTGGGGATTCTGCCCATCTCCCAAGATTTGCTGTCTCTGGGGTAAGGGAAGACTGCTGTTTTCCGTCTCAATGGACCCCCACAAGAGGGATTCCAGGGACAGTTTCTGGGTCTAGGGTGAGGATTTGCCCCTAGGGGCCTGGATTTCCCACTCTGCAGGCTCTTGGTCCAGCTACCATGGGGGTTTGTTTGGAAGAAGGTTCACGCTGATGGTCACAATTCCTGTTTGTGCCCACGGCGGCTCCCATGTGTGGCCCTGGTCTCATGTCCATGCAGCTGGTTCCCACTCTGAGGGTTGGACACCCATCCCAACAGCCAGATTTCCTGCCATCAGGAAGGAGCAATACCCTTGTGCTTCAGGTACCCCATAGGCAGGGATTTGAGCTAATGACTGGGCACAAAGGCTTGAATATCCAGGTTGAGTAGAGATGACGGCTTTGGGCCACAACAAGTCCCACCTTCAGGAAATTGGGCCCACTGTCTCCGTGGCTGACTGGAGGTCGTGGCTCAGGCTCTGTCAGAGAGAGTCTTAGTTCTCATGGTGGCCTAAGATATTAGGGTGTCTTCAAGGGCCTGCAGGTGGATCCTCATTTGGGGATTCTGGGAAGACTCACCAGGCAATTCTTCTTTCTTGGGGCAGGCAGAATGGTGCGTTGTTGCTCCAGAATTCCCTATCAAGAGGACCAGTGGACCAGGAGGGTGAAGATGGAATGGTAAACACACGCGACTGTTAAAGTCATTACCGAACAGAAGGCAGTTCCAGTGTGCAGCGGCTGACTGGATATATCCAACACCTGAGTAAGTGCGGATGTCAGCTGTTTGCTCACACAAGAGTTTGTGTCTATGATGACCAACAAATGGAGGGTGGCGTCAAGAGTTCATGGAGGATTTCCCACGCTGGGGCTTGTGAGATGCTCCAAACAGCAAGGTTTCCTTCAACTGGACAGGGGGATTCTGGTTTGTTTGCCCCAGGGTCCCCCATGTGTAAAGTTTGTATAGCAGAGCACTCCCATATGGATGCCTGGAATGCACACCTCCATTGACCATTGCAGCAGAGGAACATGGTAGGTAATACTGTTGGCTCTAAGCCAAAGTATCAAGACCTTGAGTTGACATGGAGTCTCATGAAGATGGGTCACAATGCTGGTTTGTACCAGGGAGATCATAGAATGTGCTTGTGGCTAAGGGGCTGTGCAGGATTCATCTACCCTGAGGGTTTGACACAGGTCCAAAAGCATGGTTTCCTTCTGGTGACAGGAAATGTTCTGTTGTGTGGCTCAGGGACAACATGATGAATCATAAGTTGGTATTCCAGAGCAGGCCTATGAGGACAGGTGCCTGAAAACCTAATCTAGGGTTCCAATGAAGTACTAGGGGCATGTCAGTTTAAAACTTCTGACAGGCCCATTGACTTGGGTGTCTGCCTGAATGTAGGTAATCAGGGAGTTTCAGACTGTGCATTTGAGTCCAGAGCGGCCTCCAAAATTGGGGTGGGCTCAGAGGCCTTGCAGATTTCTCCCATCTGGTGGGGATGGGCAATGTTGACGACACAATTTCCTTGGGGATGGCAGGCACAGTCCTGTGTTGTGGCTACAGAGACCCGATCCTGGAAGGTATGGAAGCCATGGTTTTGGGAGAGAAGTCTGCAAACACAAACTCGGCTTAGGGTTAGTGGCAAGGTGATCTCAGGCCCAATGTATAGACCTGGAGGGCAGCTCAGCAGGAACTGTAAATCGGGTGACTAGAAGGCGGTAGCACAGGCTTTTTAATCTGGATTGTGTGTCCAGGATTGCCTCGGAATGCAGTTGTGGACTCATGGGTCTATGGGAGATTTTTCCGCTCTAAAGATCCTGGTGGCTTCCATTGTTTGGTGGCTTTCTCGGGGAAGAAAAGAGTGCTGTTTTCCATCTTATGCGTGCCCCAAAACAGGGATGCAAGAGATGGGTTCTGAGTCAGGATGCTTGGAAAATCCCACCAAGACTTGGGGTTTGGGCCAAGGGGCATACCAGGCCTGCAATGTGGGGTCCTGATGGTGCACCTGAGAGAGTTTGTTTGAAAACATGCTCAGACTGAGGGTCACAATGCCTGTTTGTGCCAGTGTGGCCCTCAGAAGTGGGCGTGGTTTCATTGGCCATGCAGCTGGCTCCCACTTTGAGGGATGGACACCCATCCCAACTTCCAGGTTTCCTGCCATGGGAAGGAAGAATTCTCTATTGTGCTTCAGGTTCCCCCATTGGCAGGAATTCCAGCAAAAGTCTGGGGACAGGTGTCTGAACACCAATGATGGGTAGAAATGACAGAATTTGTCCATGACCAGTCTCACATGCTGGATATGGGGCCTGCTTTCTGGGTTGCTGACATTAGCTAAGGGCTCAGGCTCTGTCAGACACAGCATTAGTGGCAAGTAAGCCTATAAATTGGGGTTCCCTTGAAGGCCGAGCAGATTGAATCTCATGTGGTGTTTCTGGGCAGACCCACCATGCACTTTTTCTTTCTATGGGGAAGGAAGAATACTGCGTGGTAGCTCCAGAATTCCCTATCAAGAGGGCTTGGGGACCAGTAGGGTGAGGGTGGTACTGTAAACATAAGATACGGATCAATTCAGTGCCAAGCGGAAGGCAGTTCCTTTGTGCAGCGCCTTATATGGGATATCTAGCCCCTAAGGGTGGATGTCAGATGTTTGCTCACACTGGAGTCTGTATCTATTATGACCGACCAAGGGAGGAGTGGTGTCAGAGGCCATGAAGGATTTCCCACTCTGAGGCTTGAGAGATGCTCCAAACAGTAAGTTTTCCTTCGACTGGACAGGTGGAGTCTAATATGTTTTCTCCAGGGCCCCCATGTGGAAAGTTTGTGTAGCAGAGCTCTCCCGCAAGGATGCCTGGAAAGTGCACCTCCATTGATCATAGCAGCTGAGGTAGATGCAGTTCCATCTGGTGGCTCTGGGGCAAATAATCAAGGCCTTGAGTTGACATGGAATCTCTTGCAGAGGGGTCACCATGGTGGTTTCTTAGTAGGGAAATCTTAGATGTGCTGTTGGTTAAGGTGTCATGCAGGATTCTCCTATTCTGAGGGTCTGGCAGAGGTCGAGGAGCGTGGTTTCCTTCTGGACAGGATATCTTCTGTTGTGGGGCTCAGGGACCATATGTTGTATCATAAATTGGTATTCCAGAATGTTCACTGAGGACAGATGCCTGAAAACGTAATCTAGGGTTCCAGTGAGGTTCTAGGGGCATGTCAGTTTCAAACATCTGACTCAGGATCATTGACTTGGATGTCAGCCTGGATGTAGGTGATCAGGGTGTTTCAGACTGGGCATTGCGTGCAGAGGGGCTGTCAGTATTGAGGTGGGCTCTGGGGCCTTGCAGGTTTCTCCAAATTTGAAATGTTTGGGCAACTGAGACGGGCACAGTTTCCTTGGGGATGGCGGGCACAGTCCTGTGCTTTGGCTCCACAGACACCATCCTTGAGGCAAGTGAGCCATGGTTTTGGGAAAGAAGTCTGCAAGCACAAATTTGGGTTAGGGTTAGTGGCAAGGAGGTCAGGGATCCAATGCATACACCTGGAGGGTAGCTCGTGAGGAAATGTAATTAGGGCGACTCAAAGGTGGTAGAACAGGCTTTTCTATCTGGATTGTGTTTGCAGGATGGCCTCGGAATGCAGGTGTGGTCTCATGGGTCCATGGGAGATTTTTCCCCTCTTAGGATCTTGGCGGCTCCCCAAGTTTGGTGGCTTTTTCAGGGACATGAAGTGTGCTGTTTTCCATCATTGGGTTGCCCTAAAACAGGGATTACAGAGAAGGGCTCTCTGACTGGGTGCCTGGAAAATCACACCAATGGTTATTATTTGGGCCTAGGTGCGTACCAGGCCTGCAATGCTGGATTCTGTCCATGACACTGAGAGGGCTTGTTTGAAAGCATGCTCAGGCTTAGGATCACAATGCCTGTTTGTGCCCAGGGAAGCCCTCAGGAGTTGGTGTTATCTCATTGTCCATGAAGCTGGCTCCCACTGTGTGGTTTCAACAAACATCCAAACTGCCAGGTTTCCAGTCATGGGGAAGGAGGAGTTCTCTATTGTACTTTATGTCCCTATTGGCAGGTATTCTAGGAAAAGTCTTGGGAAAGGTTACTGAATCCAATGATGGATAGAGATGACGGATGTAGGCCATGGCTGGTCTCACATGCTGGATATGGAGCTCGCTCTTTGGGTGGCTGACACTAGGTCGGGGCTTAGGTTCTGTCAGACACAGCACTAGAGGCTAGGATAGCCTATAAATCAGAATCCCTTCGAGTGCCAAGCAGATAGATTCTCATGTGGGGTTTCTGGGAAGACTGTTCAGGCAATTCTTCTTTCTATGGGAAAGGCAGAATGCTGTGTTGTGGCTCCAGATTCCTCATCAAGAGGGCTTGGGGATCAGTAGGTTGAGGATGGAATTGTCAACACGAGTTACAGTTCAATTCACTGCCAGGCAGAAGGAAGTTCCAATGTGCAGAGGCTAATTTGAGATACCCAGCACCTGAGTAAGGGCGGATGTGAGATGTTTGCTCACACTGGAGTTTGTGTCTATTATGACTGACAAATGGAGAGGTGGCGTCAAGAGGCCATGGAGGATTTCCCACGCTGGGGCTTGTGAGATGCTCCAAACTGCAAGCTTTTCTTCTACCGGACAGGGGGAGTCTGGTTTGCTAGCTCTAGGGTCCTGAGTGTGGAAATATTGGGAGCAGAGTTCTTCCACATGGACGCCTGGAAAGCACACCTCCAATGACCATTGCAGCTGAAGAACATGGCAGTTTCCTTTTGGTGGCTCTGGGGCGAAGTACCCAGGGCTTGAGTTGACACTGAATCTCTTGGAGATGGGTCAAAATGCTGGTTTCTTACCACGGGTATCTTAGAATGTACTGGTGGCTAAGGGACCATGCAGGATTCTCCTACCTGAGGGTTTGACACAGGTCCAAGAGCACAGTTTCCTTTTGGGGACAGGAGATGTACTGTCGTGTGGCTCAGGGACCACATGTTCTATCATAAGTTGGTATTCCAGGGAAACCGTGCTCTTCTACCTTTGCCAAATACTCAGGGTAGGAGAATCCTGCCAGGCACGTTAGCCACCAGCATATTCTAAGATCTCCCTGGTAACAATTCAGCATTGTGATCCATTCCTGAGGACAGGAGCCTGCAAACCTAATCTAGGTTTCCAATGATGTCCTAGGGGCATGTCAGGTTCAATCATCTGACTCAGGAACATTGACTTGGCTGTCTGCCTGGATGTACATGATCATGTGTACAGACTGCACATTTGGGACCAGAGAAGCCTCCAAAAATGGGGTGGGCTCAGGGGCCTTGCAGGTTTCTCCTATTTTGGAGGGTTTGGTAAACTGTGACGGGCAAATTTTCCTTGGCGATGGCAGGCACAGTCCTGTGATGTGGCTCTAGAGAGCCCATCCAGTAGGGCATTTGAGCCATGGTTTTGGGAGAGAATTCTGCAAACACAAACTCAGGTTAGGGTAAGTGGCATGGTGAACACATGCTCAGTGCATAGACCTGATGGACAGTTCATCAGGAACTGTAATATGGGTGACTCGAAGACAGTATCAAAGGATTTTCTATCTGGATTGTGTGTCCAGGAAGGCCTCGGAATGTAGGTATGGTCTCATGGGTCCATGGGACACTTTACCTCTCTAAGGATCCTTGCAGCTCCCAATAGTTTAGTGGCTTTTTTGGGGAAGGGAAGAGTGCTGATTTCCGTATTAGGGGTGGCCCAAAACAGAAATTACCTAGACGGGCACTGGGTCAGGGAGCCTGGAAAACCCCACCAAGGTTTTGGGCCTAGGGGCATACCGGGCCTACAATGCGTGGTGGTGAAACTGAAAGGGCTTGTTTGAAAGCATTCTCAGGCTGAGGGTCACAATGCCTGTTTGTTCCTAGGGCGGCCCTCAGGAGTGGGCGTGGTCTCATTGAGGATATCCCTGACTCCCACTCTGAGGGATGCACACCCATCCCAACAGACAGGTTTCCTGCCATTGGGAAGGAGGAATTCTCTATTGTACTTCAGGTTCCCCCATTGATCGGGATTCCAGCAAAGGTCTAGGGACAGATGCCTGAATACCAAGGATGGGTAGAGACGATGGACTTGAGCCATGACCGGTCTCACATCCTAGATATGGTCTCAGGTTTCTTGGTGGCTGACGAAGTCGGGTCTCATGCTCTGTCAGACACAGCACTAGTGGCCAGGGCAGCCTACAAATCGGGGTTCCCTCTAGGGTAGATCAGATTGATCCTCATGTGGGCTTTCTTGGAAGACTGACCGGCACTTCTTCCTTCTATGAGGAAGGCAGAATGCTCTGATGAGGCTCGAGAATTACCTATTAAGAGTCTATGGAGACCTTGAGGGTGAGGATAGAATTGTAAACACAAGCTATGGTTAAATTCAGTGCCAAGCGGAAGGCAGCTCCAGTGTAGAATGGCTGATTCGAGCTATCCAGCACCTGTGTAAGGGTGGATGTCAGATGTCTGCTCACACTGGAGTTTGTATCTATTAAACCGACTAAAGGAAGGGTGGCATCAAAGAGCCATGGAGGATGTCCCACGCTGGGGCTTGTGAGATTCTCGAAACAGCAAGGCTTTCTTCTACTGGAGTTGGGGAGTCTGGTTTGTTTGCTCCAGTGTCCTTCATGTGGATAGTTTGGGTAGTACAGGTCTCCCACATGGCTGCCTTGAAAGCCCACCTCCATTGTCCATTGCAGCTGAGGAATATGGAAGGTTCGTTCTGGTGGCTCTGGTGTGAAATACCAAAGGCAATGAATTAACATGGAATCTCTTTCAGATGGGTCACAATGCTGGTTTGTTAGCAAGGAAATCTTAGAATGTCCTGGTGGCTAAGGGGCCATGCAGGATTCTCCCACTCGGAGGGTTTCACACAGGTCGAAGGGCATGGTTTCCTTCTGGGGACAGGGTATGTTCTGTTCTGTGGCTCAGGAACCACATGTTGTATCATAAGTTGGTATTCCAGAACAGGTCTCGGAGGACAAACGCCCGAACACCTAATCTAGGGTTCCAGTGAGGTCCTAGGGGCATGTCAGTTTCATCTTCTGACTCAGGACCATTGACTTGAGTGTCTGCCGGATATACGTGATCAGGGTGTTTCAGAATACGCATTTACTTCCAGAGAAGCCTCCAATATTGTGGTGAGCTCAGGGTCCTTTCAGGTTTCTCCCAATCTGGAGGGTTTGGGAACCTGTGACAGGCAAATTTTCCTTGAGGATGACCAGCAAAGTCCTGTGGTTTGGCTCCAGAGACCCCATCCTGGAAGGCATTTGAGCCATGGTATTGGGAGAGAAATCTGCAAACATAAACTCGGGTTAGGGTTAGTGGCGAGGTGATCACAGGCCCAATGCATAGACCTGGATGGCAGCTTGTCTGGAACTGTACTTAGGGTGACTTGAAAGAGGTAACACAGGATTTTCTATCTGCATTGTGTGTCCAGGATGGCCTCGGATTGCAGGTGTGGTCTCATGGGTCCATGGGATATTTTTCCTCTCTAAGGATCCTGGAAGCTCCCAATACTTTGGTGGCTTTGTCAGGGAAGAGAAGAGTGCTGTTTTCCATCTAAGGGGTAACCCAAAAGAGAAACTGCAGTGATGGTAACTGGGTCTGGACACCTGTAATATCTCACCAAGGGTTAGGATTTGGGCCTAGGGGTGTACCAGGCTGGCAAAGCAGGATCCTGGTGGTGAAACTGAAAGTGTTTGTCTGAAAGAATGTTCAGGCTGAGGGTCACAATGCCTATTTGATCCCAGGGCAGCCCTCAGGAGTGGGTGTGGTCTCATTGGAAATGCAGCTGGCTCCCACACTGATGGTTGGACACCCATCTCAACAGCCAGGTTTCCTGCCATGGGGAAGGAGGAATTCTCTATCGTGCTTCAAGTTCCCCCATTGGCAGGGATTCCAACAAAAGACTGGGGACAGAAGCCTGAACACCAAAGATGGGTAGATATAACAGACTTGAGCCATGGCCGATCTGCCTGATGGAAATGGGCCCACCCTCCATGTGTATGACATGAGTTCGGGGCTCAGGCTCTGTCAGACACAGCAGTAGTGGCCAGGACAGCCTATAAATCAGGGTCCCCTTGAGTGCTGAGCAGATTGATCCTCATCTGAGATTTCTGGGCAAACCCGCCAGGGACTTCTTTCTATGGGGAAGGCAGAATGCTGCGTTGTGGCTCCAAAATTCCCTCTCAACAAGGCTTAGAGACCAGTAGGGTTAGGATGGAATTGTAAAACCAAGCTACGGTTCAATTCAGTGAAAAACGGAAGGCAGTTCCAATATGTAGCGCCTTATGTGAGAAACCAGCACCTGAGTAAAGGTGGTTGTCAGATGTTTGCTCACACTGGAGTTTGTATGTATGATGATCGACAAATGGAAGGGTGGCATCAAGATGCCATGGAGGATTTCCCACGCTGAGGCTTCTGAGATGCTCCATACAGCAATGTTTCCTTCTACTGGACATGTGGAGTCTGGTTTGTTTGTTCTAGGTTCCCCCATGTGGAAAGTTTGGGTAGCAGAGCTCTCCCACATGGATGCCTGGAAAGCAAACCTCCATTCTCCATTGCAGATGAGGAACAAGGCAGGTTGGCTCTGGTGCTCTGGTGTGAAGTATCAAGGGCAATGAGTTAACATGGAATCTATTTCAGTTGGGTTACAATGTTGGTTTTTTACCAAGAAACACTTAGAATGTCCTGGTGCTAAGGGGCCAAGCAGGATTCTACCACCCAGAGGGTTTGACAGAGGTCGAAGAGCACAGTTTCTTTCTAGGGACAGGAGATGTTCTTGTTATATCATGTTATATCATAAGTTGGTATTCCAGAAGAAGCCTCTGAGGACAATGCCTGTAAACCTAATCTAGGATTCCAGTGAGGTCCTAGGGGCATGTCAGGTTCAATCTTCTGACTCAGGACCATTGACTTTGGCGTCTTCTGGAAGTAGGTGATCAGAGTGTTTCAGACTTAGCATTTGCGTACAGAGCAGCCTCCAATATGGCGGTGGGCCCAAGCGCCCTTGAGGTTTCCCCTAATCTAGATGGTTTGGGAAACAGGGACAGGCAAATTTTCCTTGGGGGTGGCAGGCACATTCCTTTGGTGTGGCTCCAAAAACCCCATCCTGGAGGACATACGAGCCATGGATTTGGGAGACGAGACTGCAAACTCAAATTCAGGATAGGCTTTGTGGTGAGGTGATCACAGGCCCAATGTGTAGACTTGGAGGAGAGCTCATCAGAAACTGTAATTAGGGTTACTGGAAGACAGTATCACAGGTTTTCCTAACTGGATTGTGTGTTTGGATGGCCTCAGAGTGCAGGTGTGGTCTCATGGGTCCATGGGATATTTTTCTTCCTTAAGGATCCTGGTGGCTCCCAATAGTTGGGTGGCTTTCTACGGGAAGAGGAGAGCGCTGTTTTCCATCTTAGGGGTGCCCCCAAAGAGGGATTCTGGAGACGGGCTCTGGGTCTGGGGGCCAAGAGATTCCCACCAAGGGTTAGGCTTTGGGCCTAGGGTCATACCAGCCGTGAAATGCGGGATCCTGGTGGTGCAATAAAGAGGGCTTATTTGAAATCATGCTCAGGCTTTGGGACACAATGTCTGTTTATTTTCCCAGGGCGACCAATAAGAGTGGGCATGGTCTCAGTGCCCATACAGCTGGCTCCCTTTCAGAGGGTTGGACACCCATCACAACTGCTAGGTTTCATGCCATGGGGAAGGAGCAGTTCGCCATTTGGCTTCAGGTTCCCCCATACACAGGGATTCCAGCAAGGGTTGGGGACAGATGCCCAAATACCAAGGATTGGTAAAGAGGATGGATTGAGCCATGGCCGGTCTCATATGCTGGATACAGGAACCACTCTCTGGGTGGCTGACACAAAGTCATGGCTCAGGCTCTGTCAGACACAGCACTACTGGCCAGGGCAGCTGATAAATCGGGGATCCTCTAGGGCTGAGAAGATATTTCTGGACAGTCTCACCAGGCAGTTCTTCTTTCTATAGGGAAGGCGGAATGCTGTTTGTGGCTCCAGAATTCCCTATCAAGAGGGCTTGGGGACCAGTCGGGTGAGGATGGAATTGTAAAACCAAGCTACGTTTAAATTCAGTGCCAAGTGGTAGGCAGTCCAAAGGGCAGCAGATTATTTGAGATAGCCAGCACCTGAGTAGGGGGGGATGTCAGATATTTGCTCACACTGGAGTTTGTGTATATGATGTCTGACAAATGGAGGGGTGGCGTCAAGAGGCTACAGAGAATTCCCCATGCTGAGGCTTGTGAGATGCTCCAAACGGCATGGTTTCCTTCTACTGGAAAGGTGGAGTCTGTTTTGGTTGCTCCACAGTCTCCATGTAGAAGGTAGCTTAGCAGAGCTC
This sequence comes from Neogale vison, assembly GCF_020171115.1. Classification (NCBI taxonomy): domain Eukaryota; kingdom Metazoa; phylum Chordata; class Mammalia; order Carnivora; family Mustelidae; genus Neogale; species Neogale vison. The sequence goes on from NC_058095.1 coordinate 53,190,737, forward strand.
TCCCGCATGGATGCCTGGAAAGCATATGTCCATTAATCATTGCACTTGAGGATCATGGCATGTTCCTTCTGTGCCTCTGGGGCGAAGTACCAAGGCCTGGAGTTGACAGGGAATCTCTTGCAGATGTTTCACTATGCTGGTTTGTTTCCATGGAGATCTGAGAATGTGCTGGTGACTAAGGGGCCATGCAGGATTCTCCCACCTTGAGGGTTTTATACAGGTCCAAGGGCACGGCTTGCTTGTAGGGACAGGAGATGTTCTGTTTTGTGGCTCAGAGAACACATGTTGTACCCTAAATTGAAATTCCAGTACAGACGACAAATGCCTGACAACCTAATGTAGGGTTCCAATGAAACCCTAGGGGCATGTCAGGTTCAATCTTCTGACTCAGGCCCATTGACTTGGGTGTCTGCCTCAATGGAGGTGATCAGGGTGTTTCAGACTGTGCATTTGCAATTAGACCAGCCTCCAATACTGGGATGGGTTCAGGGGCCTTGTAGGTTTCTCTTAAACAGAAGGGTTTGGGAAAATATGATGGTAATAGTTTCTTTTTTTTTTTTTTCCCAATTTATTTATTTTCAGAAAAACAGTATTCATTATTTTTTCACCACACCCAGTGCTCCATGCAAGCTGTGCCCTCTATAATACCCACCACCTGGTACCCCAACCTCCCACCCCCCCGCCACTTCAAACCCCTCAGACTGTTTTTCAGAGTCCATAGTCTCTCATGGTTCACCTCCCCTTCCAATTTACCCAAATTCCCTACTACTCTCTAACGCCCCTTGTCCTCCATGCTATTGGTTATGCTCCACAAATGAGTGAAACCATATGATAATTGACTCTCTCTGCTTGACTGATTTCACTCAGCATAATCTCTTCCAGTCCCGTCCATGTTGCTACAAAAGTTGGATATTCGTCCTTTCTGATGGAGGCATAATACTCCATAGTGTATATGGACCACATCTTCCTTATCCATTCATCCGTTGAAGGGCATCTTGGTTCTTTCCATAGTTTGGCGACTGTGGCCATTGCTGCTATAAACATTGGGGTACAGATGGCCCTTCTTTTCACGACATCTGTATCTTTGGGGTAAATACCCAGGAGTGCAATTGCAGGGTCGTAGGGAAGCTCTATTTTTAATTTCTTGAGGAATCTCCACACTGTTCTCCAAAGAGGCTGCACCAACTTGCATTCCCACCAACAGTGTAAGAGGGTTCCCCTTTCTCCACATCCTCTCCAACACATGTTGTTTCCTGTTTTGTTAATTTTGGCCATTCTAACTGGTGTAAGGTGATATCTCAATGTGGTTTTAATTTGAATCTCCCTGAGGGCTAATGATGATGAGCATTTTTTCATGTGTCTGATAGCCATTTGTATTTCTTGATTGGAGAAGTGTCTGTTCATATCTTCTGCCCATTTTTTGATGTGTTTGTCTGTTTCGTGTGGGTTGAGTTTGAGGAGTTCATTATAGATCCTGGATATCAACCTTTTGTCTGTACTGTCATTTGCAAATATCTTCTGCCATTCCGTGGGTTGCCTCTTTGTTTTTTTGACTGTTTCCTTTGCTGTGCAGAAGCTTTTGATTTTGATGAAGTCCCAGAAGTTTATTTTCGCTTTTGTTTCCTTTGCCTTTGGAGACGTATCTTGAAAGAAGTTGCTGTGGCTGATATCGAAGAGATTACTGCCTATATTCTCCTCTAAGATTCTGATAGATTCCTGTCTCACGTTGAGGTCTTTTATCCATTTTGAGTTGATCTTTGTGTACGGTGTAAGAGAATGGTCGAGTTTCATTCTTCTACATATAGCTGTCCAGTTTTCCCAGCACCATTTATTGAAGAGACTGTCTTTTTTCCACTGTATATTTTTTCCTGTTTTGTCGAAGATTAATTGACCATAGAGTTGAGGGTCCATATCAGGGCTCTCTACTCTGTTCCACTGGTCTATGTGTCTGTTTTTATGCCAGTACCATGCTGTCTTGGTGATCACAGCTTTGTAATAAAGCTTGAAATCAGGTAAGGTGATGCCGCCAGCTTTATTTTTGTTTTTCAACGTTTCCTTAGCGATTCGGGGTCTCTTCTGATTCCATACAAATTTTAGGATTATTTGCTCCAGCTCTTTGAAGAATGCCGGTGGAATTTTGATCGGAATGGCATTAAAAGTATAGATTGCTCTAGGCAGTATAGACATTTTAACGATGTTTATTCTTCCGATCCAAGAGCATGGAATGGTCTTCCATCTTTTTGTGTCTTCTTCAATTTCTTTCATGAGTGTTCTATAGTTCCTCAAGTATAGATCCTTTACCTCTTTAGTTAGGTTTATTCCCAGGTATCTTATGGTTCTTGGTGCTATAGTAAATGGAATCGATTCTCTAATTTCCCTTTCTGTATTTTCCTTGTTAGTGTATAAGAAAGCCACTGATTTCTGCACATTGACTTTGTATCCTGCCACGCTGCTGAATTGCTGTATGAGTTCTAGTAGTTTGGGGGTGGAGTCTTTTGGGTTTTCCATATAAAGAATCATGTCATCTGCGAAGAGAGAGAGTTTGACTTCTTCATTACCAATTTGGATACCTTTTATTTCTCTCTGTTGTCTGATTGCTGTTGCTAGGACTTCTAATACTATGTTGAACAAGAGTGGTGAAAGTGGGCATCCTTGTCTTGTTCCTGATCTCAACGGGAAGGCTGCAAGCTTTTTCCCATTGAGGATGATATTTGCTGTGGGTCTTTCATAGATAGATTTGATGAGGTTCAGGAATGTTCCCTCTATCCCTATACTTTGAAGCGTTTTAATCAGGAACGGATGTTGGATTTTGTCAAATGCTTTTTCTGCATCAATTGAGAGGACCATGTGGTTCTTCTCTCTTCTCCTATTAATTTGTTGTATCACATTGATTGATTTACGAATGTTGAACCATCCTTGTAGCCCAGGGATGAATCCCACCTGATCATGGTGGATAATCTTTTTAATGTGTTGTTGGATCCTGTTGGCTAGGATCTTGTTGAGAATCTTAGCATCCATATTCATCAGTGATATTGGTCTGAAATTCTCCTTTTTGGTATGGTCCTTGCCTGGTTTGGGGATCAGGGTAATGCTGGCTTCATAGAACGAGTCTGGAAGTTTTCCTTCTGCTTCAATTTTTTGAAACAGCTTCAGGAGAATAGGTGTTATTTCTTCTTGGAAGGTTTGGTAGAATTCCCCAGGGAATCCGTCAGGTCCTGGGCTCTTGTTTTTTGGGAGATTTTTGATCACTGCTTCAATCTCGTTATTAGATATCGGTCTATTCAGGTTGTCGATTTCTTCCTGGTTCAATTTTGGTAGTTTATATTTTTCCAGGAATGCATCCATTTCATCAAGGTTGCTAAGCTTATTGGCATATAACTGTTCGTAGTAACTTCTGATGATTGTTTCTACTTTCTTGGTGTTAGTTGTGATCTCTCCCCTTTCATTCATAATTTTATGAATTTGGGATTTCTCTCTTTTCTTTTGGATTAGTGTAGCCAGTGGCTTATCGATCTTATTGATTCTTTCAAAAAACCAGCTTCTAGTTTCATTGATACGTTCTACTGTATCTCTGGTTTCTCCCTCATTGATCTCAGCTCTAATCTTGATGATTTCCCTTCTTATGTGTGGAGTTGGTTTGATTTGTTGTTGATGCTCCAGTTCTTTAAGGTGTAGAGACAGCTGGTGTGTTCTGGATTTTTCAATTTTTTTGAGCAAGGCTTGGATGGCTATATATTTTCCCCTTAGGACCGCCTTTGCTGTATCCCATAGGTTTTGGACCGAAGTGTCTTCATTCTCATTGGTTTCCATGAATTGTTTCAGTTCTTCTTTGATCTCCTGGTTGATCCAAGCATTCTTAAGCAAGGTGGTCTTTAGCTTCCAGGTGTTTGAGTTCCTTCGGAACTTTTCCTTGTGATTGAGCTCCAGTTTCAAAGCACTGTGATCTGAGAATATGCAGGGAATAATCTCAGTCTTTTGGTATCGGCTGAGTCCTGATTTGTGACCCAGTATGTGGTCTATTCTGGAGAAGGTTCCGTGTGCACTTGAGAAGAATGAGTATTCTGCTGTTTTAGGGTGGAATGTTCTGTATATATCTATGAGGTCCATCTGGTCCAATGTGTCGTTCAATGCTCTTGTTTCTTTATTGATTTTCTGCTTCGATGATCTGTCTAATTCTGAAAGAGGCGTGTTAAGATCACCTACGATTAGTGTATTCATATCAATATGACTCTTTATCTTGATTAACAGTTTTCTTAAGTAATTGGCTGCTCCCATATTGGGAGCATAGATATTTACAATTGTTAGATCATCTTGGTGGATAGTCCCTTTAAGGATTATGTAGTGTCCTTCTGTATCTCTGACTACAGTCTTTAGTTTGAAGTCTAATTTATCTGATATGAGAATCGCTACCCCAGCCTTCTTTTGAGTCCCATTGGCATGAAAGATGCTTCTCCACCCCTTCACTTTCAGTCTGCGTGTATCTTTAGGTTCAAAATGGGTCTCTTGTAGACAGCATATGGATGGGTCCTGTCGTTTTATCCAATCTGCAACCCTGTGCCGTTTTATGGGTGCATTGAGGCCATTCACATTGAGAGTGATTATTGATAGATACGTTTTTATTGACATCGAGTTACCTTTGAAGTCTTTCTTTCTGTAGACTGTCTCTATATTTCTGTTCAATGCTATTCTTGGGATTTTTCCTCTTTTATAGAACCCCCCTTAATATTTCCTGCAGTATCGGCTTGGTGGTTGCATAGTCTTTTAAGTCTTGCCGGTCTTGGAAACTCTTTATCTCTCCATCCATTTTGAATGTCAGTCTTGCTGGATAAAGTATTCTTGGCTGCATGTTCTTCTCATTTAGTGCCCTGAATATATCTTGCCAGCCTCTTCTGGCTTGCCAGGTCTCTGTGGACAGGTCTGACGTTATTCTGATGGGCTTCCCTCTGTAAGTAAGGAGCCTCTTTGCCCTGGCAGCTTTCAAGAGATTATACCTACAATTATAATTTCTCAATTTGACTATCAGGTGTCGTGATGTTTTTTTGGAGTGTATAATCTTGGGTGGAGACCGTTCAGCCTCTAGTACATGAACGCTGGTTTCATTCGCGAGATTCGGAAAGTTTTCATGAAGGACTTGTTCCACGACATCTTCTAGACTTCTTTCTTTCTCCTCCCCTTCAGGAATTCCAATAATTCTGACGTTGGAACGCTTCATGGCATCACTTATTTCCCTAATTCTGCTTTCGTGGGATCTAAGCTGTTTGTTCCAGGCTTCCTCCTGATCCTTTCTCTCTATCTGTTTGTCTTCCAGATCACTAATTCTATCTTCTGTCTCAGTTACCCTAGCTTTGAGAGAGTTTAGATTGGATTGGAACTCATTGAGAGCATTGTGGGCCTCCTCCCTGGTAGCTTTAAGCTCCGCCCTAACATTGTGAACATCCTGTCTGGTCGCTTTCAGTTCGGCTCTAATCAACTCTGTTTGGTCATCCATGGCTTTCTCCAACCTAGCTATTGCCTGGATAATTGTTAGCCTGAATTCTCTTTCCGACATATTGTCTATGTTGATAGCCGTTAGCTCTGTTGCGGAAGGTCCATCCTCTGTATTTTTCTTCTGTTGGGCATTCCTCCTCCTAGTCATTTTGGTGGGAGAAGACTGAACAGATGTAGCTGGATGTATCAACTCTGGTGCAGTCAAGGTGCACCCTGGAACACTTCCTGATCTCCGTCTCAGAAGCCTCAGTCTGGGTGCAGAAGCTGAATAAATTCCCCCTTGGATGCTGGCAGTGCAGGTTCCAAGTTAAAGACCCTGGGGGCGCAGGATCTTTTGCTCGTCCCCAAAGCCAAGGCAGTGGCGGCTGTCTGGGAGCTCCTGACCGCCAGAGAGGTTCCAAGCAGCGATCGCACACTGAGATTTTGCCGCTGGCCGGGGCTGGGAGTGCCCTGCTTGCGCGCACCTCTTTTCAGAGGCGGCTGTGGGTCGGGCGCGTGTCTGGGGCACTGAGAACGGGGCGCTGGTCCGTAAGCCGCAGGCTGGGCTTTTGCGCGCCTCTGTCCGGGGAAGAGTTTCGCGGGCGCGAGGCTTAGACTTTGAAACAATGGCCCGGGTCAAGAAGCGCCCCAGGGCCTTAGAAACCCAGGAGAGCTGGAGCGACGTGCACGCGCATCTCAAGCTTTGTGGTAGGGCTAGCGCGTGTTCTGCAGACCGGCTCCCATCCCCTCACAGGAGCCGGAACCCCGCGCTCTGGGGCACGCTGGCGGCTTAGGGACCAGGAGCCGGTTTCTCCGCCGCACTCTCTCTGCCTCCGCGCCGGGGAGGCCGTCTGGGACCGGGGACTCAAGCCCCTGTCCCTAGCCGCCCCGATTCCCACAGTTTGCCCCCGCAATCCTTTGCTCTTTTGGAGTGCTTTCAACCAGTCTCCGAGTTAATGCTGGTCCCCAGACGCAGGGCACTCTCGCTCGTATCGGGGTATTACTTTTGCACCGGTCGCCTCTGGTGGCTCCCTCCCCCTTTTGTTTATCTTCCGATATCAGTCCGCTGTTCCCATTCCGCTTTACCTGCTCACTGGCGTCTTCTGCCCCTGTAGAGATCCAGACGTGTATAATTCTGATCTCAGGCTGATTTCATGGGTGATCAGAGTTCTTTGGTAGGTAATCAGCTCACTTTGGGGTACCAGCTGAAAAGACGCCTCTTCCTAGTACCCCGCCATCTTGTCCCCCCCTCTGGCCATAGTTTCTTTGGGGATTGCAGGCACAGTCTTCCGGTGTGGTTACAGAGACGCCATTCTGGAAGGCATGGGAGCCATGGTTTTGGGCAAGAATTCTGCATAAACAAACTTGGGTTAGGGTTAGTGGAGAGGTGATCACAGCCCCAATGCATAGACCTGGAGAGCAGCTCATCAGGAACTGTAATTAGGGTGCCTCATAAGCGGTAGCACAGGCTTTTCTACCTGGATTGTGTGTCCAGGATGGCCTCGGAATGCAGGTGTGGTCTCATGGGTCCATGGGAGCCTTTTCTTCTCTTTGGAATCTGATGGCTCCTTGTAATTTGGTGGCTTTTTAGTGGAAGGGAAGAGTGATAGTTTCCAACTTATGTGTGTCCCAAAATAGGGATTCCAGACATGGGCTCTGGGTCTGGGCACCTGAAAAATCCCACCAAGGGTTAGGATTTGGGTCTAGTGGCGTACCAAGCCTTCAAAGCCTGATCCTGGTGGAGCAACTGAGAGGGCTCGCTTGAAAGCATGCTCAAGCTGAGGGTTACAATGCCTGTTTGTCCCCAGGGCGGCCCTCGGGAGTGGGTGTGGTCTCTTTGGCCATGCACCTGGTTCCCACTCCGAGGGTTGGAAACCCATCCCAAAAGCCATGTTACCTGACTTGGAGAAATAGGAGTTTTCTATTGTGCTTCAGGTTCCCCCATTGGCAGGGATTCCAGCAAAGGTCTGGGGACAGATGACTGAATACTAAGGATGGGTAGAGATGACGGACGTGGGCCCTCTCTGGTCTCACATGCTGGATATGGTCCGGGCTCTCTGGGTGGCTGACAAGAGGTCGGGGCTCAGGCTCTGTCAGACACACCAGGAGTGACCAGTGTACCTATAAATTGGGGTTCCCTTGAGGGCCGAGCAGACAGATGCTCATGTGGGATTTTCTGGCAGTCTCACCAGGCACATATTCTTTCTATGGGGAAGACAGAATGTTGCACTGTGGTCCAGAATTCCTCATCAAGAGGGCATGATGATGAGTACGGTGAGGATGGAATTGTAAGCCCAAGCCACGGTTTTATTCAGTGCAATGTGGAAGACAGTTCCAATGTGCAGAGTCTTATTCGAGATATCCAGGGCGTGAGTAAGGGCGGATGACAGATGTTTGCACAAACTGAGGTTTGTGTCTATGACGACCACAAATGGAGTGGTGGTGTCAAGAGGCCCTGTAGGATTTCCCATGCTGAGGCTTGTGAGATGCTCCAAACAGAAAGTTTTCGTTCTACTAGACAAACGGAGTCTGCTTTGTTTGCTCCAGGATTCCCCATGTGGAAAGTCTGGGTAGCGGATCTCTCCCACATGGATGCCTGGAACGCACACCTCCATTGGTCATTGCAGCTGAGGAACCTGACAGGTTCGTTCTCGTGGCTCTGGGATGAAGTACCAAGGCCTTGAGTTGAAACTGAATGTCTTGCAGAAAGGCCACAATGATGGTTTGTTACCAGGGAGATATTCAAATGTGCTGGAGGGTAAGGTGCCGTACAGAATTCTCCTACCCTGACGGATTGGCACAGTTCGAAGAGCATGGTTTCCTTCTGGGGACAGAAGATGTTCTCTTGTGTGGCCCAGGGCCCTAATGTTGTATCATAGCTTGGTATTCCAGAACAGACCCCTGAGGACAGATTCCTGAAAACCTAATCGAGGGTTCCAATGTGGTCCTAGGGTCATGTCAGGTTTAATCTTCTGACTCAGAAACATTGACTTGGCTGTCTGCCTGGATGTAGCTGATCAGGTTTTTTTTAGACTGTGCATTTCCATCCAGAATGGCGGCTGATATAGGAGTGGGATCAGGGGCCTTGCTGCTTTGTCCTAATCTGGAAGGTTTGGGCAAATGTGATGGGCACAGTTTCTTTGTGGATGGCAGGCACAGTCCTGTGGTGTGGCTCCAGAGACCCCATCCTGGAGGGCATGAGAACCATGGTTTTGGGACTGAAGTCTGCATACACAAATTCGGGTTAGGGTTAGTGGAATTGTGGTCGCAGGCCCAATGCATAGACCTAGAGGGAAACACGTCAGGAAAAGTAAATAGGGTTATTGAAAGGCAGTAGCACAAGGTTTTCTATCTGGATTGTGTGTCCATTATGGGTTGGGAATGCAGGTGTGGTCTCATTGGTCCATGGGAGACTTTTCCTTTCTAAGGATCCTGGTGGCTCTCCATAGATTGGTGTCTTTTTCGGAGAAGGGAAGAGTGCTTTTTTCCATCTTAAGGGTGCCAAAAAACAGGGATTCCCGAGACCAGCTCTGAGTCTGGGCCCCTGCAAAATCCCACCATATGTTAGGATTTGGGCCTAGGGCGTACCAGGCAAGCAATGCAGGATGCTGCTAGTGCAAGTGAGAGGGCTTGTTTGAAAGCATGCTCAGGCTGAGGGTCACAATGCCTGTTTGTGCCCAGGCCAGCCCCCAGGAGTGTGCATGATCTTATTGTCCATGCAGCTTTCTCCTACTTTGAGGGTTGGACACCCATCCCAACAGCCAGTTTTCCTGCCATGGGAAAGAAAAGTTCTCTATTGTTCCTCAGGTACCCACATTGGCAGTGTTTCCAGCAAAGGTCTGGGGACAGGTGCCTGAATACCAAGGATGTGTAGAGATGACGGACTTGGGCCACGGCCTTTCTCACATGCTGGTAATGGGACCCACTCTCTCTGTGGCTGACACTTTTTCGGGGCTCATTCTCTGTCAGACACAGCACTAGTGGCCAGGGAACCCTTTAAATTGGGGTTCCCTTGAGGGCCCAGCAGATGATTTTCATGTGGGTTTTCTGGATAGATTCACCAGGCAATGCTTTTTATAGGGCAGGCAGAATGTTACTTTGTGGCTCAAGAATTCCTATCAAGAGTGCGCGGGAAAAAAAAAAAAAGTGCTAGGGGACCAGTAGGGTGAGGATGGATTTGTAAACACAAGCCATGGTTCAATTCAGTGACATGCGGAATCCACTTCCAGTGTGCAGTGGCTTATTCGAGATAGACAGCAGACGAGTAAGGGCAGATGCCAGATGTTTGCTCACACTGGAGTTTGTGTCTATGATGACTGTCAAAAGGAGGGGTGGCGTCAATATCCCATGGAGGATTTCCCACGCCGAGGCCTGTGAGATGCTCCAAACCACAAGGTCCTTCTCATTGACAGGTGGAATCTGGTTTGTTTGCTCCAGGGTCCCCCATGTGGAAAGTATGGGTAGTCGAGCTCTCCCACATGGATGCCTAGAAAGCACACCTCCATTGACCTTTGAAGCTGAGGACAACAGTGACCAGCCAGGTGGCGCTGGGGTGAAGTTCCAAGGCCTTGAGTTGACATGGAATCTCTTGCAGATGGGTCACAATGCTGGATTGTTACCAGGGAGATCATAGAAAGTGCTGGTGGCTAAGGTGCTGTGCAGGATTCTCCTACCCTGAGGGTTTGGAAAGGTCAAAGGTCACGGCTTCCTTCTGGGGACAAAAGATATTCTGGGGAGTGGCTCAGAGAAAACCCGTTGTGTCATTAGTTGGTATTCCAGAACAGGCCTCTGAGGACAGATGCCTGAACACCTAATCTAGGGTTCCAATAAGGTCCTAGGGATATGTCAGTTTCAATCTTCTGACTCAGGACGATTGATTTGGTTGTCTGCCTGGATGTAGGTAAGCACGGTGATTCATGCTGCGCATTTGCATCCAGAGCGGCCGACAATATTGGGGAGGGCTCAGGCGCCTTCAAGGTTCCTCCTAATTTGGAATGTTTGGGCAACTGTGATGGGCACAGTTTCCTTGGGGATGGCAGGCGTAGTCCTATGGTCTGGCTCCAGGGACGCTATCCTGGAGGGCATGTGAGCCATGGTTTTGAGAGAGAAGTCTGTAAACAAAAATTCGGTTTAAGGTTAGTGGTGAGGTGATCACAGGCCCAATGCATTGACATGGAAGGCAGCTCGTCAGGAACTGTAAATCGAATGACACGAAGGTGGTAGGACAGGCTTTTATATCTTTTTTTTTAAATTAAATTAATTTATTTTCAGAAAAACAGTATTCATCATTTTTTCACCACACCCAGTGCTCCATGCAATCCATGCCCTCTATAATACCCACCACCTAGTACCCCAGCCTCCCACTCCCGTCGGTACTTCAAACCCCTCAGATTGTTTTTCAGAGTCCATAGTCTCTCATAATTCACCTCCCCTTCCAATTTACCCCAACTCCCTTCTCCTCTCTAACACCCCTTGTCCTCCATGATATTTGTTATGCTCCACAAATAAGTGAAACTATATGATAATTGACTCTCTCTGCTTGCCTTATTTCACTCAGCGTAATCTCTTCCAGCCCCGTCCATGTTGCTACAAAAGTTGGGTATTCATCCTTTCTGATGGAGGCGTAATACTTCATAGTATATATGGACCACATCTTCCTTATCTATTCATCCATTGAAGGGCATCTTGGATCTTTCCATAGTGTGGCGACCGTGGCCATTGCTGCTATAAACATTGTGGTACAGATGGCCCTTCTTTTCACGACATCTGTATCTTTGGGGTAAATACCCAAGAGTGCAATGGCAGGGTCATAGGGAAGTTCTATTTTTAATTTCTTGAGGAATCTCCACCCTGCTCTCCAAAGAGGCTCCACCAACTTGCATTCCCACCAACAGTGTAAGAGGGTTCCCCTTTCTCCACATCCTCTCCAACACATGTTGTTTCCTGTTTTGTTAATTTTGGCCATTCTAACTGGTGCAAGGTGTAAGGTGATATCTGAATGTGGTTTTAATTTGAATCTCCATGAGGGCTAGTGATGATGAGCATTTTTTTCATGTGTCTGATAGCCATTTGTATATCTTCATTGGAGAAGTGTCTGTTCATATCTTCTGCCCATTTTTTGATATGTTTGCCTGTTTCGTGTGTGTTGAGTTTGAGGAGTTCATTATAGATCCTGGATATCAACCTTTTGTCTGTACTGTCATTTGCAAATATCTTCTGCCATTCCGTGGGTTGCCTCTTTGTTTTTTTTGACTGTTTCATTTGCTGTGCAGAAGCTTTTGATTTTGAAGAAATCCCAAAAGTTTATTTTCACTTTTGTTTCCTTTGCCTTTGGAGACATAACTTGAAAGAAGTTGCTGTGGCTGATATCAAAGAGATTACTGCCTATGTTCTCCTCTAGGATTCTGATGGATTCCTGTGTCATGTTGAAGTCCTTTATCCATTTTGAGTTTATCTTTGTGTACGGTGTAAGAGAATGGTCGAGTTTCATTCTTTTAATTATAGTTGTCCAGTTTTCCCAGCACCATTTATTGAAGAGACTGTCTTTTTTCCACTGTATATTTTTTCCTGTTTTGTCGAAGATTAATTGGCCATAGAGTTCAGGGTCCATATCTGGGCTCTCTACTCTGTTCCACTGGTCTATATATCTGTTTTGATGCCAGTACCATGCTGTCTTGGTGATCACAGCTTTGTAATAAAGCTTGAAATCAGGTAATGTGATGCCGCCAGCTTTATTTTTGTTTTTCAACATTTCCTTAGTGATTCGGGGTCTCTTCTGATTCCATACAAAATTTTGGATTATTTGCTCCAGCTCTTTGAAGAATACTGGTGGAATTTTGATCAGAATGGCATTAAAAGTATATAGACATTTTAAATGTAAATAGACATTTTAACAATTTTTATTCTTCCGATCTAAGAGCATGGAATGGTCTTCCATCTTTTTGTGTCTTCTTCAATTTCATTCATGAGTGTTCTGCAGTTCCTCAAGTACAGATCCTTTACCTCTTTTGTTAGGTTTATTCCCAGGTATCTTATGGTTCTTGGTGCTATAGTAAATGGAATGGATTCTCTAATTTCCTTTCTGTATTTTCATTGTTAGTGTATAAGAAAGTCACTGATTTCTGTACATTGAGTTTGTATCCTGCAACATTGCGGAATTGCTGTATGAGTTCTAGTAGTTTGGGGGTGGAGTCTTTTGGGTTTTCCATATAAAGAATCATGTCATCTGTGAATAGAGAGAGTTTGACTTCTTCATTGTCAATTTGGATATCTTTTATTTCTCTTTGTTGTCTGATTGCTGTCGCTAGGACTTCTAATACTATGTTGAAAAAGAGTGGTGAAAGTGGGCATCCTTGTCTTGTTCCTGATCTCAATGGGATGGACGCAAGCTTTTTCCCATTGAGGATTATATTTGCTGTGGGTCTTTCATAGATAGATTTGATGAGGTTCAGGAATGTTCCCTCCATCCCTATACTTTGAAGCATTATAATCAGGAACGGATGCTGGATTTTGTCAAATGCTTTTTCTGCATCTATTGAGAGCACCATGTGGTTCTTCTCTCTTCTCATATTAATTTGTTGTATCACATTGATTGATTTGCGAATGTTGAACCATTCTTGTAGCCCAGGGATGAATCCCACCTGATCATGGTGAATAATCTTTTTAATGTGCTGTTGGATCCTGTTTGCTAGGATCTTGTTGAGAATATTAGCGTCCATATTCATCAGTGATATTGGTCTGAAATTCTCCTTTTTGGTAGGGTCTTTGCCTGGTTTGGGGATCAAGGTAATGCTGGCTTCATAGAAAGAGTCTGAATGTTTTCCTTCTGCTTCATTTTTTTTGAAACAGCTTCAGGAGAATAGGTGTTATTTCTTCTTTGAAAGTTTGGTAGAAATCCCCAGGGAATCCATCAGGTCCCGGGCTCTTGTTTTTTGGGAAGTTTTTGATCGCTGCTTCAATCTCGTTATTAGATATTGGTCTATTCAGGTTGTCGATTTCTTCCCTGTTCAATTTTGGTAGTATATAGTTTTTCCAGGAATGCATCCATTTCATCTAGGTTGCTAAGCTTATTGGCATATAGCTGTTGATAATAACTTCTGATGATTGTTTCTACTTCCTTGGTGTTAGTTGTGATCTCTCCCTTTTCATTCATAATTTTATGAATTTGTGCTTTCTCTCTTTTCTTTTGGATTAGTGTGGCCAGGGGTTTATCAATCTTATTGATTTTTTCAAAAAACTTCTAGTTTCATTGATTCAGCTTCTAGTTTCATTGATACGTTCTACTGTATTTCTGGTTTCTACCTCATTGATCTCAGCTCTAATCTTGATGATTTCCCTTCTTATGTGTGGAGTTGGTTTGATTTGTTGTTGATCCTCCATTTCTTTAAGGTGTAGAGACAGCTGATGTATTCTGGATTTTTCTATTTTTTGAGGGAGGCTTGGGTGGCTATGTATTTCCCCCTTAGGACTGCCTTTGCTGTATCCCATAGGTTTTGGATCGAAGTGTCTTCATTCTCATTGGTTTCCATGAATTGTTTCAGCTCTTTGATCTCCTGGTTGATCCAATCATTCTTAAGCAAGGTGATCTTTAGCTTCCAGGTGCTTGAGTTCCTGTGGAACTTTTCCTAGTGATTGAGCTCCAGTTTCAAAGCACTGTGATCTGAGAATATGTAGGGGATAATCTCTATCTTTTGGTATCAGTTGAGTCCTGATTTGTGACCCAGTATGTGGTCTATTCTGGAGAAGGTTCCGTGTGCACTTGAGAAGAATGATTATTCTGTTGTTTTAGGGTGGAATGTTCTATATATATCTATGAGGTCCATCTGGTCCAATGTGTCATTCAATGCTCTTGTTTCTTTATTGATTTTCTGTTTCAATGATCTGTCTGTTTCTGAGAGAGGCATGTTAAGATCTCCTACGATTAGTGTATTCATATCATTATGACTCTTTATCTTGATTAACAATTTTCTTAAGTAATTGGCTGCTCCCATATTGGGAGCATAGATATTTACAATTGTTAGATCATCTTGGTGGATAGTACCTTTAAGGATTATGTAGTGTCCTTCTGTATCTCTGACTACAGTCTTTAGTTTGAAGTCTAATTTATCTGATATGAGAATCTCTACCCCAGCCTTCTTTTGAGGCCCATTGGCAGGAAAGATGCTTCTCCATCCCTTCACTTTCAGTCTGGGTGTACCTTTAGGTTCAAAATGGGTCTCTTGTAGACAACATATGGATGGGTCCTGTCGTTTTATCCAATCTGCAACCCTGTGCCACTTTATGGGCACATTTAGGCCAGTCACATTGAGAGTGATTATTGATAGATACGTTTTTATTGACATCGAGTTACCTTTGAAGTCTTTCTTTCTGTATACTGTCTCTGTATTTCTGTTCAATGCTATTCTTAGGATTTTTCCTCTTTAATAAAACCCCCCTTACTATTTCCTACAGTGTCGGCTTTGTGGTTGCATAGTCTTTCAAGCTTTGCCGGTCTTGGAAACTCTTTATCTCTCCATCCATTTTGAATGTCAGTCTTGCTGGATAAAGTATTCTTGGCTGCATGTTCTTCTCATTTAGTGCCCTGATTATATCTTGCCAGCCTCTTCTGGCTTGTCAGGTCTCTGTGGACAGGTCTGATGTTATTCTGATGGGCTTCCCACTGTACGTAAGGAGCCTCTTTGCCCTGGCGGCTTTCAAGAGATTATACCTACAATTATAATTCTTCAATTTGACTATCAGGTGTCGTGATGTTTTTTTGGAATGTATAATCTTGGGTGCAGACCTTTCAGCCTCTAGTACATAAACACTGGTTCCATTGGCGAGATTGGGAAAATTTTCATGAAGGACTTGTTCCACTATATTTTCTAGACTTATTTCTTGCTCCTCCCCTTCCGGGGTTCCAATAATTCTGATGTTGGAACACTTCATGGTATCATTTATTTCCATGATTCTGTTTTCGTGGTTTCTAAGCTGTTTGTTCCAGGCTTCCTCCTGATCTTTTCTCTCTATCTGTTTGTCTTCCAGATCACTAATTCTATCTTCTGTCTCAGTTACCCTAGCTTTTAGATTAGATTAGATTGGAACTCACTGAGAGCATTGTGAACCTCCTCCCTGGTAGCTTTAAGCTCTCCCCTAACATTGTGAACATTCTGTCTGGTCGCTTTCAGTTCGGCCCTAATCAATTCTGTTTGGTCATCCATGGCTTTCTCCAACCTTGCTATTGCCTGGATAATTGTTAGCCTGAATTCTCTTTCCGACATATTGTCTATGTTGATAGCCGTTAACTCTGTTGCAGAAGGCCCATCCTCTGTATTTTTCTTCTTTTGGGCATTCCTCCTCCTAGTCATTTTGGTGGGACATGACTGAACAGATGTAGCTGGATGTATCAACTGTGGTGCAGTCAAGGTGCACCCTGGAACACTTCTGAGCAATCAGGATTCCCCGCCCAAACGAGAGACAAAAGAAAAAAAAGAAAAGAAAAAGAAAAAAATAAAAGAAGAAAAAAGAGAGAGAGAGAGAGAGAGGAAAGAAAGGGAAGATTAAAAGGAAGGTTCAGCCAAGATGGGCCCCAAGGTAAGATTTATCAAGGAGACAAACAAAAAGTGATAAAAAGACTTATACAAGTATATGACAGGAGAAAAAAATATATATATGCCAATAAAGAACAAACCTCGTCAAAAAGAACCCCAAGTGTAAAATTTTTTTTTAAAGATTTTGTTTATTTGACAGACAGAGATCACAAGTAGACAGAGAGGTAGGCACAGAGAGAGAGAGGGAAGCAGGGCCCCTGCTGAGCAGAGAGCCCCATGCAGGACTCGATCCCAGGATCCCGGGATCATGACCTGAGCCGAAGGCAGCGGCTTAACCCACTGAGCCACCCAGGCGCCCCCCAAGTGTAAAATTTATATGCTATCAGGACAAACACAAAAAACACTGGTGGTAAAAAAAACATAAACCACTGGTGGAAGAAGATGGGAGAGTTCTTATAAATTCTCAGTGTGTGCGAGGAAGGTTGTTTTGATGCTTCCTGGATGTATCTTGATAGCTTTGTTAAAGGACTCAACTTTCCTAAGATAAAGGGGATTAAAAATTGGTTTACCTATAGGGGTAGTATTGATTGGGGATAGGGGATGACTTTGAAGTTTAACTTTATATGAATATTAGAGGATAAAAATAAAAGGAATAAACTAGACTAAACTAAAATTTCAAGGGGCGCCTGGGTGGCTCAGTGGGTTGAGCCGCTGCCTTCGGCTCAGGTCATGATCTCAGGGTCCTGGGATCGAGTCCCGCATCAGGCTCTCTGCTCAGCAGGGAGCCTGCTTCCCCCTCTCTCTCTCTCTCTCTCTGCCTGCCTCTCCATCTACATGTGATTTCTCTCTGTCAAATAAATAAATAAAATCTTTAAAAAAAACAAAAAACAAAAAAACTAAAATTTCAAAAAAGGAATTCAAAAATTAAAAATGCAAAAGAAAAACATAGGTGTATGTTCAAAAATTTCATGTTAGAAAGGTATTATTGAATTTGATGTACTGTACAGCTCGCTGTGATGGTAAATACGTTAAAAACATTACCTATGTGTAAAAAGAAAAATGAACCAGAATAGTGGGAATGAGTGAACAATACAAGTTTTCCTATGAAGTAGTGGTTGTTCTCTTGTAGTCCTTTTTTTTTCTCTTTTTTTTCCTTCTTGGTTTGTTTTCTGGGGAGGGGCCTGCCACGTGGGTTTTCAGTCAATGATGTTTCCTGAGTTAAGTCCTCCCGCCCCCCTCAAGGGGTGGGCTCTGAGGAGACTGTTTTTTTTTTCAGGCTTTTGTTCTCTGGTGGTTTTTATGCTTGTTCACTTTTTTTCTCTCTCACCTTGACCGCCTTTGATGGTTTTTGTAGTTTTGGAGGAAAACAAACCTCACCCTGATCTCCCTCTCAGAGAGAAGCCTCAGTCTGGTGCAGAGCTTAAATAAGTTCCCCTTTGGCCGCTGGCAGAGCAGGTTCCAAGTTGCAGACCCTGGGGGCGCAGGATCTTTTGCTTGTACCCAAACCCAAGGCAGTGGCAGCTGTCTGGGAGCTGCCGACCGCCAGAGAAGTTCCAAGCAGCAATCGCATACTGAGATTTTGCCACTGGCCTGGGCTGTGAGTGCCCAGCTTGCGCGCACCTCTTTTGGAGATGGCTATGGGTCACGCGCACGTTTCAGGCACTGAGAACAGGGCGCAGGTCCGTAAGCACCAGGCTGGGCTTTTGCGCACCTCTGTCAGGGAAGAGTTTGGGGCACGAGGCTTCGGCTTTGAAACAATGGCGCAGATCAAAGAGCGCCGGCAGGGACTTTGTGACTCAGGGGAGCATGAGGGACATGTGCGCATATCTCAAACTTTGTGGTAGGGCTCGCGAGTTCTGCCAACTAGTGTGGCTCCCACCCCTCACAGGAGCTAGAACCCACGCATTCTCAGGCGCGCTGGCAGCTTAGGGACCAAAACCTGGTTTCTCCACAGCACTCTCTCTCCCTCAGTGCCAGATATGCTGTCCTGGGACCAGGGACTTAAGCCCCTGTCCCTAGCCACCCCAATTCCCACAATTTCCCCCCCACAATCCTTTGCTCTTTTGGAGTGCTTTCAACCAGTCTCCAAGTTAATGCTGGTCCCCAGACACAGGGCACTCTCGCTCGTATTGGGGTATTACTTTCCAACCGGTCACCTCTAGTGGCTCCCTCCCCCTTTTGTTCATCTTCCGATATCAGTCAGCCGTTCCCACTCTGCTTTACCTGCCCACTGGCGTCTTCTGCCCCTGTAGAGATCCAGACGTGTATAATTTTGATCTCAGGCTGATTTCATGGGTGATCGGAGTTCTTTGGTAGGTAATCAGCTCACTTTGGGGTACCGGCTGAAAAGGCGCCTCCTCCTACTCCCCCGCCATCTTGTCCCCCCCCCATTTTTTTAAAATTTTGAATAGAAATCACATCTACTTACTTTATTAAACCAAGTCACATGACAGTTTATTTTTAGTGCTGATATCTAAAGCCAAGTCTATTAGCCCAGATCTTATGAATTTGAAACACATTTAGGTTAGTTTTTATCTTTCTGACATGTATGGAGAAAACATTAAGATCTGCATGTGTCCCTGGAATATTAAGGAGAATATGCTATAATTTAGACACAGGAGCCCTTTAGCAGTTTGTATTTTATATTTATGTATTATTAGCAGTTTCTATTTTCAAAATGCATCTTTCCTTTTTTTTTTTTTTTGTTTTCCATCAGGCTTGGGCATCTGTAGGTTGGTTTTATATTTCAAAGATACAATAAAATGCATAACTTTAATGAGAAAAAAGTCAATCTTTTATAAGCCCCTTTTGATAAGCAGGAGAAGTTGTGAGATTGGGAAAAGGAATAGGGGAACTTTGAATTGCTGAACGAGCTTCATTTATAATTCTGTTCACATTTGTGAGGAAAGTTGCTCTCAATGACTCAAAGACTTGTGTTTACATGAAATGACATCCTATGTTGATCCAACCTATGCAGCATAATAGTTTCAATTTGCTTCCTTCCCTCTGGGTGCAAAATTTGAATTTTAAGGATTTTTGGCAGTATGGAATGACTGCACTTGGGTATAAGATGGGTTCCCTAAGGGGGTGCAAAGATACTCTCTCCCAAGATCCAGAGTCACTCACAGTGGGAGCCAAAGGAAGGAACCAACCAGCCACAGGTCCCCAGCAGGCAGAAAGCTAAGAACAATTATGCAGGATGCCACCAGCAAGAAGGCAATAGCCTATCTCTGTGAGAGAGGGATCCATAGGGATGGGTCTGGATTTAAAAGGATGAGACAATGTGAAATTTTATTATCCACTCTGGATCAAGCACTGCAGACAGAGAGATTTGGAAGGAGCTAATTCTGCTAAGGGTTTGTAACCATCCCTTTACAGTGCCAGTTTTTGCAGGACCCCTTCTGCAGGCCCATGACTTTACTAGAATTTCCACTTGGCTGTTTGAGGGTATAGTATTATACCTTTATAGTAGCTTTCCAGAAATCATCCAGTTTCATCATCTCTGGGAGGAGATCACTTGGGGGCCCTCTCATGAAGGTAGACTGGGGTGTGTCGAAGGCCATGACCGTGGCAGACATCAGTTTATGGCTGTGTAGTCTGCAGAGTGGAAAAACAATTCGAACTAGAATGAGTGCTCAAAGGAGCAAAAATGGGAGCATGAGGAGTTATATCAGTCTTCAATAGGTTTTTCTGTTTTAGGTACTTCTCCAAACTTTAATTTTTCATTAAACCTTTACAATGAATGTTTGAATAACTTCAGAATTTTGAAACATTTTATAGACTTCTATATATATGTTTTATGTATCATCAGACATGAGTGTAATAATGGAAGGATTGATCAAGAGATTCTTTTTCCTTCAATAAACAAAGGTATTGGCCACACTAATCCAAAAGAAAAGAGAGAAAGCCCAAATTCATAAAATTATGAATGAAAAGGGAGAGATCACAACGAACACCAAGGATGAAGAAACAATCATCAGAAGTTATTATTAACAGTTATATGCCAATAAGCTTAGCAACCTAGATGAAATGGAAGCATTCCTGGGAAATTATAAACTCCCAAATTTGAACCAAGAAATTGATAACCTGAAGAGACCAATATCTAGTAATGAGATTGAAGCAGTGATCAAAAACCTCCCAAAAACAAGAGCCCAAGACCTGATGGATTCCCTAGGGAATTCTACCAAACATTCAAAGACGAAGTAACACCTATTCTCCTGAAGCTGTTTCAAAAACTTGAAGCAGAAGGAAAACTTCCAGACTCTTTCTATGAAGCCAGCATTACCTTGATCCCCAAACCAGATAAAGACCGTACCAAAAAGGAGAATTTCAGACCAATATCACTGATGAATATGGATGCTAAGGTTCTCAACAAGATCCTAGCAAACAAGATCCAACAGCACATTAAAAAGATTATCCACCATGACCAGGTGGGATTCACTCCTGGGCTACAAGGATGGTTCAACATTGACAAATCAATCAATGTGATAGAACGAATTAACAAGAGAAGTGAGAAAAAACACATGGTTCTCTCAATTGATGCAGAAAAAGCATTTGACAAAATACAGCATCCATTCCTGATTAAAATGTTTCAAAGTATAGGGATAGAGGGAACATTTTTGAACTTCATCAAATCTATCTATGGAAGACACACAGCAAATATCATCCTAAATGGGAAAAAGCTTGCAGCCTTCCCATTGAGATCAGTAACAAGACAATGATGCCCACTCTCACCACTCTTGTTCAACATAGTATTAGATGTCCTAGCGACAGCAATCAGACAACAAAGAGAAATAAAAGGTATCCAAATTGGTAATGAAGAAGTCAAACTCTCTCTCTTCGCAGATGACATGATTCTTTATATGGAAAACCCAAAAGACTCTACCCTCAAACTACTAGAACTCATACAACAATTCAGCAATGTGGCAGGATACAAAGTCAATGTACAGAAATCAGTGGCTTTCTTAATTGATTCTTTTAAAGATTTTATTGATTTACTTGACAGCGGAGATCACAAATAGGCAGAGAAGCAGGCACAGAGAGAAGAGGAAGCAGGCTCCCTGCTGAGCAGAGCGCCTGATGTGGGGCTCAATCCCAAGACACTGGGATCATGCCCTGAGCCGAAGGAAGAGGCTTTAACACACTGAGCCACCCAGGCGCCCCTGAACTATAGTTTATTTTTAAATAAATTGCATAAATTTTATGGATTCGGCATACATATTAGTTAGAGACCAGTCCAGAGAAAAAGAGAACACACCAATTATTTAAACAGATGCACTTGCTGTATGGAATTGTTTACCACATATTTAAGAATTGGGGTAGCAAAAAGAAAGCACAAAGATATTATGGAATAGGAATGGTACAAAGCAGTTGTTACCCTCAGAGATCAAGGAACAAAAGAAACAGATTATAATTTTTAAACCATGGATGCTTGCAGACGGACTGATGACTGGCTTATGTAGCTAGAGCTGACCTTGGCATAGAATGAGCTGTGCACATACTGTAAGTCCTTCTGTGGCTCAGAGGGATCACAGTGCTGCCATCTTGACCTCAGATCATGTAGTCATTGATGGTGTAACTGCAGGGAGTGCAGAAATGGGCAGAAACCATCCTGTAACACTCGTTTCACCAAGACACATCCCTCTGGGGCTCACTTTGTGCTATCCCAAGGATGGAGTTGGAAACTCATGGGCAATGTGGTTGTCTGTTGTCTGAAATGACCCACAAATTCCAAAAAGAGAAGTATGGGTTGAAGCTTAGGACAATAACATAATACTTGGCACAGAATATATCAATTCAATGGTTAAAAAAAAGCACCCACCATTTTTTATTAAATTCAACAGACCATTTAGTTACTAGATTGGATTCTATATACAGTAGAAGATCATTGATGGAAGTCCAGGTTTACTTGGCCATTAACAAGCTAATTGGAACTAGCAAACTGTGATATAAAATCTCCTCACACTATGACAAATTTATAAATTAACAACAACAACAACAACAACAACAACAACAACAGCTCAATAGACCTTCACAGGTGTGGGAAATATTGGGAAATTATTGTGAGATATAAAGTGTGAGGACTTGGCTTCCAGAAGTTGAGAATGAGAGTTGAATTCAGAAACTGATTTTACATTTTCAGAGCTCAGATATTTTCTGTTTAAAGCAGAAGCATTTTGGTCCTTTGGTGACTGTATTCCTGATTTGACCCATTTTTCAGTAAATGAGTACACATACGGATAAAGTGATGATCCCTCGATTTGCACAGTGGTATCCATCAGGGTCAAGTAAAGAACTGGATTCCCTGGAATCATTCCAATGAGTAGAATTTATTGAAGGGGAGCAAGCATGGGTCTGAGAACCCAGAGATGAGCTACTGCTGGAAACCACTGCATACCATGGGGACAAAAAAGCAAGGAGATCATCTGAAGAGGAAGTAGTACCCCTTGGAATTCTACAGTGTGGAGGAACATTGCAATTGCTCTCACTCCAGAGCTACAACCTGGCGTAAGAAGGAGAAATCCTGAAGCTTCCTCCAGACTAGTCACATTCTGCCAGTGTTCAGGTGGGCTAACCCTCACCTCTGGACATCTATTATAGCAGCCTTGGTTATGCAGAACAAGGCTATAGCCTTTGTGTGTGAGGGTCAAGGCAAGAATGAAAAGAGATTAATTTAGTATGAGGAAGATCAGCAAAAGAACTCCAAACTGTTTTCCAGCCCACCATTACAATACAATTTGTGAATTAGTAGCTCTCTTTTTTAATTAATTAATTATTTTTAAAAAGATTTTATTTATTTATTTTACAGACAGAGATTACAAGTAGGCAGAGAGGCAGGCAGAGAGAAGAGGAAGCAGGCTCCCGCTGAGCAGAGAGCCCGATGTGGGGCTCAATTCCAGGACCCTGGGATCATGACCTGAGCTGAAGGCAGAGGCTTTAACCCACTGAGCCACCCAGGCGCCCCTAATTAATTATTTTTAATGACTAGATTCCTGTATATGGGTTATGACTAGTTTACAGGATAAGAGCTAGTTTGGATGGCTGGGAGGTATTATGTTCTCCCAACAGCCAGGATCCTTCCAGATTTCACATATTTTTAAAAAATGAAATATCTTATCATATTTCCTATAATAATAATTATCCATTAATTTTTATTGAACTTGCAGTACCTATCAAAAATTTTACACATTTCTTGTGAAGAAAAACCACCACCTACCATAATGGGGGACCCTAACACAGGATCTTTGGTGAATCTTCCTATGGCAAGTGGTTTAAATGTCAGACAGTGAACAAGATAAATTATGGCAAATACAAGCAAAAGTAATAAAAACAAAATGCTAATACAGATCTTTTCCTTGTATTTTGTACAGCATATTATTTAGAAATGTGTTTTAAGAGATGGTTAAGACAGGTAGACTATATTGGGATTAAGTATTTTTTAAGGTAAATTTTTATTTATCAGCTGCAATTGTGACATTCCTTAGTGCTATTTATTAAAGTATTCCCAAATTTTTGTATTCTAGTAACAAGTGAAAATGGCAATTCCCTTGTTCTTTACTTTGGCCAATAAAATGTGAATGGCAGTGTCATGTTCATTCCTAGGGGCACTTGAAGACTCTCCTCCCACTTCCAGAGGTAGCAGCAATTCGGCAAGGACTGGCCACTGCGCAGGCTCAGGTCCTTAATGAGAAGAATGCAGGGAATCATAGCGGCTATGTTGTTTGAAGCCACCATAATGTGAGTTTATTTTAATGCAGGATGATTTTGCTTGTGTTGTTTGGTAGAGCAAGTGTTCAAAACAAAAGTAGCTCATGCTTGCAAAGCCTGGCATCAATGAAGGATGTGGTAGCGATGATATGATCTAGTTCTTCATGATGGTGGCTTCATGGATTGAGAGAATGGCTCCCAACTGTGAAACTTCCCTTTGCTACATATTTTACATTAAAAATACAAAAACAAAACAAAACACCTGAGGCCTGAGAGACTCTTGGTAATGGAGGTTATTTGTGCATTATCAGTCTGTTGATGAGGTGCTTGGGGGAACACTAACCTCTGCACTGACGCCATCATGAAACACCTTGGTTGGTAGCAAACAGTCAATTCCCAGATTTATGCAATGGCTGAGCTTCACACAGCTCACACATCTGAGCTGTGGGACCTATTAAAATAATTAAAAGCATACGTCTGCAAAACATTGATTAATGAGGCCTTCATAGCCTCAGCAAATTTCTCTATGGATAACCAAGGCTTAGTTAAAAAAAAATATTTTCCATTTTATTTTATTTTTTTTAAGATTTTATTTATTTATTTGACAGACAGAGATCACAAGTAGGCAGAGAGGCAGGCAGAGAAAGAGGAGGAAGCAGGCTCCCTGCTGAGCAGAGAGCCCGATGCGGGGCTCAATCCCAGGACCCTGGGATCATGACCTAAGCCAAAAGCAGAGGCTTTAACCCACTGAGCCACCCAGGCGCCCCCAAAAATATTTTCCATTTTGTTTTAAAAGAAGCTCATTGACCATGCATATAAAACACAAATATTAAAATGGGGAGAACCTATTCCAAAATTTTTTCTTAGAAATTTCAGAAGCAGAATAATTTCTCCAGAAAAGAGGGTTTGGCAAGATCACAGAAGGCATTGCACAGAAGGCCTGCAAAGTTTTATGCCAGCATTCATCCTGTAAACGTTCCAGAGAACCTGCGTTATGGTGGACGGCTGTGCAAATTTCTGAGAATACAAATGTGAATGAGACATTTTCTCCATTCTAGTGGGATTTAGAAACAACACATCAGTGGAAACAGAGTGGTACTCTAGTGGAAGCATTTACATTGTTGGTTCAAAGCAAATTTACAGTCTGACATTTAGGGTTAAATTTGGTGCCATGCTTGGCTTTTAATAAATGACCAAGAAATACTGAAAATTTCCTAAATTCCTGCTCATTTAAAAACTCCATTCTTCAATGTCTGGGTCAATGTGTGATAATTGATTTACTGTAACTTCAAAGTCATCTGAAACCTAGATCTCATCCCACTTCCTTCCTTGAATGGTGGTAATGCTGCTGATGGACCAAATAGGATATGAAGAAATAGAATACAGCCTGATCTTACTGTGGAGAATAAACATCTTCCCGTAGTTTTAAGTGGATGCTAAATACACAAAGCTAATTATTTTCCTGAACTGGTGTCCTTCAGAGATTAAATTGTAGTCTATTTCCTGCCCACTCATTGTTGTGTCAAGAATTCTCCAAGGAATTCAATCTAAGAACAGCAACCATGATAGAGAGTATTCCTGCCATGCTGTTCCTTGAATATCTTTTGGGGAGACTTGAATTATGTTGCTAACTATTTAAAGTATCCACTTTCCTTTGCTGGTATTGGCCTGCAGAATGTATGGTTCTTTCCTCTAACATCTCAGTGAGTGTTTTTGAGAGCAGGAAACACTCCTCTGTGGAAGACAGAGATGAAATGTTTATACTATGAGAAGGGATAGTCATGCAGCATTTATCAGAACCAGGAGCTGCCTGAGCTGGGCTTCGCTCTGTTCAGGTTTATTTCCTGGAGGTGCTGACTGAGGTGAGACCCCAACCAGACGCATTAAAGTTAGTCTTTTGATCACTATATGGGAACAACTGGATTGCTTTTCCAAATATAATGGCTATCAAGAGGAAAGACAGTTCTTTGAAAGTTTGGAGAAAAGCAAACTGTACCCAGACTTCCATCTCAGAGAAAGGCCACAGTCTATTCCCCTCTGGGTGGCCCAGAACTCATAGACTCCCCCTCTGCCAACTTCCACTGGCATAGCACGGCTGCAGCCACTGTCTCAGGGGTCATAGGAGCTCCAGCTTGTCTCTGCACCACAGTGCT
The DNA here is from genome assembly GCF_020171115.1 of Neogale vison. Classification (NCBI taxonomy): domain Eukaryota; kingdom Metazoa; phylum Chordata; class Mammalia; order Carnivora; family Mustelidae; genus Neogale; species Neogale vison. The sequence continues at coordinate 53,216,592 of NC_058095.1, forward strand.
ACTAAAACTGCAAGCAACATTTGTCCAGGGAAACTGCGTTTTATTAAGCCAGAATTACCCTGATTCCCAAACTAGGCAAAGACCCCAAAAAGAGGAGAATTTCAGAACAATACCCCTGATGAATATAGATGTCAAGATTCTCAACAAGATCGCAATTAATAGGATCTGACAGTACATTGAGAGTAGTATGCACCACAAACAGGTTGGATTTATCCCTGGGATGCAAGCGTGGTTCGACATTCGCAAATTAAACATTGTGATAGAACAAATCAATAAGAGAAGAGAGGAAAACAACCTGGTCCACTCAATTGATGCAGAAATAGCATTTGACAAAATCCAGCATCCATTTCTAATTAAAACCATTCAGAGTATAGGGATAAAGGGAAAATTCCTAAACTTTATCAAATCTATCTATGAAAAACCCACAACAAATATCATTCTCAATGGGGAAAAGTTGACAGCCTTCCCTTTGAGATCAGGAACATGAAAGGATGCCCACTCACACCACTACTGTTCAACATAGTATTAAATGTCCTAGCAACAGCAATCAGACAACAAAGAGAAATAAAATGTACTAAAATTGGCAAAGAATAAGTCAAACTCTCTCGTTTGGGAGATGACATGATACTTTATATGGAAAACTGAGACTATTAGAACTTATACAGCAAATCAGCAATGTGCAGGATACAAAACCAATGTACAGGAGTGCCTGGGTGGCTCAGTGTGTTAAAGCCTCTGCCTTCAGTTTAGGTCATCATCCCAGGGTCCTGGAATCGAGTCCCACAATGCGCTCTCTGCTCAGCATGGAGCCTGCTTCCTCCTCTCTCTCTGCCTACTTGTGATCTCTGTCTGTCAAATCAATGAATAAAATCTTTTAAAAAATCAATGTACAGAAATCATTTGGTTTCTTATACACTAACAATGAAAATATAAAGGGGAAATTAGAGAATTGATTCCATTACTATAGCACCAAAAACCATAAGATACTTTGGAATAAACCTAGCCGAAAAGGTAAAGGATCTGTACTCAAGGAACTACAGAACACTCATGAAAGAAACTGAAGAAGACACAAAAAGATGGAAAAGCATTCTATGCTCTCAGATCAGAAGAATAAACATTGTTAAAATGCTTATACTACCTAGAGGAGTCTATATTTCCAATACCATCAAGATCAAAACTCCACCAGCATTTTTCAAAGTGCTGGAATAAGGAGTCCTAAAATTTGTAGGGAACCAGAAGAGACACCATACTACTAAGGAAATGTTGAAAAAACCAAACAAACAAACCTGGGGGTATCACACTACCTGATTTCAAGCTTTACTACAAAACTGTGGTCATCAAGACAGTATGGTACTGACACAAAAACAGACATATCAACCAGTGGAACACAGTAGAGAGTCCAGAGATGGACCCACAGCTCGATGGTCAAATAATCTTTGACAAAACAGGAAAAAATATCCAGTGGAAAAAAGACAGTAAATGCTGCGGAGAAAATTGGACACCTATGTGTAGAAGAAGGCACTCGACTATTCTATCACACCATACACAAAGACAAACTGAAAATGGTTAAAAGAACTCAGCATGTGGCAGGAATTCATCAGAATTCTAGAGGATAACATTGATAGTAACCACTTTGACATGGGCCACGGCAACTTCTCTCAAGACATGTCTCGAAAGGCAAAGGAAGAAAAAAGCGAAAATGAAATTTTGGGACTTAATTGAGATCAAAAGATTCTTCACAGCAAAGGGAAGAGTCAACAAAACAAAGAGGCAACCTACAGAATTGGAAAATACATTTTCAAATGACATGACAGACAAGAGGCTGGTATCAAAGATTTATAAAGAACACCTCAACCTCAAAACTCAAAAAACAGATAATCACATTAAAAAAATAATAAGGGCAGAAGACATTAATAGACGCTTCTCCAAAGCAGACATACAAATGATAACAAAAACGAGAAAAAGAAAAAAAATCCTGCTCATTTTTATTAGCCATCAGGAAGATTTCATCAGGGAGATCCTCCAGTGTACATCCTTTACCCCACTGGTTACGTTTTTTCCCAGGTATCTTATGGTTTTGGGGGCCATAGTAAATGTAATCGATTCTCCAATTTCCCTTTCTATATTTTCATTGTTAATGTATAGGAAACCAACAAATGTCTTTATATTGGTTTTGTATCCTGTATATTGCTGAATTGCTGTATAAATTCTAGTAGGTTGCAGGTGGAGTCTTTTGGGTTTTCCATATTAAAGTATCAGGTCATCTGTGAAGAAAGTGTTTGACTAATTCATTGCCAATTTGAATATTTTTTTTAAATTTCTCTTTGTTGTCTGATTGCTGTTGCTAGGACTTTTAACACTATGCTGAACAATAGTGGTGAGAGTGAGCATTCTTTTAGTGTTCCTGATCTCACAGGGAAGGCTGCCAGCTTTCCCCATTGACAATGACATTTGCTGTGGGTTTTTCTTTTTTTTTTCAATTTATTTATTTTCAGAAAACCAGCATTCATTATTTTTTCACCACACCCAGTGCTCCATGCAAGCTGTGCCCTGTATAATACCCACCACCTGGTACCCCAACCTCACACACCCCCACCACTTCAAACCCCTCAGATTGTTTTTCAGAGTCCATAGTCTCTCATGGTTCACCTCCCCTTCCAATTTACGCAAAAGCACATACCCTCCCCAATGTCCATAACCCTTCCCCCCCTCTCCCAAATCCCCTCCCCCCAGCAACCCACAGTTTGTTTTGTGAGATTAAGAGTCACTTATGGTTTGTCTCCCTCCCTATCCCATCTTGTTTCATGGATTCTTCTCTTACCCACTTAAGCCCCCATGTTGCATCACCACTTCCTCATATCAGGGCGATCATATGATAGTTGTCTTTCTCGGCTTGACTTATTTCACTAAGCATGATACATTCTAGTCCCATTCATGTTGTCCCAAATGGCAAGATTTCGTTTCTTTTGATGGCTGCATAGTATTCCATTGTGTATATATACCACATCTTCTTTATCCATTCGTCTGTTGATGGACATCTAGGTTCTTTCCATAGTTTGGCTATTGTGGACATTGCTGCTATAAACATTTGGGTGCACGTGCCCCTTTGGATCACTACGTTTATATCTTTAGGGTAAATACCCAGTAGTGCAATTGCTGGGTCATAGGGCAGTTCTATTTTCAACATTTTGAGGAACCTCCATGCTGTTTTCCAGAGTGGTTGCACCAACTTGCATTCCCACCAACAGTGTAGGAGGGTTCCCCTTTCTCCGCATCCTCGCCAGCATCTGTCATTTCCTGACTTGTTGATTTTAGCCATTCTGACTGGTGTGAGGTGATATCTCATTGTGGTTTTGATTTGTATTTCCCTGATGCTGAGTGATATAGAGCACTTTCCAGCTTCAGAGCATTGTGGACTGAAAATATGCAGGGAATGATCCCAATCTTTTGAAACCGGTTGAGTCCTGATTTAGGACTGAGGATGTGATCTATTCTGGAGAATGTTCCAGGTGCACTACAGAAGAATGTGTATTCTGTTGCTTTGGGATGAAATGTTCTGAATATATCTGTGATGTCCATCTCATCCAGTGTACCATTTACGGTCTTTATTTCCCTGTTGATCTTTTGCTTGGATGATCTGTCCATTTCAGTGAGGGGAGTGTTAAGTCCCCTACTATTATTGTATTATTGTTGATGTGTCTCTTTGATTTTGTTATTAATTGGTTTATATAGTTGGCTGCTCCCACGTGGGGGGCATAGATATTTAAAATTGTTAGATCTTCTTGTTGGACAGACGCTTTGAGTATGATATAGTGTCCTTCCTCATCTCTTATTAGTCTTTGGCTTAAAATCTAATTGAACTGATATAAGGATTGCCACTCCTGCTTTTTTCTGATGTCCATTAGCATGGTAAATTCTTTTCCACCACCTCACTTTAAGTCTGGAGGTGTCTTCGGGTTTAAAATGAGTTTCTTGGAGGCAACATATAGATGGGTTTTGTTTATTTATCCATTCTGATACCCTGTGTCTTTTGATTGGGGCATTTAGCCCATTAACATTCAGGGTAACTATTGAGAGATATGATTTTAGTGCCATTGTATTGCCTGTAAGGTGACTGTTACTGTATATTGTCTCTGTTCCTTTCTGATCTACCACTTGTAGGCTCTCTCTTTGCTTAGAGGACCCCTTTCAGTATTTCCTGTAGAGCTGGTTTGGTGTTTGCAAATTCTTTCAGTTTTTGTTTGTCCTGGAAGCTTTTAATCTCTCCTTCTATTTTCAATCATAGCCTAGCGGGATATAGTATTCTTGGCTGCATGTTTTTCTCGTTTAGTGCTCTGAAAATATCGTGCCAGCTCTTTCTGGCCTGCCAGGTCTCTGTGGATAATTCTGCTGCCAGTCTAATACTTTTACCATTGTATGTTACAGACTTCTTTTCCCTGGCTGCTTTAAGGATTTTCTCTTTGTCACTAAGGCTTGTAAATTTTACTATTAGTTGACAGGGTGTGGGCCTATTCTTATTGATTTTGAGGGGCGTTCTCTGAACTTCCTGAATTTTGATGCTTGTTCCCTTTGCCATATTGGGGAAATTCTCCCCAATAATTCTCTCCAGTATACCTTCTGCTCCCCTCTCTCTTTCTTCTTCTTCTGGAATCCCAATTATTCTAATATTGTTTCGTCTTATGGTGTCACTTATCTCTCAAATTCTCCCCTCATGGTCCAGTAGCTGTTTGTCCCTCTTTTGCTCAGCTTCTTTTTCTCTGTCATTTGGTCTTCTATATCGCTAATTCTTTCTTCTGCCTCATTTATCCTAGCAGTGAGAGCCTCCATTTTTGAGTGAACCTCATTAGTAGCTTTTTTGATTTCAACTTGGTTAGATTTTAGTTCTATTATTTCTCCAGAAAGGGCTTTTATATCTCTGGAGAGGGTTTCTCTAATATCTTCCATGCCTTTTTCAAGCCCGGCTAGAACCTTGAGAATTTTCATTTTGAACTCTAGATCTGACATATTACCAATATCTGTATTGATTAGGTCCCTAGCCTTCGGTACTACCTCTTGTTCTTTTTTTTTGTTGTGAATTTTTCCGCCTTGTCATTTTGTCCAGCTAAGAGTATATGAAGGAGCAAGTAAAATACTAAAAGGGTGGCAACAATTCCAGGAAAATATGCTTTAACCAAATCAGAAGAGATCCCAAATCGTGAGGGGGGATTTCTCCCCCCTCACGATTGGGTGAGGGATCTCCTCTGATTGGGATCTCCCAATCTCTTCCGATTGGGATCTCTTCTGATTTGGGGAGAAAAAGAGGTTCAAAAAGAAAGAAAGAAAAAAAAGAAAAAATAGAATAAAAAAATAGAATAAAAAAAATTGAATTTTTAATTCAATCAAGAATTTAAAAAAGAATTTAAAAAAAGATTGAAGAGATTGGGATCTTGGGATCTCTTCTGATTTGGGGATAAAAAGAGGTTCAAAAATAAAGAAAGAAAAAAAAGAATTAAAAAAAAGAAAACGAATAATGAAAATTTTAAAATTAATATATATGTATATATATTAGATAAACTAGTTAAAAAACGTTAAAAAAGTAAATGGTAAAAGTTTAAAAAAATTTTAGCAGAATAAGAGAAAAAAAATGAAAAAGAAAAAAAATTAAATTTACTGCAAGGCTAAAAAATCACAGGGAGAAAGCCGTGAGTTCCATGGTTTGTTTTCTCCTCCTCTGCAATTCTGCTGCTCTCCTTGGTATTGAAACTGCACTCCTTGGTAGGTGAACTTGGTCTTGCCTGGATTTCTTGTTGATCTTCTGGGGGAGGGGCCTGTTGTAGTGATTCTCAAGTGTCTTTGCCCCAGGCGGAATTGCACCGCCCTTACCAGGGGCCGGGCTGAGTGATCCGCTCGGCTTTGCTTTCCGGAGCTTTTGTTCCCTGAGCGCTTTCTGTAGAGTTCCGGAGGACGGGAATACAAATGGCGGCCTCCTGGTCTCTGGCCCGGAGGAGCTGAGAGCCCGGGGCCCCGCTCCCCAGTGCGCCCTCAGTGAACAGCTCCTAGTAACTCGCGTCTGCCTAACCTCCGGCCACGCTCCGAGCTCACCGAGCCTGCGACCGGTTCAAGGCAACACCGAGCTGTGAGCTTACTGTCGGCTCTCTCTCTGTAGCTGGCTTTCCCGTTCCAATATCCGCAAGCTCTGCAAAACTCAGACACCCCCGATCCTTCTGTGACCCTGCCGGACCTGAGGTCATGCCGACCCCGCGTGGGCTTCGCCCCGGTTTAGCCTCCGGAGCGATGCCCCTCAGCGGAACAAACTTTTAAAAGTCCTGATTTTGTGCTCCGTTGCTCCGCTGCTTGCCGCGAGCCAGCCCCTCCCCCCGGGGTCTATCTTCCCGTCGCTTTGGATTCACTTCTCCGCCAGTCCTACCTTTCAGAAAGTGCTGTTTTTCTGTTTCTAGAACTGCTGTTCTTCTTCTCTTCGATCTGCTGATGGATTTGCAGGTGTTTGCAATCTTTAGATAAGCGCTCTAGCTGATCTCCTGCTAGCTGAAGTAGTCTCAGCCTGCTACTTCTCCGCCATCTTGACTCCTCCCTGCTGTGGGTTTTTCATAGATAGATCTGATGAAGTTTAGGAATTTTCCCTCAATCCCTATACTCTGAATGCTTTTAATCATAGATGCTGTACTTTGTCAAATGCTATTTCTGCATCAATTGAGAGGACCATGTGCTTTTTCTCTCTTCTCTTATTGATTCGTTGTATCACAGTCATTTGCAAGTGCTGAACCAACCCTGCATCACAGGGATAAACCCCACAGTGTCATGGCGGATAATCTTTTTAATGTACTGTTTGATCCTAATAGCTAGGATCTTGTTGAGAACCTTGGCATCCATATTCATCAGGGATATTGGTCTAAAATTCTCCTTTTTGATGAGGTCTTTGCCTGGTTTGGGGGAAAAGGGTAATGCTGGCTTCATAGAATGAGTCTGGAAGTTTTCCTTCTGTTTCTTTAATGAATTTTCAAGAGAATCTGAAGAAATAATATTCAAGAAAACAGGTATTACTTCTTCTGTGAATGTTTAGTAGAATCCCCAGGGAATCCGTTAGGTCCTGTGCTCTTGTTTTTTTGGGAGGTTTTTGATTGCTGCTTCAGTCTCGTTACTAGGTATTACTCTATTCAGGTTGTCAGTTTCTTCCTATTTCAGTCTTGGAAGTTTATTTGTTTCCAGAAAAGTATCCAGTACTACTAGATTGCTTAACTTATTGCTGTAAAACTGTTGCTAATTTCTGATGATTGTTTCTATTTCCTTTGTTTTAGTCATGATATCTCCCCTTTCATTCATAATTTTATTAATTTGGGTCCTCTCTCTTTTCTTTTGGATTAATTTGGCCTTTGCTTTATTGATCTTACTGATTCGATCAAAAAAACATCTTTTTGATTTTTTGATGTGTTCCACTGTATCTCTAGATTCTATCTCATTGTCCACTTCTCTACTTCTCTAATCTTGATTATTTCCCTACTTATGCATGGGGTTGGCTTAATTTGTTTTTGATTTTCCAGTTCTTTAAGGTGAAAGGAGAGCTAGTATATTTGGGATTTATCATTTTTTTTTTTTGAGTGAGGCTTGGATGGCTATCTATTTCCCCCTTTGGACCACCTTTGCCATATCCCTTAGGTTTTCAACCTATAAGTCTTTATTCTCATAGTTTCCATGAATTGTTTAAGTTCTTATTTGACTTCCTAGTTGATCCAAACATTCTTAATCAGTGTTGTCTTTAGCTTCCAAGTGTTTGAATTCCTTCCAATTTTTTTCCTGTGGTTGAGCACCATTTTTAAAGCATTGTGGTGTGCAAATGGGTTGGCAATAATCTCAATCTTTTGGTAGTGGTTGAGCCCTGATTTGTGACTCAGTATGTGGTCTATTCTGAAGAAAGTTCCATGTGCACTTGAGTGGAATGTTATGTATATATCTATGAGGTCCATCTGGTCCAATGTGTCATTCAAAGCTCTTATTACTTTATTGAGTATCTGCTTTGTTGATCCATCTATTACATGTGGCATGGCATGTTAATATCCCATACTACTAATTATTCATATCAAACTGATTATTTTGATTAGCAGTTGGCAGATATAGTGGGCTGCTCCCATACTGGGGGCATAAATATTTACAATTGTTAGATCATCTTGGTGGGTAGACCCATGAAGAATGATGTAGTTTACTTCTGTATTTCTGAATAATGACTTTAGTTTAAAATCTAACTTATCTGATATGAGAATTGCTACACCAGCTTTCTTTTGAGGTCCGTTGCCATGAAATATGGTTCTCCATCCCTTCACTTTCAGTCTGGATCTATCTTTAGGTTCCAGAAGGGTCTCCTTAGACAATATATGTACAGGTCCTGTCAATTTATCCAATCTGCAACGCTGTGCCATTTTATGGGAGCATTTAGGCCATTCACATTCAGAGCTATTATTGAAATATATATTTTTATTGACATCATCTTGCCTATGAAGTTCTTGTTTCCATAGATTGTCACTGTAAATTTCCGTTCTTTGTCACTCTGTGGTTTCTTGTTCTTTTATAGAACCTCCCCCCTTAACATTTCTTGTAGTGCCAGCTTGGTAGTCATGTACTTTTAAACCTTGCCAGTCTTGGAAGCTCTTTATCGCTCCATCCATTTTGAATGTCAGCCTGGCTGGATAAAATATTCTTGGCTGAATGTTGTTCTCATTTATTGCCCTGAATATGTCTTGCCAGCCTTTCTGGCTTGCCAGCTTCCTGGAGAAAGGTGTGACGTTATTCTGATGGTCCTCCCTCTGTATGAAGGGGTCTCTTCCCTCTAGCTACCCTCAAGACATATTCTGATTTTATAAATCAGGAATTTCACATTTATGAGTCTGGACATCTTCCTAGTCTTATTGTTCTTGGGTGGTGTTCTTTTTGCCTCTAGGATATAAACACTCGCTCCATTCTCCAGATCAGAAAACTTCTCATCCAGGATTTATTCAACTATATCTTCTACTGTTCTCTCTTTCTACACCCCCACCATTCCCAATATTTTTGACACTGGAACATTTCATAGCGTCATTTATTAGCCTAAGTCTGTTGTCATGGCTTCTTAGCTATTTGTTCCAAGCCTCCTCCTTATTCTTCTTTTCTATCCATTACTTTCTAGATCAGAAAGTTGATCTTCTGCCTTTTTTACCCTAGCTGTTATAGTACTTAGATTAGATTGGATCTCATTGATAGAAATTTTAACTTCTGCCAGATTTGCTCTCACTGCAGCCCTTAGAGATTCTATGTTGTCACTAATGGTCTTCAAAAACCTATGTAGTGCTTGGATAATTGTTATCCTGATTTCCATTTCCAACACCTTGTTTATGTTGATATCCAGTAGTTCTGTACCAGAGGTCACAGTCTGTGAATTTCTTCTCTGTTAGGTGTTCCCCCTCCTAGTAATTTTGCTGAGAGGTGGGTGAGGGGATGTACAGCTGAATATATCAACCATGATCCAGGAAAAGTGCAATATTTAACATTGCAGAGTATTGGAAGTCACCACCAAAAAAGAAAAAGAAGAAGAAGAAGAAGAAGAAGAAGAAGGAGGAGGAGGAGGAGGAGGGAAAAAAAGAAGGCCCAACCAAAATGAACCCCCAAAGTAAGATTTATAATATATATGAACAGCAATGAAGAAACAAAAAGGCTGACAAAATTAAATTAAAAAATATAACCCAGACAAAATAAATTCTAAGAATAAGATTTATATAACATCAGAAAGAGAGAGAGAGAGAAGAGAGAGAGAGAGAGAGAGAGATACAGAAACACTGACAGAAGAAAAAGAAAAACTTGGAAGGTGGCTATAAATCCTCAGTGTGGGTGAGGAATGCTATTTTGGTTCTTCTTGGGAGTATCTTGATATCTTTGTTAAAGGACTCAACTTTCCAGAGATAAAGGGATATTAAAACTGATTTATATATAGGGATAGGGTTGAATAGGGAAAAATGAATACCTTGACGCTTGTATCTATTTGTATATTTAAAAAAAAGAGGAAAAAAGAAAAGAAAAAGAAAAACACATGTATATATATATATATAAAAGT